>NC_135835.1:6685000-6830000 GCF_029677425.1 Wolffia australiana
CCATCGCCATCGGGAGCTTCCTCGCCGTGAAGAAGGGGATAACGGTCGTCTTGTCCGCCGGCAACCAGGGCCCAAAGCCGGGTTCCGTTTCTAACGTCGCCCCGTGGGTGGTCACCGTGGCGGCCAGCACCATGGACCGGAGCTTCTCCTCCTCCGCAATTCTCGGCGGCGGCCAGCGCGTTCTGGTCCGCCAACTTGACCTTCATCTTCTACACCCAGTTCGGTCCGCTGTGCTGACAGGCACAACGTAGGTGAAATGGTTGCATGGCCCTTAGCTTTTATTTCTTCTCGCAGGGGCAGAGCCTCGCGGCGACGGCGCTGAGGGGGAAAGGGCTGCGCCCGCTGATAAGCTCCGCCGCGGCGCGTGCGGCGAAGGCGAACTTCACGGCCGCGTGAGTATAAAGGATAGTTTTTTGTAAGCTTTCTCGGGTCGCGGTGATGGATTGAAGAGCTTCGTGGTTGCAGGCAGCTGTGCTTTCTTGGGTCTCTGGACCCGGTTAAGGTGAAGGGGAAGATTGTCGTTTGCCTACGCGGGATTAACCCGAGGGTGGAGAAGGGGGAGGCGGTGCTGCTCGCCGGCGGCGCGGGGATGATCCTCGCCAACGCGGCGGAGCAGGGGAATGACATCACCGCAGATGCGCACTTCCTGCCTGCCGTCCACATCGGCTACACGGACGGTCTCACCGTCTACAAGTACTTAAACAGCACTCGGTGAGGAGATTGAAACCACAGCAGTGCGCATCCTTCTTTTTAAGATGGAGTATTTCAGCTGAAGATTGAGCGAGTTTGAATGCAGGAATCCCACGGCCACCATCACCCCTGCAGTGACATTGATGAACGTGAGGCCCGCGCCTCTTATGGCCGCATTCTCGTCGCAGGGCCCAAACACTGTTACCTCCGATATCCTCAAGGTTTGCCATCTTTACCCGTCTCTCTCTCTCTTTACATCACTCACCACGCAGGCACATACCCATTACCAAAAACCCTCCAATTTTTAAAATGTCGAATGAATGTATAAATTTATGCATGCGGGGATGAGTCCCTTTGTTCATGTGTACATGTATGCTTGCGTGGATGTGTCCCTTTGTTCATGTCTACGTTTATGCAGGCGTGGATTAGTCCCGTTGTTCATGTGTACCTATATGCATGTGGGGATGAGTGCATTCGTTCATGTATAATGTATGCATGTGCGAATGTTTGAACGAATGGAAATAAATATCAGTCAATCAACACATCCAATCGCAGCTCATGTCTATCTTCTCTCCACCCAATGATCACTAATGTTAACAACGTCTGAAGCCTAATCCCCGTGTCGCCGTACTCAATGCTAAGTTTTGTTTCATTCATCCAATGAGCAGCCTGATATCACTGGCCCAGGAGTGAACATCGTTGCGGCCTTTACCAAGGCATCAGGGCCAACCGGCGAAGACTTCGACAAGAGGCGAATCCCCTACGCCGTAATTTCAGGGACATCAATGTCCTGCCCCCACATCTCAGGCATTGCTGCTCTCCTCAAGACTCTCCATCCTGAATGGAGCCCAGCTGCGATCAAATCTGCCATCATGACCACAGGTGAAGCTCTTATTTTCTTAAAATGTTCATAAAAGCTTCATAGTTTCTTATTTTGCGGTACCTAATCAATGGTTCCTATTATCTTATTGTGTGATATTTTTTGGTGTAGCCGCGACCGATAATAATCTTGGCACGCCCATAAGGAACTCGTCGTTGGCGGTGGCCACGCCTTTCAGCTATGGCGCTGGGCATGTCCGTCCCAACCTCGCCATGGACCCCGGCCTGGTATACGATCTAACTGTTGAAGACTACCTCACCTTTCTCTGCGCCATTGGCTACGACTCCAGCCAGATGTCCGTCTTCACCAACAAGTCCTCCGCTTGCCCGAAGAAACGGCCTAGTATCGCGGACTTCAACTACCCTTCTATCACTGTGACGAGCCTATTGGGTGAGGTGACGGTGTCACGCAAGTTGAAGAACGTCGGAAAGCCGGGGATTTATAGAGTTCGTGTTCAGCCGCCAGCAGGGATATTCGTAAAGGTTGAGCCTGACATGATCGAGTTCAAGCGGGTCGGCGAGGTGAGAGAGTATAAGGTCACCATGAAGGCCGCGAGAGGTGCAGCTGTCTCAGAATACTTGTTTGGAAGGCTGACATGGCGGGACGGCTACCACAGAGTGGCCAGCCCCATTGTTGTGGTCGCCCAACGCAAGTTTTAGGGATATGTAGTTGCTTGCATTTGTTGAGGATAGATTTGTTGCGAGGACACTGTAGTACGTAATTGCAAAGACCTTCTCTCGTGCGAATTTCAAATAACTGAATCTTCGTCTTCATTTCTTGCTCCTAAGCACTGGTAAAATGCCATAAAATCAAGTGAGTTTTGAACTTCATTCTAAAAATATAATGAATTAATTTAAGCCTTATTAGCATGAAATTATGAAATCCACGTCATAATTTGCATTTTAATTGTGCTTATGAGTTATTAACCTTATGTATAATAAATACTGAAAATTAGATAATATTATGTTTCTATTGTCTCATACGGAGAAGTGCTATAAGCGATAAATACTATGCCGAGTTGATATGATATTTTTTTAATAAATATTTTAGGTAAAGAAGAGTCACATCAAGGATTCATTGGTCCATAGAAGATAACTTGGTTTAATTATTGACTTAACACATAATGTTTAACTCATTTAAAGTTTTTTTATGGATCAGGAGGTAGGGTTGACATCATGATATTGGAAAAATAGATAGATATCATGAATCTTTAGGAATATAAATTCAATCGAATGGATTGTGGTATAGAGATGGAGTGAAATATGATCTAACAAAAGCCCTTATTTCAGTAAGGGGAGCTGACGGAAGTTTGCAATGATCTGGTTCATTGGAAAGTGTGGCATGACATATTATGTTCCTATAATGTCTACTCTATCTAGTTTAACTTCTTTAATTTCAAAACCCTATTTTCAGTTCTTTCAGATGCAGATTTCCTCCTTTTAGATACGAATCATGATCCTCCAATTTAGTACCCAAATCTATTTTAATCAGATGAGTATGGAATGAATGAGACTTGAAGCAAATTCAAGATGATAAAAATGAATGATGGTAGATTGTTTCATCCAGCTAGCCATTGCAGTTTCTTGTTAAGAGCGGGTATAGAGAATTAAGAAGACGTTTTATCCAATGCATTAATTTTCCTAAAATTTCCCTATATCATGAGCTACATATAAATATATTTTCTTATTTTCTAATTTATTCTGAGACTTTATTCTTCTTTGTTTCTTACATCTGAAGTCCCCTCTATGCTGGGTTTTTTATCCCATGCCTTTTGAGTCATCAGATGAACCTACTATCCATATGTGGATAAATGCATATTATCATACCATTATTCCTGATTTATTATTAGCGGAAAGGAATCCGCACATGTTACCACATCTTAGTAATGGTTATATAGAGTTTGTCTTCCATCGGATTTCATCTCAAATCAAAATCCAGACAGATGAAACATATAGTGAGTATTCATACCTCAGTTTTTCAGACGATGTGTGCTTGATAACACAAAATTAGGATCCGTATTGTCATTGGCGGCCTTTGATTTTGATATATAATTTATGAAAAGACCTCTTATTGTGCAAATAGATCTAGATAAAGTATTTTCTCTATAAGGAATAGTGATTTAGAATTCAATACTCTTTAAATGTTTACCAAAGAGAAATGATGGGATACTTATAAACAATGACATAGTGATATGACAGAAATGGTGACAAAGAAATATGATAGATAATATTTATAAGGATAAACATTATTATAGGAGATAAAAATTTGAATATAGTGATGTTGAGAGGGAGTGAGAAATAGGGACAGGAGAGATGGAGTGATGTGACAATGATGAGATAGAAAGGTGGATAGAGATAGATGATTATGTGTAGTTAAATGGATGTAAATGTTTAGTTGAGCCTAGGGACACTGGGATAAGAAGTAACTAATGTAGAAAGATTTAAGGAGATGTTGGAGATAGGAGAAATGATGTAATGGATGATGAATCTCACCTAATAGTCATAATGAAGATCGAAAAATTTTAGACAAGAAGATCACCCTAGATTCTTACATTTTGCCAGGATCGCCATCATCTTCAAACAGAATAGTTTTTTCCACTTCTCTGATTCTTCTCCTTGATCGCCCGTGACACCATAACAGGCTTTATGGGTCTCTCAACCCACTATCTTTTAATTGATTACAAATGTATGAAGAAAGTTCAAATGAAAATCTTCCTCTGATTGGCATTTCATCTTATATATCTGAGGGTAGTGAACGAAAGAGGGGAGAAAGACGAAGCTGCACCCAAAATTCAACTGCATCAACATTTTATATTGCTAGATATCAAGATAAAAATGTAGACAAATCCTAGTTTTTTATTTGATTAAATATTCTCTCTTATTATAAGCACTGACGGCACATCACATTCAGGATTCCTATCAACTTTTCTAAAGAGTCTTTGTAATTATTGAGTCATATTTGTTGCGTCATTATCAATCTATCGGTCCAACAGTTCCATGTGTCCCCATAGGCAATAAAAAAAAGGGAACGAATAAAAAATAATAAATGTGTGATGCGGCAATGCCACAATGCACATCAGATCTGTGTGTTATGAGATTTTACCAAATAAAATTGGGCCACATATTTCTGCCATATTTTAAAAACACTTCCAACCTTGAAAATTATTTTTCTTCATGAATATGAAGTCAGAAAATTTGTAGAAGTATCAAAAAATCCCCAATATTGAAAAAATATCTCTAAAAACAGATGTAATCATTTTAGGCTTAATAACACACATGTATTTATTTTAACACAAAGAACCATTAAAACTATGATATTGACCAATTATCTAATGTTTTATCAGCGCTATAAATTGTTGCAACCTTTTTTCCATTGAAAGTTGTCTTATATATATCATCATTTCACTGTTTGGATCAGTATAAACTCATTTTAAAATAAATTTCTTCTTTAAATTCCATTTTGAGGAAGGTTTTTATAGTTTTTTTTTCATTTGGATTTAAAGAATTTTCTTCTAGTTTAAACTTTAGTTGCATTGGGTGGATATTTTACGAAACACTTTTTGATGGATACTGTGCATGTCAATAAAATTACACTTCCATGTCATTTTAAGTTCACAAGAATAATTTTAAAAATGTCAAAAATAAATTCTTGTGATGAGAATGGCTGATCACATGAACCTTTCTACAAGCTCCAACATGAGCTTAGTGTTTTCCTCTTGAATCCTTATACTATATTGAAATCTCTATCATTCACTCCTGGAACTCAAGACTTAAACCACGGATTCTTTAGAGCTGAATCATTCTTAGACAATAGAAGCTGAGAGAAAAATCAAAAGATGGGATACAACATTGGGGAAGAAAACCTAAATAAGGGAACCCCACAGCTCATAGATACCTTTACCTACTTTTGAGAGCAAGGATTGCTCCGAGTTCTCCATCATTTAACTTAGTGAAAAACTGCCAATTCTAAATTTGAAGAACCACGCATAAATGGGGCTGTTGGTCTTCATATTAGGCCTTATTTTCTCCTCTCCATTGGCATCCATATTTAATTACTTAATTTACCTAGGTCTTACATCTTAAATAAACTTCAAAGAAATACAATTATTCCTCCACTTGACCCAAGGGAATCATGTGTAGTAACATTCAGAAAATTAGGACTCATTAAATAATTATGACTTTCCTATTTTAACCACACATGACGTGTATGCATAACCAAATATAAATGATGCAATAAATAAAAAAATAGCACATTATTATTATTACTAATTTGTATTATCAACCACCCTTCCCCCTTTATCTGGTACATGTGCACTGATGAACATAAATTTGGGGCAATAACTTTTGTTGTTATTTAAGAAAGTCAATAAAAATATTAACATTGATTCATATTAAAATTTTATTAAGTGATGTCCAATGATCTCCATTGGAAATGGATATCTAATATTTAATGCATCTTTATATGGTAATTAGAGGGACAATATGACATATTCTATAAAAAAAGGAAACGCAGAGAGATTAGAAAGATGATAATTAAATATACGTGTATAAGTGTGTGTGTGTGTGTGTGTGTGTGTGTGAATGTGTGGAATAATAAATGAAGATAATGATCAGGTGCAATGGATGATGATAATGGATAAAGATATATACATGGATGGGCAACATAAGTGGATGTTATGGATGAGATGGATGTGGATGGGTAGAGGTGGAGGATTGATGTGAATGGACAGACGTGAATAGCTGTATGTTGAGAAGCTGATTGTGAATTAAAGGAAAGAACAATTACGGTAGATTCTTATATTCTGTTTAGGTTCAATATAATTTTGACGAGGGGAGAACCCCTCCAGTTCTCTTTTGATTTCTTACTTCCATTGACAATGAACAAAAAGTAAACCTGATGGATCTCAAAGTCACATTATTTCACTTGGTCTACTATACTAAGAGAAATTGCGAGAATACTTTTACATGGTCGGAGAGATCTATCCATAGAGAGTAAGGTATAAATGGAAAGTGGAGAAGGAGCGAGATAGTCAAAGCTACCCAGAAAATTTCAGCCCAAAACTCCTATATGTTAGATATCATGATTTTGAGCATAGTAATTTGGACATAGAAAAATATTTTGTTTACAAATTTAACTTCATAAATTCTAAAAATGGACACTCCAATTTAGAATTTATTTGATGTATATGGTGTAATAAAATTCAATAAAATATTTAAATTTCATAAAAAGCAAAGTATCATTGTAAGAATAGATGAAAGTATGCTTTATAGCATGCATATTTTTTAATCATTTTGGACCAAATAAACATGTAAATTTTGATACTAATATCATAATTAGTGTGTTATCATGTACTCCCTTTATTGGCCATCAAATGGTCATGTTATCATGTTAACGTGCAAAATTCCTTCCATGTAGATGTATGGCCAACATTCAGCACAAACATTGAATAATTTCCCACTTTTTGGCCCAACTCAATGAATATTTAATTGTCTTGCACATGGATCTTTCCCATGGGATACTATTAGACTCATGAGACTTAGGCCCCTCAGGCCATTGATGGACTACTATAAGGCAATCTTATTGTGCACCTTTAAGACATTCATAATATATATATATATATATATATATTATCAGAGTTAATACAAATTAACACAAATGATTCAACTAATAATCAAAAGAATAAATTTTAGGATGGTATGTGAATATAGCTAAAGCAAATGATTTCAAGCATATCAAAGTAGTAAATCATGTATGGAATATTGCACTTGTGCCATAAAGATTTGTAAACTCATGTTATCATGCCCTCCTCCCTTATTAGAAAAATTACTAGTTAATTAAGAAGTGAAATAAATGAAATAACCCATGTCTTGATTTTGTCTTCCATCAGATTACATCCTAATGCAGGAGGCAGTTAGATGAGACATTGGACAAACAATTTAACGTAGTGTTTTCCACACACAATTATGCCATAAATATTACACATATGGCATAAATATTTGTATACATATATTATCATACTTCAACCTCCCCTTTAATAGAACCTTTGCTTTTCATTGAACTAACCCATTTATTTAGTTTGTCTTCCATCAGATTACATCTTAATGCAGGAGGCAGTTAAATGAGACATTGGACAAAGGATTAAAATAGTGTTTCTCACATAGTACGCACTCTAAAGGTTCAGAACCTGTTCTCCACTGGATTTGGATAACAAGAGACAACATTGACCCATTGCTTTCATCCTTGGACCAATCATGACTCTCTCATTTTAATATTACTTTTTAAAATGTCCATTGCGAGGAATTTTCTTATAGCTTAGATTTTCAATTCATTTCCTTGATACTATTGCAAAAGACCATTATCATCTGTTGGGCAGAAATTCAGTAAGTAGAATGTATATTACTAGGAAAAATATTTTTACCATCTCTCTCTCTCTCTCTCTCTCTCTCTCTCTCTCTCTCTCTCTCTCTCTCTCTCTCTCTCTCTCTCTCTCTCTCTCTCTCTCTCTCTCTCTCTCTCTCTCTCTCTCTCTCTCTCTCTCTCTCTCTCACTGAGTCTCTCTCTCTCTCTCTCACTGAGTCTCTCTCTCTCTCTCTCTCTCTCTCTCTTTCTCTCTCTCTCTCTCTGTCTCTCTCTCTCTCTCTCTCTCTCTCTCTCTCTCTCTCTCTCTCTCTCTCTCTCTCTCTCTCTCTCTCTCTCTCTCTCTCTCTCTCTCTCTCTCTCTCTCTCTCTCTCTCTCTCTCTCTCTCTCTCTCTCTCTCTCTCTCTCTCTCTCTCTCTCTCTCTCTCTCTCTCTCTCTCTCTCTCTCTCTCTCTCTCTCTCACTGAGTCTATCTTTCTCTCTCTCACTCTCTCTCTCTCTCTCTCTCTCTCTCTCCCTCTCTCTCTCTCTCTCTCTCTCTCTCTCTCTCTCTCTCTCTCTCTCTCTCTCTCTCTCTCTCTCTCTCTCTCTCTCTCTCTCTCTCTCTCTCTCTCTCTCTCTCTCTCTCTCTCTCTCTCTCTCTCTCTCTCTCTCTCTATCTCTCTCTCTCTCTCTCTCTCTCTCTCTCTCTCTCTCTCTCTCTCTCTCTCTCTCTCTCTCTCTCTCTCTCTCTCTCTCTCTCTCTCTCTCTCTCTCTCTCTCTCTCTCTCTCTCTCTCTCTCTCTCTCTCTCTCTCTCTCTCTCTCTCTCTCTCTCTCTCTCTCTCTCTCTCTCTCTCTCTCTCTCTCTCTCTCTCTCTCTCTCTCTCTCTCTCTCTCTCTCTCTCTCTCTCTCTCTCTCTCTCTCTCTCTCTCTCTCTCTCTCTCTCTCTCTCTATCTATCTATCTATCTATCTATCTAACTATGTATCTGTCTATCAATCTCTTTGTCTCTCTCTCTGTCTACCTACCTCTCTATCTCTCTCTATCTTTATATCAATCTAACTCTCTATATTTCGCTCTCTCCGTACTTTTCATTCCTATAACACTCCACCCCCCCACACACCCCCAAGAAAAAAACAAAAACAAATTCCCGCTTTGGATGGTCATCCCCCGTCGTTAGGATCCCCAAATTTAACCATCCCGAAGAACCCGGTCGAATTGAGCAAACAAAACAGACCGAGAAACACAGGGAGACGACGCAGCACCAACAAAAAATAAGACCCCCCAAAAAAGGAAAGAAAAATAAAAAAAAACAAGAGCCCCAGCCATGCACGCGACGTGAGAGACGGAGCCCATGCAGAACAGCGCACGTCTCGAAGCCTGGATGACGAATGACCGACGACGGCGGATCGAACCGCTCATCCTCCTCCGGCGTCAACCAGCCATCGGGGGAGGACCCGCAGCCATGCAAGTCCGGCCAGGCATCGGTAACATCGGTCTACAGAGCCGTCATCGGCGGCGCGGCCGCGGCCGTGACGGTGGGCTGGGCGTGCACCCTGGTGAACCACACGCTCTCGGTCGCAGTGGACCAGCCGGGCTTCTCCGCGGCCTGCAAGATCGACCTCAAGCTCTGGCGGCCCTTCTGGAGCAAGCGCGGCCTCAAGCCGCTCGAGCTCGGCCCGGGCCGGCGGGTCGACGTCTTCTGGGACCTCCGCTCAGCCCACTTCGCCGGCCGGCCCGAGCCCAACAGCGGCTTCTACATCGCCCTCGTCTCCAACGACGCCGTCGCGCTCCTCCTCGGCGACGCCAAGAAGGAAGCCTTCAAGCGCACCAAGGCCCGCCCAGCCGCGCCCGAGGCCGCGCTGGTTTCCAGAAGAGAGAGCGTGGCCGGGAAGAGAAGCTTCTCCGCCAGAGCCAGACTCAGAGGGGACGATCCTAGAGAGAGAGAGATTGTGGTGGAGAGCTGCTTTGCCGGGGGGCTCGCTGAGATGAGGATAAGCGTTGATGGGCAGGCCGTCCTCAGAGTGGATAATTTGAGGTGGAAGTTTAGGGGGAATGTGACCGTGGTGGTGGAGGATATGCCGGTGGAGGTTCTCTGGGATGTTCATGGGTGGTTGTTTGGTGTGGCTCTTGGAGTTGGGCAGGCTGTGTTTCTCTTCAGGGCCGGCGGCGCGTCGGCGGCGGAGGGGGAGGCGGCGTTGTCTGCGGTTCCTGAGTTTTCCTTTGTGTTGTACGCTTGCAGGGTGGAGTAGCCTTTGTGTGCTTTCTGTTCGGTCAAGTTGGGGAATTCTTCTGTAAATGGTATGAGTTGTCAACTTATGGAAAGAAGAATGGTGGATTTACTATTGACTGTGGGAGAAGCCCTGAATGGGGAAGGAAGAAAGGTGTCAGCTTGCCAACCCTTCGCACTAGGAAATTCTTCTTCCAATCACCCTCTTCTTCATTAGAGAGAGAGAGAGAGTAAGATTGGGAAGAAAAATGCTGAATTTTCCCCACCCTTCAAATTTCAGTACTGAGAGAGAGAGGGGAAGAGAGATAAGTGTTAAATTCAAATGCTTGCCAACTTTGCTAAAAGCTATAGCATACTGCAAAGGCGCTACTTTTTAATCTTTGAGCAGGATGCTTTTATTCAGCCCTCCTCTGCGACACCTGCCCTATCCTATTTATGGCCCAAGCATGCAATGTGATGCTTCTTGAATTAGCCACCTGACTCTGACACCATGTTAGATTCGCGCACTTTCCGACTGTGCTATTTTTTCATCTTTAAGCAGGATGTTGTTCTTCAACAATAATATTACAGATTTTGGCCGAGAAAATTGAAAGGTGTGTCAGCTAATATTGGGTTCTAACGAAGGGGACATGAATAAGAAAATGAGCCAGAGATGATGCGGTCACCTCCCAAAGCACCTGAGAATGGTGGAAGTGAGAGTGGAAGTAAGGAACTTGAGGCCGGTAGACCCACCAGGGAAGTAGGAGATGGCATAGTAGGAAAGTGCCAGGACCTGAGATGGCATAGTAGCAAACGGCCCTTCAGATATATATAAAAAATATATTTATAAGTTTGAGAGAAAAAAAAGCCGGTGGATCAAAGTCAGAACCTGAAGCACTGAGAAGAAGACCGACAGAACATAGCTGTGGAGGACCATGGAAACGTATATGGTTGCCACCATGGTGCCAATGAACCCGATTGAGAAAGGAAGCCTCTGTAAAACATAAAACATCCAGAGCATCAGAGAAAGTGTTAGTAATACAAACTTTACTCAGATTAATTTATCATATATATGATTTATTCAAGTATAGTTACAAGTTAAGGGAAGTAAGACATTCATTCAAGTACGAGATTACATGTATGGAGGCTAAGTCAATTACAATTTAAATGATGGTTTTCATCTAAATGCAGACAAGAAAGAGGATTTAGTTTACCTCCACTCAATAAATAGGGGCTGTAAAGATCCCCATGGAGACCTAACAAAATCAAGAAATGGGATGAGGGATAGAGAGGAGAATAGGATAGATGGAAACGGTAACACAGAAGAAGAGAGAGCAATAGGTGAACAAACTCTCAAGAACCTCCGAGTCGAGAGTTCTTGCCCTCACGAAAGCTGATAAAGATACTCATGCTAAGAAACCACAGGGTGATCATTCATCAAAAGTCCCTCCAATGACATTACAAGGGGGTATTTATAACCCTACAATTTCAAGAATCGGTTATCTCATCAGGACTCTAACAATACTTCCCCCATCGGCGACAGCTTGTCCTCAAGCTGTTCAAGAGGATCCCCTGGATCCATTATTGGACTGCTAGTTGACGTAGGAATGGGTCAAGCTGGATCCTAGACTGGGTTGATAGCTGCCTTGAAAACAGAGGTGATGATGGCGTTGTTTTCGGTGGAGGTGCATCCAATGGAGACGGCTGCAGCCATGGTATTCATGTAGGACGCATTGCTGGCTTTGGCTGGCCGCATGAAGATGGCGACCCATGGTAACTGGTTGGCAAATGGCAGTAGGCGGTAATGGCTCCCACAGGGACAGTGCCACCTTGTAGTGCTGTAGCAGTGACATCATGTATTATGGTAGCGGCCACAGCAAAGATGAAAGACTTGGCGGACAAAGTAGGATATGGATATGGCATCAGCGGATGTCGAAGACATCAGGTAGTGCGGTGGTGGCAACGCTGAAAGAAGAGTGCTGTGCAATGGTGACTTCAGCAGTAGATGGAGAGACGCGGTCAGCGCAGAGGCAGCTGACCTCGGTTGCATTTCAGCTGGATCATGACAGAAAAATGTTAGGTCAGTTGTGGCCCTGAGTCGTGGATGGTATTCCCCTGTTGGGCCACAAGAGGTGGGCTCAACTTTGAGTGCCCAGTGCGGGTCTTTCTTTGCTCTGGCCCGAAGTTTAGCGCATAGGTCAATTGTGCAGCCCCTTCTGGCAGATGGGTTTCATAAACCCCAGTTTCCGACGGACAGTCATCGTTACAGGTGTGTCGGTGGCACTGTGATGGCATCCATGAGAGTGGATGGAGCAGTGGGCAGGGCCTTGGCCTCTTAAGTACAAGGCTGAGCAGAGGTAGCAGCCGTGGTTGCATCTCATTGAAGGCGAAAAAGGATAAGTCTCCAGTGGCATTTTTGGAGGTGTTTGAGATGGTGGCCGTGGTGGACTCCGCGGCTAGGGTTGCAGGTTCAGCCATTGCATTTTGCTCAGTTGCTGGAGCTTTTTCCGAGGCAATTACAATTGTCTTTGTAGCAGGCAGGGCGACATTTGCCGACACCACTGCTACGTTGGTTGAAGCGATGACAGATGTAGCTTCTGCAGTGGCAGATCTGGGAGCGATGCCTGATGCAGCGTCTATAGAGGAGCGTTTATAAATATCAGTATAGCGTCTATGGAAGTTGTGACAGTGGCAAAGAAAACGAAGGTGGCGCCAGTTCTTGGAGCGTCAACGGCTGTTCTGGCGTTTCCTGATGCGACTTCTGCAGATGATGCGTTGGTGGTGGCGAATCTTGGAGGGGCTGTTGGAATGTCGCCTACTGCAGCTTCTGCAGAGGATGTGTCTGCAGCAGGGGATCTTGGAGCGGCTGTTGAAGCCTCGCCTGATGCGACTTCTGTAGATGACATGTTGACTGCGGCAAATCTTGGAGCGTCGCCTGATGCAGCTTCTGCAGATGACGTGTTGACAGCGGCAAATCTTGGAGCGTTGTCTGATGCAGCTTCTGCAGATGACGTGTTGACAGCGGCAAATCTTGGATCAGCGATGGCTGGAACTGCCGACAAGGCAGAAACGGCAGCGATTGCTGCAATCTTCTTTTCCTCCTTGATTGGTTGAGGTTGACCATAGATTTGCATCAATTCCAACAACAATTGCTCTACAGTTTGCAGACTTTGCTGGATGCTGGCATATGAGTCTAACTCTATTGCCACAGGTCGCAAGAACTTCGGCTCTCATACCAAAGTTACGATCCCCATGGAGATCTAACAAAATCAAGAAATGGGATGAGGGATAGAGAGGAGAATAGGAGAGATGGAAACGGTAACACAGAAGAAGAGAGAGCAATAGGTGAACAAACTCTCAAGAACCTCCGAATCGGGAGTTCTTACCCTCACGAAAGCCGATACAGCTACTCGTGCCAAGAAACCACAGGGTGATCATTCATCAAAAATTCCTCCAATGACATTACAAAGGGGTATTTATAACCCTACGATTTCAAGAATCGGTTATCCCATCAGGACTCTAACAGGGGCCATGGTCTTCAGGCATCCCATTACTCAAGAGATTCAGGATTCATCTTGTTTTGATTCAAAAGACTCCCTCTCAAAGTTTTAAATACATCCCTTCAAGTAGGGTTGGATTCAGGTACTTTTTTATAATATTTTCTAATGTTATTGATCCATATACATCAGTGCAAGATGCTCCAAATTTATATCACAACACCACACATAATTTAAGAACAACTTGTCTGAAGGACTGAATAGTTTGGTTCAAAGTCACTAAATCTCTGCACATCTACCTTCCATGGAATATAGTATCCCAAACTGACTTAGTTTTGGCAACTCTGGCTTGGATGCAAGAAGGATAGATGTGATACTGATTGATCGAATGGATCTATTCATTGGTTGATCAATCCAATTTTGATCCATTCAATTCAAAGGCCCGATCAGACAATCTCAATCTATTGCTTTAATTAAAACTTAAAATGATTCAGTTCATCAAAAATTGTGGATACCAAAAATAACTCCTCATCAAAATAGTCTAAAAATAGAGCTGATTGGCCGAATCTGCAAATGTGCCTCTATTATCAGATCGACCCACTTGATCCAATCTTGGTCCAGATGAGGCGATTGACTTGGCCAATCAGAACTCAATCAAGTCAGTTCGATTGATTTGACCACTTTGATCAGATCTTGATCTAGCCAATTCCAGGAAGTTTAAATGAGGGTTCAGCACCCGTCAAAGTCAACATCATTGACCTTCATTGACATTGATATTGACAATGACATTGATGGTTTTCCGGTGGTTCAAGATGATAATGATGATGACATTGACGCTGTGTACTGAAGTGTAGACATTGACGGTTGACAACTGCCTCAATGTTGCATCAATGCCACGTCAATGAGATGACCCAAATAGACAAGCGAGAGTCAACTATGACGTCATTTTGACGAGGATGTTAGCAAATATTCAGTCATTAATGATGACACAGTCGATGACGGCCACTCCTGAGATGTTGGCATCATGCTGACACTTTTGGCCAGTAAGGTTGGTGCCTTCAATGATATTTGTAAAGTAGTAGTCAACATTCCCATCAAGGACCCACATCAATGTCACCAGGATGTGCCAAACCCTAGTTCGGATTATTTTATACCATAAGAGTGGAGATCAGGAAGTGGGAAATCACACAAATCCTGCCACAGACCAAAATTGAGATGGGTTTCCAAGTTTTAATAAGGATATTGCAGATATGACTCATATTCCAACTGAATGCCAATCAAATGAATAAACGAGAAAGAGAGAGAGGAAGGGAAGTAGAGTACCTCTTTAGAGAACATGTGAAAGAGCTGGTTCTTGGCGCCCTTGAGGGCAAAGAAGGAGCCAATGATGAACGCACATCCAAGGGTGAAGCAGATCGCAAATTTTTGAGGCATCAAGACCATCACAGGAAGGAACATGCTGAAGGCGACGAAGATGAAGAAGACCCCCGTGGAAAGCAGCAGCCCAAAGTATACGAGAGATTTTCCAGAGGGGACATGGCTTGTTGCGGTTTGAAAGCTCCCTGGCAATTCTCTTACCCCTTTTGATACCCTGTAAGTTGATGAGGAAGGTTGAAAAAGAATGGGTAAGAACATCTTGCTCATTCTTTACTGAAAAATTTCAGGATAAAACTATAAGGATCGAGCTTGGTTTTTTATTAGAATTGATCTAAAAATTGTTAAAGCTGAATAAAGAAATCTGACCAAGATTTCAAGATACAGACCTGAATTGGAAGAACTTACCAAGAAATTGGTAAAATGGAGATCATGAAAAAGTGTGTTCTGGAGCAAGAAACAGCACGTCGGAATAACTATAACCCGGCAAACAGATCAAACTGGGTATAATAATTAAAGATCTAAAAGGGAATGAAGTTAAGACAGATCAACTGTAGTGGGTCTGAGATGACCATAAATTTCAAACGACATGTAGAAGCCTAAAATGCAAGAAAAAAAGGTCGAATACCCAATAAATCGATTTTGAAAAACAAAATGAGAAGCTATCAAATTTGTAGAAACAAGGCTCGAGCATATATTATGAAAATCAGTCTTCTTTTGAGAAAATCACTAGAGTTCATTATTCCGCGGAGAGTAACTTAGATTCACTAAGAGCTAAAGTTTCTCTCACACGAGGTATTTCAAGAACATTATCATGAAACCTTGAAAGAACCCTCCAAAACCCAACCAAGACGAGCCATAAGGCCACAGAACCCCCGAATCAGGAGCCCAATTTGAAAATTTCATGAGATTTTGCCGGTAAACAAAAAAAAATCACGGATCGGACTTCGACTCTCTCCGAATTCCGAGCCCGCAACAGAATGGAAGGGATAAAGCGGGTCAAAAGGGACTTACACGTTGAAGGTCCCGGCGACCTTGTCGTTGGCGGTTCTTACGGCAGCCTCAATGTCGAAACCCAACGCCGCCGACGTCCCAGTTTCGTCGGCAGACTTGGAAGAAGCGTAGGAATTCCAGTCGGCGAGGAGGGAGGGCGATGGAGAAGAGGAATTCTGGGTCTCCGAGCTCGGCCCACCAGAGAACCAGGCCTGCACCGTCTTCTGCATCTCCGATTCTCTTCTCTTTTCTCTTCTCTTCTCTTCTCTTCCCTTCTCTTCTCTCGACGACGGAGCCTACACTGCAGCGAAAAAAGTCCAACTAAGCTTTGAGCCTTCGTCAACCATGGCGATACTTCTCTTTAGCTTCTCCCATTGGGCCCATGCCAACCGACCAGTTCAGCCCAATAAGGGAGTCCAAGTTTTATCTCCTCTTATATCAATAATCTGATCTGAAATTCTTAACTAAGTCAGATGAAAAATAGTAATCATTTTGTTTCAGGAAAGGATTATTTAATGAAATCTAGTATTCAAAATCACAAGGAAAAGAAGTGGTTGTAGTCCATTCCCCATCTAGGTGTAGGTATTTTATCTACTAGTTTAATTAACTATGAATAACAGAATTTGAAACTGAAATAAGCAAAAAATAAACTAGTCCTTATTTCTTATATAACTAGCACTGATACCCATCTTTTTTTCCAATTTTTATGTTTTTAATTGGATAAGACTAATTATTCATACGAAGGTCAAGCTTATTGTCCAAAGTTTTAGACCAACTTTGTATTTTTTTGTTTTTATTATGGTAAAACAAATTTGTGCACGTCTGAACTTGACATTGAGTAAGATGAATGCCAAAAATTTATTTTAGATGTTTAATATTCATTAATTGACTATTTATCCAAGTATTATTACCCCAAGTAACTACTAGAGTTTACTAGATTATACTTGATAGGAGATTGAATTGAATATTTGTTTATATAAATATATATATATACATTTATATTATGTGAAGTATTTAAATGTATTCATGTTTTATGCCATCTTATCTAAGAGGATAAATATGATGTTCTATGCCATCATGTTCACAGGTCACATCTAGAATTTCTTGTTTAAGTACATGAGCTCTAGGCTCAAGTTCTCAAGAAGTTTCCACCCCTAGACTTATGGACAGATATCTGGATTACTAGAAAAATATATAAGACACTTCGTACTAGCTCACCAGGAAATTGGGTTGAGTAGCTGGATTGTGCTGTGTCCTCCCAAAACATCAATCAGAGTTTGGTGATGGGTCTCTTGCCATTTGAGCTTGCGACTCGGTGACAAACTCTCTTCCCTCTTGAAGTTGTGACACAAAGGGGTAAAGGGCATTACCCACCAGCCTACCGACTTGAGCACAAATATCACGATCACATTGAGGAAGCCTAGGAAGCAACGGAGTGTGCAGATCAGGGCATGAAGCAGAAAATTGATCAAAACTGGCATGATGTGGATTAAAAGTTGTAACTAGGTGTTGTTGAGCTTGAATACTCAGCTACTGAAGAATGTGATACTGAGTAGGACGCACAAAGTGCTTATGTCATGATATGATGAACCTTTTGATATCATCAAAAGCATGGGATGTTTGGCCTATCACCTGAAGATCCCCCCTAGATTACCAATACATCTAGAGTTAAATGTGTCTCTCCTCAATATGTACAAGGAGGATGCAGAAGACCTAGGGTGAAACAGTTCAAAGTGGGGCAGAAGTCATCTTGGATAAAAGGGAATTGAACGATGGAGGCAAATACTACCAGAACCACATGGTAGAGTTCCTTGTGAAGTGGAAGGATCACCTAGGCGAAGTAGTGACTTGGGTGCACGACTCACACTTATGGCACTATGAAGACTCTATATGAAGTTACAAGGAGAAGTAGACATTGTTAAGGATGTCATGGGCTTCCATAGCTGTGTGTGAGGCCCTCATTTTGTTTGGGTTTTTTTAATTAGAAACCATGCACCCAACATCTACATGAGTGGTGTGGCTGCTGCACGGGGGCCTAGGCTGCCTGCGACCACACGACTTGGTAGATAAACATAGTTTTTATCACTATTCAGGTATTTGTGTGAATTTTTCTTCATTTGATTTGTCGAATAACTTGTTCAAGATCGTAATTACTACCTTTGAGTATTTAAGGCTGAATTTACTGAAGATTTAAATAAAATTAATTACAAGGTAATATCTTTATTTAGATGATGCGGTAAACATATCTAAAAGTTTAAGATTATTTTAAAGCTCAAGTCATTGGCATAATGGCTAGTTTTTGCTCTTAACTCTTGAACTGATGGTAAAATTATAAATATGAAAAGTCAAAATTAAAATGGTTATTATTTATCATAATCAATGCATGTGACTGTTGGACTTTTTACAGAATACCATTATGCCCTTTTGGATTTCTATGTCCATATATACAGTTTTTAGCCCTAATTTCAAATCCCCTTCTCCTTGTCCTTTGAAAATCTCAGTCCAAAAGCTAGAGAGAGATCTCAATTCCTGGAGCAATTTTCAAGCAGCTTTTTAGCATTATTTGAATATGATTTTTTTCTAACATCAATCCAAGTCCAAATAACATAGAATCATGGTTTTTGGTGTAAGGTATTTCAGGATTCTAAGAAAATAAGGCTGGGATCTGAACTTCGCACATCCTCAACCTTGTGATAAGTTTATAATTTTTAGAATAATTTTTATACTTATTTTGAGTTTTTGTTCAACATAAGAATTTTTTTTAACATCCATAAAAAACCAAAGAACTTGGAATCTCATCATTTGGTTGAGTTTGAAAGAGTTATAGGGGTTTAAAGTTGGACACAGAGAAATCGGGCGATGAACTAAGGATGTGGAAAGATTGATATCTAGAGATTTATCTGATTTGGTTTTGAATACTTTTGTGTGAGATAAAAAACCTTGTGCAGAATTGTGTTAAAAAACCTTTCCAGGTGGAATCATCATATTTGGTGCAGTATTGAAAAATATTTGAGTTTCATCCAAAAATTTTCACCCAAAGGTCAAACGCAAATCAAGAATTTTATCTAAAGAAAAACATGGAGGAGAAGAGGACTGAAGAAAGAACGAACACAAACAAGGAGGTATTACTGAAGGGAATTCATATTTATATTTTTTGATATTTATCTATGAATTAAGAAAAAATTTACATAAAAGTATTCTTGTTGAAATACATAAAATTGATCCTTCTGTGGAATAATATTTTTAAGTAGGTATCATACTCAGTGTTGTTGAGGAGAATACATTATTCAGAAATATATTTTTATTTCTAAATCTTTGTGGTCATTCAGGTTAAGACTTTGGGGGCCATAAGGAAAAGGCTTTGGGGGCCCAATTGAAGTATATCAAGCAACGTCATTCCGTGGAAGCCTTTGAGGGTTGACAATGAAAGAGCTTCATCGACTTTTTATTTTTCTTGGTATCCTTGTTCAGACCTATTTCCAAGTGATTTTCTTGGGGAGTATTCACACAAACTTGGTTAGGGCACATCATCACCTCGGAACGGATATCCCCAAACAGCATTAAGGATTAGCCTAAGTTGTCTAAAAAAATTGTGTCTCCCATTTCCTCTACCCCATGTCTTAGGTGGAAAAATCCTAGGCTTATTAAAAATATAATGTAATATATATATAGAACCTAATTCACCCCCTCTCTTAGGTTATTCCTTTCCCACATAAACTAACATTAAGATATAAATATTATGAGGCAGAGATAAGAAGAGAGAAATAGAGATACATAGATTGCAGATGTCTTTTATTACTGTTAATTTTAATTGATAGGTAGGTTATATGTGTAAGAGAAAATATTCAAATAGTAATTAAATGAAAATATAGATGTATTGAAATAGTGAATAGACATATTTTATTTTAAATAAAATATATGATAAAGAATGGAGAGGAAAAACAATAACAATAGAGTGAGTAATAAGAAGATCTTAATTAACTATATATAGTTTAATGGAGGATGAAGAGTGGATTATAAATTAAAGGAGCTCAAGATATAAATCGATAAGGAGAAAACATAATTTTATTTTTATGAGGATATAGATAAATTAGATACAGAGAGGAATGGATGATTAAAGAGAATAATAAGGGGGACTAAGGTTTAATTATATGTCTTAATATAGGATGACGGAGGCTAGATTAGTTAAATAAATAAGGTATAGATAGATTAATATATTTAAGGAATATTTATGATATTTTTTATAGTAAATTTTTAAGATAAAAGAAGTAAAGATTAATAGAAAATTAAAAGGGTGAGAAAGTTTCCTATGAAATGTTTCAATGAAGCTGTTTTAAGATGTTCAAGTCAATATCCAATTTCCTATGTTATTTGAACTAAATCTATGCATCAATCTATTTTTAAAAGGCTACTAGTCCCAAAGTAACTTCAGGAAGAGCCAAATTCAGCCTGAGTCATACGAGTGCGGGTTGGGAGTGCCAATCACCATCCCTTGGCTTTAGTGTGAATACTTGTTCGTCTTCCTCCATGCTGGTGCAAACTTGGTCCCTCCTCGAGATTCATGGGTGCCTCACTGTGCTGTTTGAGATGCTGGAGAGCTGTCACTGCTCTTCGTCGGCTCTCCCAACTGCAAGCCATATCTCCCCTCGTTCTCTTTTTCTTGGTCAGAAGATAGTGAAAAAAGGATAAGAAAATTTATTTTTAAGGCTCGAGGATGGGTCTCCCTCAGCCATAGATGGTGTGAACCACTGCTTGGCAGTCTTTTGTGTTTGTAGGATTGGCCTTGATGGTCTCCTCTACCAAAAACCACCACCTAGCCAAAGGAGGAAAAAGTCCAAGCTAGGGATTCATGGCTCTGCCCTTGGCTATCATATCTGCTTAAGAGATTGACCGAGGGCTTCAATTAAATCACATCCATGGATCCCTCTTATTTGGTATTCCTCTCTAACTAGTCAGCCTCCCTCCACATCAATGGCTAGTGTCCTCGTCAACATCCAATAGCAAATCATATTGTCGCTCGGGTGGACTCGATGTCCTCGTCAGCCACCTTGACCAATAAAAACCTGATAGAGATAAAAGAAAATATAGGTTATATGTAAGATCAGAAATTCAGATATACACTAATAATATTGATAGTCGATATCATATTGTCTGGGTTTGGAGCTTGGTTGGCTAGAGGCCCGATCATATTTTATCTCTTTATTTGTTAAGGTCTTAACTCGTTGGGTCGCGATCCATCTCTTTGTCTTCTTCATTTTGGCCCACATACGGCTACAAGAATAAAACATGATAATCCCATATCAAAAGAATAAGAAAATAGAACCACTATAAAATCTTGAACCAGATATCAAATAAAATTAAATCCCAACACTCCCTCATGCGCATTTGTATGCTCCACTCTCTCTTGTTACTGAGACCAATGTGGTCCTTTATCCATTGGCTTGGCTCGCTGCATTTGGGCCATTGTTGGCACTATAGGGTTGTTCCGTCTATGCGCCCAGCTGATGGTCAGTGTTCATTGACTTGTGGCTGGCTTGAGAATGCAGCACAAAAATGCAAACTTTACAAAACCAAATGATGCTTATCATACCCATTTGTCACCATAGTAGATAGTATTCCCTTTGGATGAGTTAATAGCATTTAGAAGAGTGTGCGTTAAGAACTTTTGGTGAGTTAATAACTTAATATTTATAGCCAACATGAATATTATAATCACTTAAGGAGATATATTTATGACACCAGTCGTAAATGATCTGTCCCCAACATTTATGAAGCATGTGGAGGCTTGATATTTTTTTATTTATGCCATTACAATGGGGGTGGCAATGATTTAACTGAGGTTTGTGAGGAAGTGCACTCAAATTATTCATTCACATCATCTTATGTTATTTTATGAATTTAATTAATTTAAATAATGCATGTTGTACATGCATAATTTTTTAGATAATGCATGTTATGGATTTAATTTCACTTTATGCATCCTTTCATTATCCATGCACAATTTTTTCGCTTATTATTTTGAAAAATATTTTTGGATAACTTAAAGAATATAATTATGTGTGAAAATAAATCCCATATTTATTATTTAATTTTTCATAGCCATTATATTTTTCTATATTTTATGAAATTTTTGGAAATTTAAGACATAAATTTTGTGAATAAGGATTTATTCAATACAGAATATATATATGGGTGAAAAAGGTTTCTTCATATATTTTTTTGGACTTTGTTGCTCGTTGGATCTGTGTTTTGGACCACAATGCATGCTTAGCAAGCAGGGGGAGTAGGATGAAATAATGGGTAATTAGGCTAGAAAAGTGATGGATTAAAACTCTTTAATGAAATTTAGTTGCATCTTACGATTCAAATTATTCAAAAAAAGTATAATTCAAAATTACATTTTGAAACATTTATATTGGAAACCTTAAAACATTTCCATAAGTAATAAAGGCTTTAAATATTGTTTTGATTTTTATTTTAAATGGAAATAATTTTACCTGAAGTGGGAAGATATTCAAACCCAGAGAACAAAAAAATACATGATTTTACCTAAACTAATCTAAGATATTTCGATGTTAAAATATAGTTCAACATTTATGGATGAACCATTGTCCAACCAGTTCTAACTAGTTCAACACACCTAGTACAATGTATATTTTTCACACTGATCGATTTAGTCAAAATCTATCACCAAATAAAGAAGAAATGGGAGCATTATGATAAGAGCTTCATGAAGACATATCAAAGAAAGAACAAGAGAAGAGATGTCACGTGTGCCATCCAGTAAAGGCTTGGAAGTTAAAAATCGCTCTGGTGATCAGGCTGGGGGGAGATCCTCCTTGCCAGAAGAGCAATAACCAATTTGGGCTTGCTCTTGGTTGTTTCTTTCCTTTTTTTCAGTTCCTTCTTCCTCTATCTTCACTCTAGACCTCTATACTCACATTCATATGCTCTTTCTTAATAGATCAAAGGGGATCATGTACAACTCAAGGTTTTTCAAGAAGGATTTCTTTCTTGGAGGTTCTAGTTTTCTTAGTAATAAAATCAAGAATCTTATCACATTAATTCTCATGTATTAATCGTGCATGTCTGATTATTAATTTAAATATTACAATTTATTGTGCTCATAAGATCATGAGGGTGATATGTCCTAGAAATAACGAGCCTTATTCCCACATTATGGCTTAAATTTAGGTTGACTTGGTGTGATGAATGATGGGTTCTAGTGTCATGGTTGAATGATAGAAAAACAATATTTCTATGCTACATAAGAAATTATTGATTCGAAATTGATCTAAAAAATAATACATCATATATACCTTGTGGGCCCTTTGTTACATCCTTAACTTTCTCACTTTGAGATTGTCCTGAAGTTGTTCACGTGCCCGGCCTCTAGAAGTATCCACACAATCATGGCACTCTTGGATCTCCACTGCTTCTCCAAGTCTTCTTTAAAATCTTGTAGACCTTCTCACCGTGTGATGGATATTATGTGGCCATCAAGCCAATCATTACTGTATTATGATCATTTAAATTCACTATGTTATTCCTATTCGATGTATAGTCGAGACAGACATCGAATTATCTAAATAGAATAGCACTAAATGATCCTACATATACGATAAATATAGTTGATCATGTGGTTATTAGTGTGGTGATACTAAGGACTAACGGTGGGTGTCCTTTGGAAAAACAGTTCACTGAATTGATCCGTACGAATCCCTAAATGGTATTATACCTAAACGTTTATCAGGTTGATTCATGTCATGGTTGTATAAGTGATCTAGTGACATGAGACACCAAGGACATCTCGTGAATGGACGTCTACATTTTGACTATGACTTACGAGCATCCAATCATGGGATTCAAATAAGTCATGGCTCGGATGTAGTAAGAAGCTCACGGAGATGATTGAGTGGTCAAGACGGGATCGTCCGCCCTAGATATAAGAGGAGATTGACTTAAGGAAGACAATGCAGAAAATCCCTTACCATGTTAGTGAGGATATTGGAGGAGTTTTTCTCCAATAATCCCCGTTATACATCAGTACTAATTGAATGACAGATTAGGGTTTGACGATAAACTATACCCTAAGTCGTTTGAGAGTCCCACGCAGATGATGGAATATACATATACGATAACAGATGGAGAAAAAGGTTCCATGAAAGAGTTCAACACTACTCGGTATCTTCTAGAGCACGAGGTGTAGCTTGGTACCCCATGGGCTAGAAACTGAACGTATCAATTAGGTTAAATTGATTCTTATTTAATTTATCTATATGTTGATATAGTTAATTGATAAGGTTGGTGAATAATTGTTATTGGGCCACTAAAGTTATTAGCCAGAATGATACACAGGCCTAGAGGATCACACGCACAAGGTGATAAGGGCATTGGTGGATATATTTTACTTTATAGGGTTTTTGAGAAAAACTTAAGTAAAATATAAATAGGGAAGGGGCACTCATTTTAAGCACCCACGCCAGCTAGATCGGAGAGCTTTGTCCTTTCTCCACTCTCTTCTCCACTCATCCACGGATAGTGCCTTCATGGTGAGAAGATCTTCTAGATTTTCAAGAAGAGTTGAAGAAGAAGACGTGGAAATCCAAGCGCCGAGTAATCACGTGGATACTTTTAGAGGCTGGATGCATGAACAGCTTCAGAACAGTCTCGAAGCGACAAAGTCAAGGGTGAAACGATTTCCCCATAAAGGTACATTCAATGTTTGATTTCAAAGATCGATTGTCAAATGATTAACACGCTTCTGCATCCATGGAATTGTGTTTTCCATGGACGAACCAAGGCACACAACCCAACACCATGAAGAGTATCTTCTTGGATGAGTGGAGAAGAGCTAAGAATGAAGGGGGGGTGGGGGAAGCTCTGGCTGGCATGGGTGCCTAAAATGGCCTGTTTATATTTTACTTAAGATTTTTCTCAAAAACCCTCTAGGCCCATGTATCATTCTAGTTAATAACTTTAGTGGCCTAATATAAATTATTATCAACCTTACTAATTAACTATATCAACATATAGATTAATTAACTAAGGACTGATTTAACCCAATTGGTAGGTTAAGTTTCCACCCGTCAGGTGCCAAGCTACACCTTGTGCTCTAGAAGATACCAACTTAGGGTATGGTTAATCATCAAACCGTAATATATCATTCAATTAATATTGATGCTTAACGGAGATCGTTGAAGAATACTTTCTCACAATATCCTCACTACCCTCGCTAGGCATTTAGCAGCATCATCTTCCTTGAGTCAATATCCTCTTATGCCGAGGCCGAATGATCTCCTCTAGACCACTCAATCATCTCCGTGAGATTCTTCCTATATCTGAGCTATGAACTATTTGAATCCCATGTTTAAGGACTTATAATTCATAGTTAAAACATAGTCATCCATCTACGAGATGTCCTTGGTGTCTTAGGTAAATGGATCACTTATACAACTGTGACATGAATCAACCTAATTGACAGTAAGGTATAATACCATTCAGAGATTCTTCAAATCAATTCAGTGAACTCTTTGCCCAAATATCACCTAATATTTGTCCTTAGTGTCGCTACACTAATAGCCATAGGATCAACAATACTTAAGCGTATAAGTCCGATGATGTAGTGTTATTCTATTCAGATAACTCAATATCCATGTCGACTATCCATTGAATATGAATATTTAAAATACATGTTTAAAAACTAGTAATCACTATATTCTGATCTCGTCATAATTCGCTAGGTCATTGCATGCATTTATGGTCTTCATTATAAACATCACACTGGAAGAATAATGAACTAGTATTTATTCAATGAACTTAAATAAAAACATGGCGGTGTGTTTTTGTTTAATGGCCAGATAATATCCATCAGACTTGGTGTGACTAAGCCCCACCAGCTAATTCACACACCTCAGCACAATTTATTGACCAATTATCATGATACATTTTTACAACCCACCTTAAGCCAACCCCACAAACTCACTAACCTACCTGATGAATTTTATGTGGTCGTCGAACCAATCACAATTCTGTATCAATTTATGCTCATTGAAACTGACATTCATTAATTATTATTCTTGTGTGATATTAGTAATGAAGTCCCACTATACATATGATGACAAGCAATCCCTAGAATTGTATTTTATATTCTTATTTGAAAGATACTTGAGATATACATCAAAATCTCCAAAAACATATCACTATTTGATATTACTTATATGATACATATGGTGGATCCCATGACCATTACAGACATTAAGGACAAACAATGGGTGCTATTTAGGGAAAAAGTTTATTGAACGGATCCATACGAATCTGTGAATGGTATTATAAATAAACAACAATTAGGTTATAAGTGGTACTTGTACTTGAGACACCAAAGACCTAGTGTGGATAAATGACTATATTTGGACTACAACTTATGAGTCCCTAATTAGGGAATTCAAATTAGTCGTATATAGAATATAGCAAGAAGTTCACAATGGTGATTGAGTGGATATGATGGGATTATGTACCCTTGGTATATTCGGAGACTGACTTGAGAAAAAATGATGCATTAAATCTATGGCCATGTGATGCTTCTAGAAATTAGAGAACAATTAGGTAATATTTTTAAAATTCATCCTAGAACTCATTTTAGAGCATTATGTATCACAATTTGGAATTGAATCATTCTGAACCATCTTGTTTTTTTCTATCCTTATTGATCATTATGGCAGATTACCAGTGTGACGCAAAAATCTGGAAGAATATAAAGTAAAAAATTCTATAAACATTTAAATTAATTGAAATTTAAATTTATAAATGTATTTTATTAATGAATTTAAAGTTAGAAAATTCTGCAAAATATCATAAATTGGGAGAATCAGATTATTATACCAAAACTATTTTAAACGCCTAAAAATAGTTAAATAAACATATACATATATTTTATTTTTAAGTGAATGTAAAAAAATATGTTACAATACTATATACTTTAGAAAACAGGTATTCATTCAAAAAATGCAATAAATTATTTTAAGTCATATTAATATGGATTTATGATCATTTAAATTAAAAAATACATCAAATACATGAAAATTACTATTAAAATTAACATGTTGCTTTGAGGTAATGAAAACTATCATAAAGTGGCCAATGAAGAGAAACATGAAAGAGAAGAGACTATAGAGAAGAAAAAGATTAAGGAGCTAAATTTGAAGTAAGAAAGTTTTACATTCCTGTACCTTTTGAAAATCTGAAAGATAGTCTTAATCTCAGCTTTAGAATATATTCAAGAATACATGTTACGAATGAACGTTAATGCTATTGTAAATTAATTGAAATACTAGGATTAAATTATCATCATCAGTGTGCACGCTTGCAAAGAAATACCATTTATATTTGAATATTTCTTTGAAGGCC
Source organism: Wolffia australiana (assembly GCF_029677425.1). NCBI lineage: Eukaryota > Viridiplantae > Streptophyta > Magnoliopsida > Alismatales > Araceae > Wolffia > Wolffia australiana. Next base: position 6,712,389 of record NC_135835.1, read on the forward strand.
TTGGGATTTTAAAAAATATATATAGCTTCCTGTGCCAATTCAGGGGAAGCTACTGTACCCAACATTAAGGAGGTGACATTCTTATAGCCTGTGGAGGCTTTTGGTCGTGGAGGACATCAGGGCAGTCTAAACTTTTATTTTCCAGCCTAAATTGCCCTGTAACTAAGTGGTTGGCTTGTGGGTCTCACACAAACACCTTGGATGAGGATTTCACAGCTCCAGGTTACATTTCCTTCAGATGACAGTTGGGGACTAGCATAATTTGTATATAAATTGCTGAGTCCACCCTATCCTCCACTCCATTCAATCAATATAAAACCACTCATAAATTAAGTAATAAAATTTTTAAATAACATAATTCCCCTTTGTTTAGGTTAAAATATTTAGCCACATAACAAACACTTCTTCCAACTAAGCCCTTATGTGGGGCAAGATGTGATACAATATTTGAATGCAAGTCCCAACTATAGAACTCCACAATTGCCACCCTTAATGACTTCTGACTTATTTGGACACAGCAAAATATCTAAACCATGATTACAAAGATATGCAAGATGGTGGCTCACATTACAAAGTTCATTAAGATGCAAAAGATCATCAAATTGAAAAAAGCTAAATTATTCTAACTGAGCTTATACCCAAGGTCATGACTACTGAGGAAACTAGAAACTGTTTGCAGATCTCAGGTATTAGATGGGAATATAGAACAAACAAGGAGTTGATATAAGCATGTGTTTTTCAATATTTGAGGGCCAACCCAAATTAAATAAATGGAAGATTGAGAGGAAAAAGTTATGCAACGAGGCACCATTCTCTTTCATTAGATTGTTTTTCTTTTTTTCTTTTTCCTCTTTTTTCTGCAATCTCTCATTTTCTCTTCTGGTTTAATCAGAAACACAGACAAAGAAGTACAGTCATCACCTTGCTACAAGGGGACACCAACTCCAAAGAGGGGGTTAACTAAGTTTGGACGACATTAATGTATAATAACCTCAAAGTATGAAATTTAAACTAATTTAATTTTTAATGGTGTGTTCTCTGAGTAATGTGTTCTTTGCACGACATTGATATCCACTAGTACTATCTGTCAAGCTTTTCACTTTACTAATTGTCCTGATATACACTTTGGAAATATTCTGAGGCCAAATTACCTCAGCATAAAAAATAAACCCCGTGCATGATGCCAAGAAATTATGTCTATTTCAAAATCATAGATATCTGCACGTGGTACAACCATGTTAGCTCTCATTATCAAATGATTTGATAATGCCTTGCTAAATTAGGTAAACTCAAATCGTTGGAACAAAAAGCAGTTCAATTAACTTTGATGGTTTTTGAACAGAAGATCTCCTCAACTATGGTTACAGATTATCTCGTGCCAAGTCACTGCCAAATTAATCCCCCATTTAAACCCTTCTAGCAAAATGACCTTTTCTCTTGCTGTGTGGACTGTGATCCTCAAAACAGGACATTTTGACTTGTTCCAAAAAGTCTTAAAACAGTACATTAGTTTCAGAAGTTTCTTTTTTTATGAAAATATAGTTTCAGAAGCTTCTATTGAAAGGGATTCAAGTTATTTCACATTTCCATGCAACAAAAATTGCAGTTTCATAGAACAATTCTGAAAAAATGATGCACAAATATGAAAGATCAACTAAATATTAAATAAACAGTCTAAAGATAAACGATCATCTTCCCATGATATGACATAAGAACTTTACCAAAAGAAAAGTGTTCCGGAGCTTACCAGACTGAGATCCCTACATCAAACACTGCATGAGAGCCAAAAAACCTCTCTTTCTCATGTTACAGATATAGACATATGCCCTAAGAGTGAGCACTAACCTCAAACGAAGGTCAAAAGATGATGGAAGTGGGATGATCGTGGGACGTAGTTCAAGGCGAAGACGACACCTTACTAGGCTGCTTCAAACTTGCCAGCTCTATCAGTACCTCTTTCATGATGCTCTCGTTCTTTCCCCGTTTGCCCTGAGGCAAAAACTTATTTTCTCTAATGAGAGAAAAAAAGAAATTTTCATTTTATTCCTGAAACTAGGGTTCGCCCAACCAATATCTGATATCCAGGAGAAAACCGGGACGGTGTCTGATATTGGATATCGGTCGATATCCGTCCTTTAGGTCTAGACGGATATCGATGACGGATATCGGCAGGGTGAGGACAAAACGGGTATCGGATACCGGATATCAGATCTCGATATCCGGATATCAGAACCGGTATCCGGTATCGACAGAAAAAAATAAGTTTTTTCATCACATTCAATGACTTATGTACATCAGCATCGTATGGTTTGTATTTTCAACCTCAGTTAATATATAAAGTGCAAAATTATTATTTTCTTCCATATGGTATAACAGGATTCAGAGTTTAATGTAAACTCTGAATCCCGTTATCCCGCATGGAAGAAATTAGAAATGTTACTCTGTATATATTAAATGAGGTATACTATATACTAAATATTAAAATACTATTTTAATCTAAGTCCCTATATTTAAGGCCCCATAAATATGTTGCTTAATTAATATATTAACATATCGTCCAATGAATAAAGCTGAAAATTTATATTTTCTTCCATATGGGATAAAGGGATTTGGAGTTTAACAATAAACTCCGAATCCTGTTATCCCATTTGGAAGAAATTGAAAACAATCAGCTGTAAATATTAAACTAGATGTGTAATCAGTCTGAAAGCTCTCCTATCACTCTCTTGCCCACGTTAGTCCATTCTAACCGCTGAACACTTATCGGTTAATTATATTTTTAAGTATACTCTCTAACTTGGATATCGAAATCCGATATCCACTCCCGATATTCGATGTCATCGTCTTCCCCCCTGAGACGGAGGCGGATGACAACATTGAGACGGATATCGGTATCGGATATCATCACTGTAGCAACCGATATCCGATACCTATCCGATCTCCGGATATCAAAAAAAAACAAATACCGGAAATTCCTTTTCCGGTATCCGATACAGCATCCGTCCCAATACCATCATCTGATACTGGTATCGAGATGAGCGAACCCTTCCTGAAACAGTTGAGGTTAAACTTTCACCTTTAAGGAGGGAACAAGAGCATAGACCTCATCAATGCTCACAGGACCTATGTTGGAGATCATACAAACCTGGGACATTAAAGGACAATTTCTCACAAATTTGATATGATTATAGTAAAGTCCCATGCAAGGATTGGCAGGACGTTCTCACCTCTGCGTCAGTGGCCCCGACGCTCTTCAGTTTTCTAGAAGCTGTTTCAAGGAAACCAATTAAGCTCGAGAGGACGCCATCTAAACCATCAGCCTACCTCGAGTTTTAATAGTATAAAAAATGAACAATGTGAAACTGTCACAAGAAATTTAGTTTTTCACATCAAAAGAATGTCCCAGTGTACATGCTTGTTGTTCTTTAAAATATTTCTAATCGTGTTATAAACACCATGAGCAAAGAGAGGGAAATATTTCAACTTGAGTGATTAAAGATTTCATGCTTACTGAATTAATACAGTATAGACAACTTAAATCAGTTGATATATCATTTGCTTCAGAAGTATCATATATATGACCGGGATACTGTAAAAATTTCGCCACGTCCCCAGAATCAGAGTACTGCTGAGCCTCAAACTGGGTATACCTTAATGCATTGGAGAATGAGCTGAAAAAAAAAGTAAAAGTAACAGTCAACGGGTCAAAAGTAAAAGATTGTTGCCCAAATTTTGTTTTCAGTCGTAAAAATAAGAATTATGATGGGATGCAGTGGGCTCACTCAGGTATCTTGATCCTTAGATCATCTGATAGCATCTGGAAATGATCTTGGATTCCCTCCAAGATGCTTGCCGCTTCACAATCCATCAGAACCCTAACGTTCTTGGGTAGTTCTGAGAAGTGCCAACAAAGAAAGAATGGTCAATGACAAAAAAAAGAAAGAACCGATGTTTTAAGAATATACAGCTTGATAAAATATGGAAAATAATTCCAAAGGCCGGATTGCTGAAACTTAGAGCCTAATACAAGCAAGGTTTGACGGTCCCGATTTGGTCCTGGTTCTTGGCAAAGACCTAAACATTGCCTAAACTTCAGTCCTGTTCCATTCCGTTCTTGTTCGGTCCTGGTCCAGTCTGGACCGGTCCCAGTCTGGTCAGGTTGACAAGTCAATGCCAAAGTCAAAGTAGAAAATTTATGTTCATATTAATGTTAAATATCCTCTACATCAAGTGGGTGCCCACAGATGGTCCAATATATGGCGTCTATGCTGAGCTCAATAGAAACCTCTCTGTCTTGTGGGATTTGATATTTTAAGAATTTTATAGAAAATATTAAATAAATATTTAATAATATACTTCCAGTTCCGGTCGGGTTTGATCCTTGGACCTAAACCTGTTTGACAAATAGGTCCACCCTCAAATGGAGAACCTACGGTCCTGGTTCGGTCCAGTCAAACCAGTCCACAGTCCTAAATGTCCAACCCTAGATACAAGTACCATTCATTATACAATAAATCCACAGTAAAACTTGAGGAAGAGATGCATTAACGGAAATCATCATTTAGGGCATTCATCAGACTGACCAGCTTTTGGTTTCAGTTCAACTTCCGGAAGAATCTTAGACTCCCCTGATTTTTCCTTGCCGACATTTTTCTCAGGTCTCTCAGATTCTCTTCCTTCGTGGGAGTCACCTAAACATGAAAGCTGATATCAGGAAAACACAAACATATCATAGATTTCTTTCCACGTTTGATTGCATTAGAAGTTTATTTCCAATACAAGACAATTGAAGAGATTCAGCATAGGAATAGACAAAAGGAAATTTGATTTGAGGCCTTCACCTTCCGGGGACGGGTTCAAATTTTCGCTGGTCTTCAAATTCTTCAGAGAAGGCTTCCTCCCCCTCTTCTGAGTTGGTTTTGAGGAATCTCGCGCTTTTCCTCCGGTAGAATCTAAATAAAGTATTTAAACTTGAAGGAAACAATTACAAGGTAACCGTACCTTGAATGAAATAACCGATGAGAAAAACCCTTCGCAAACACTAATGAATGCGCAAAATTCAAAACGCTATTATCGGCGTTCGGTGGCAGCCGGCGAGGTAAAGACAATGACGCAAGAATGATATGCATCTCTAGCATCAAAATGCATCCAGAATCATGACAAGTGTGAAAGAGAGGGGGAAAACTAAGCAAAGAGATGAAATTTTCGAAGTTGAACGAGGAAGAGAGATCTGCACAACTTCTTCCACAGCTTCTGCCAATTCAAGAACCATGACAGCTCACCATTGCTTACTATTTCCCTCTCCTGCTGATACCAGAGAAGCTTGATTCACAAAAGAGCAGCCAAGTCGGAACCGGCAGGAACACACGATCATAAGAAAAACGGAAAAAAAACAAATTCACACAAAAACTCAGTCGCCGAAAACTCGGGAACGCACACAAAACCAGAAACCAGAGCATTTCATGATCACACAAAGGAACTCGATGACAATGAATTCAAATCATCCTTGTTCTCATAACGATCCAATCTTCCACGGCCAAGATCTGACAGACCTGCATCAGGAACCGGCGATTTCGAATTCGACTTGCTTTTCCCGCCTTTCTCTGCCATTCTCGTTCAAACGATCGCCTCCCAGCTCTTCCACCTTTGAAAAGTCTTCAAACTATTATATTGTCGGGCCCAAATCCTTAATGGGCCACAATAAACCGGCCCAAATCTTGTCCACTGTACCCCTACTATTAGTTAGAGTAAGACATTTTGGACAAGGGACTGGACCAAACTGGAACCAGAAGTCAGCCATTTTATGGGGGGACCGGTCGGACAGGGAGGATTAGGTCCCATGTTTCAAACTAAAAAGGAACTTAAAGTAATTATTCGATATTTATTTTATATTTTGTAGTAAAAGTCTAAAAGTCATCCCCACATAATGGTTTGAAAGGTGGTCATGTTGATACTTTTCTACTTTGACTTTGACTTTGACTAGTCAACTTAACTGGACTGGGATTGGACGAACGTGACTGGAACCGAACCAAACTATAGGTACGTTTTTTTGGTCTTTCCTAAAAACCAGGATTCTAAAAAATTTGCCCGGTAAAATAAAATATAAAACCTTTTATTTAACCAATGGGAAGCCAGAACAACACCAGAAATAAAATACAAATGCAATTTCTCCCCCGCCCCTTTTTTTCTTCATTCATCATTTTTCGCCTTTTTACTTTGATATTTGGCCTCGTGGAATGAACGGCCTACGTGTCGTCGACCTGAGAGTGGAAGACGAAGCTCGGGAAGGTTGTCGTTATATCCCTGTTTACAGTTTTGGAGGGTGTTAATACAATGAATGCAAGAGATTAGGGATATCAGGGAAAAAAACTTTACTTGAGGTACTGAAGTGTCATGTTCTTGAGCAAAGAAGGATGGCTTAGAACAAGACTGCGCCACTCTTCTTTATCAATCTTCCCGTCATGCTTCGTGTCTGCCTCTTCGAATGTCTTCAGAAACATGCGAGAAAAACATCATCTTTCTAGAGCACCCACTTATTAATTTTTAGAAAGATACAACATTTTTTATATAACTATATTTCAAACTTATTTAGTTAGCGACTGCATCAAAAATGACAAGTTTATGGATCGATGAAGAGATTGAGGTTGATGAGTTTACAGTGATCCAGAATAAAAAAATATTATCCAAGTTAATATATTCATCTATTCATCCAAGTTAATATATCCAGAATAAAACATTTAAAACATGACATTTTTGTATAGATATATTTCAAACGCATTAAGTTGAATAGTGCATCAAGAGTGACACGCTGCTAATTTATGGATCGATGTAGATATTGAGAATGACGAGTTTCAATGATTCAGAAAAAAACATTATGAATCAAAGTTAAAATATTCGTCAAGTATTTTTTTGAAATATTCATCAAGTATTTTGACTCGTGTTTACTGTGTTCGACTTTTTGAGATTGAAGCATTTTTCTTTTTGTGATAGGAAAGGAAAATCCAACGTAAATTGCCATAAAAGAAATCTAGTTTTATTCATATTACCATAAAACTAATGGTAAATTTCAGATTGCCATTTAAAAAAGAATAGTAAAGATTGATACCTTGTCAATGATGCTTTCTATTACATCGTCCGAAAGGTTCATGCCAGACTCAGCAAGCGTTGCAACCACCATTTGCTTCACCTGATCACATGAAAATGGAAAAAAATAGCTAATAACTGATAATTAACATATTTCGAAGCACAAATATAGTGAATATTATGCACGTTATCTGTCAATTCGTGATTATTTTCTCGAATTAAGTAGATGAATAATCACCTCTTGCCTCTCAATGAATCCTTGCTGCTTGAGGTCGTACAATTGGAAGGAAACTGCATGTTGAGAAATAATAAATCAATTTCCTGGGATGAGATAGCTCAATAACGATAATTTATATTAAATTCAGCCGATCAGCTTTGACACTAAGTCTCAAACACTTGAAGGATGAATGAGATTACGGGTAGCAAACGAAGAAAGAAGGGGAATAAGAGTCAACAAAGTGGATACTTACACTCAATCTTATCATCGATGGGTGCATTAGGATGGAAAACTGATAGCGCACGAGCAAATTCTTCAAATCCCAGGATTCCATTATGTTTAGTGTCGAACAAGTCAAACACCTAAACAATAAAAGTATTCTCATCAAATCTTATGAGAACTTCAATAAATCCAAAATTGATTGTAAATGCTGTCACAGGTATGCGTTAAACACACTGTATCCCACAAGCATAACACTTTTATTGTTATCAGCAAATTTTTATCAGCAAAATCTGAACAATATGACACCATTAAAGTCTGAGAGGATTTAGATGAAGATGAAGTGTTAATGTGAATCCGAAAATTTGTATTTCATAGCAGATATTCCGAATCAAGACATCCTGCAGAATATCCGAGAAAATAATTTTTTCAGTCATAAGATCCAATTGATAAGGATTTGGGATAATGATACACAAAAGAAAACATGAAACAGATTACGTTAAAAATTAGATTACGTCACAAAACGGTATCACAATAATAAAATCCCTAAGGACGATCTCTATCCTAATGCCTTCATTATGAAGGTTAAAAAAAAGAATTTTAGAGTTTTTGGCCATCAAAGCCAACGATATTGTTCTAAATTTGCAATGAAACCTTAAAGACCAATCACAGATAACTACAATAACCAAGAAATTAGGTAAAATAAAGAATATAATGCAGAGAAAACGCCATACTCGATCAGCGAACAGGCTCTCCTTCTTATTCGTCTTGAAAAGCGCCAACTGAAACTCTTCCTGCAGCAACGAAAATAGATTATAATAGATTTTCGTGTCATTCTAAAAGGGTTCCCCTTCTGCCATCATATTCAAGGCCAAATCATCGACAAGTTACCTTATTGATCAAGCCGTCATCCACCACAGCACTGCTAATCTTCTTAAATAGCTCGTAGAGCGCCTCAATCTCGCTAACACTGACTGCAAAGATCGAGAAAATGTAAAGACATCATAAAATTTTAAGATGAACTCGTAAATCAAAATTACATATTTCACGAGAACTACAGATTCAAGCCACGATAAAATAAATTTTCAGACAAGAAACATACAAACGGTCTCCCTGGCAAGGGCCTCAGGATTATCAAGCCCGCCCGGCGGCCCAAACAAATCCAAATCGCAACACTTGGTCAGAAACGCGAGCAGCTGTCGAAGCTTCTGCTGCATATTGATTTCCAAAGCTCAAGACGATGGCACTATTCACAGTCCTCCATCAGACCTGCAAACCCCACGAATTTCGAAAATGAAAAACAATACATTCAAGAAAAACACCAGCGCAAAGGAAAGCACCGAGCAAAGTAAACTCAAATTTTGACAGATAAAACTAAAGAACACTTGCCACAGCCATAGCTATTCACAATCTTCCATCGAACCTGCAAACCCCAAGAATTTCGAGAAGAAAAACAATACGTTCAAGAAAAACACCAACGCAGAGGAAATCATCGAGCAAAGTAAAAATCAAAATTTAAAAATAAAACTAAAGAACACTTGCCACGGACATGGCTTCAGCGTCATTGATCTGAACGTTCTTCCCCTTGTCGAGCAGAGATAGAGGTTAAAGAGCGACCCGTAAAAGAGGAGGAGGTTTACGAACAGGCTGGATATTGTTACGCCTTCGGTATATTCTCACCCCGCTCCGTAGCACAGAACGATGATTGAAATTGTCGATCGATCCGCTTATGTCGATCGATCGATCGACCGACCGATCCGATGGGCCCATTTAGTGGAATGGAGCGCCTCGGTCTGATCTACCCATTAAAATATTATTTTTTAAAATCTTTTTTGATTTATCGTATTGAGAGAGTCTGTGAGAAAGCAATATGCATTTTTAATTCTTATCGTCCATCGATGGATAATTTTTTATTTTCAAATCTAGATTCTGATTGATCCTGGATTGACCCAAATTCAAATCAATTGAGATATGACACCTCGATCGGATCTATCCGGATCTTGACAACCCTTTTTAGAGTTGAATTCAAAGGTTTTTTTACAATTGGTAAATAATTTTGGTGGTTTAGCACTTACTACTGGGACGGTTAATAATGCTCGATCCGATCGACCATTCGAAGGATCTGTCACAATCCCTGGGCCCTGGTCTCGATTATAAACGAGAATGGACAATGTGCAAAAAGAAGCATGCAATAAGAAACTAGGCAATATATCTTTCACAAGCGCGACACTAAGAAATAATTTATTAGATAATTTACCCCCAAAAAAACTCTTATTTTTTGGTAAGGTTCCTGAACCAATTCAAACAAACTTTACTGCTGGAACACTTGAGTTAAATGTTACCTCTAGTAAGGCTCGCGTTCCATCATCCATTCCACCCTTTATTGTCATCAGTCATCTGTCCTGACCTGGGGAACAAATGAAAACCTTCATCTGTCCCATCACTGTTTAACATCTTTTGTTCCACCCAACCCTAGTGATGGAAACGTAACAAAACAGCTATAGTGCTTGGTCATCTGAGATGGGGCCGCTGGATGGTTTGGGACAATATTTTGTCCCATTCCCCATCCATTTTTTTGGGTCCTCCAAAACCATGCCGTTCAAAACCATACCATGCGGGAACCATCCGGGTACGCAGTGGCCGCACCCTTAGCATCCCCATTCTGTATGAAGTCTGGAATGGAAAACAATAGATGTTCTGATTTATAGAAGTTCTAAAGTTCAAGAAAAAAATCATTAAACTGAAATTTTAGTGCATTTGTTCCCTTGGGGACTAGGGATTGCCTTATACCGACATCGGATTACGGTATCAAGACAGAGGCTGTACCGGATACCGGAAATCAAATTGCGGTATCCATTTTTACAGTTATCTTGATATTGGATAATGATATAAGATATCGGTTGCTATAGTACAAATAGCCAATATCTTGATCTGTCTTGATGTCGTCATCTACTTCTGTCTCTTGGGGACGATATCAGATATCGGAGTTGGATATCAGATTTCGATATCCAACATAGAAGGGTTGTAAAAATATAATTTAATCATCATAGACATCATCGTGGAACACTTTGGAGATGAAATATGTGGCTCAGAAGATTTTCGTAACATTAAATTCCGAATCCTATTTCCCATATGGAAGAAAAAAAATATTGAGTTGTGTATATTAAATGAGGTAGTAAATATATATATTTATTAAGTATATTACACAGTAAACAAGGTAATAATACAGTAATTATTAAGTTAATATGTATGATAACTTGTTTAATAATTATTATACTAAATTATACTAATTTGTATTATATACGACAAAAGTGAAGCTTTTATCTAGCATATTGGCTAGAGAAGAATAGTTTTCTATCTATACTGTACCGTAAAATTTATTGTATAAATTTTATATAGTATACTAAACACGTATACATATGTGTGCAGGAAGATCTCAACTACCTCGGGGAGGTAGTTGATAATTACACATACGTGCAGGAAATATCTCTACCTCCTACCTGGTTTAATATATAGAGCTCAAAATTCAGAAAACTCAGAATCCTATTGTCCCATATGGAGGAAAACATAAATTTTGAGCTCTATATATTAAACCATGTAGGATATATATTAAAAACACCTGGCGTTGTTAACATAAATCATTTAAAATGATGATAAATACTGTTTTTTTCTCTTGGTAGCGGATAATGATATCTGGATACCAGTTCCGACATCCCGATATAGATATCTGATATCCGGTATCCTATATCCGCCGCGTCCTTACCCATTCTATATCTGTTTACACTTGCCAGACCAAATCTGTTCCAATTTTTTCTGGATATTGGATATCTAATGTCAGATATAGGATATTGGACGGATATTCCCTACTTTAGGAATAGCCCGTCCCTAAAGTAGTCCCCATTAAATGTGGACTATAAAAACACTAAACTCTGTGATTGATGACTGACCAAATACCCGTTCCGTCCCGTTCGTCCCGTTCCGACCGCTCTAGCCCGTCATCCGTCATCCCATAGCTTAAGCTCGAGTATAAATAGCCGGTTCTTCTTCAATACTCAGCTATGGCATTTGTAGGATCCCGCCAGAAGTTTGTGGAGAGTGAAGTGAAGAGAAGCTCTGATGGGTTCTCGGCGATTATCCTATTCATGGCGTAGCAATCGATTTGGGGGGATCTGCTCCGATGTTTTCTCTCATTCTCGTTCGTCTTCCTTCTTTCTATCCGTTTTTTCTGCTTCAATTTCGAGTCGCCATGGCCGCTCTTTGTTGACAAGAGGGATCTCGTCCACGAGCCCACTCCGCGATGGATGGTTCGACAAGGTCAAAGGAGTCTTCACCGGGAAGAAAGACGCGGATTCGTCGAAGCAATCATTCACTCTTATGGGCATGCTCAGATCCCTCCTCCGTTCTGGCGTTTTAGTTTTGATTTTTGGGTTAATTGTCTCGTGGAAATGAAATGGACGCAGATTTCGCTAGTCAGATGGACACGGCGAGGAAGGTCGGTTCTCTGAAGCAGTTCGTCGTGGGCAGATGCAGCGAGACCACCATCTCCGTAGAATTTGAGAAACAATCTTCGATTTTGCGTTACCTCGGCTCTGTTGATCCGACTGGGGAGGTGAGAATACTCATTGCAATATATCTTTCTGTTCGCCTGTATCTTTAACTTAATGATCTACTATAAATTTAATTAATAGATTTATTTTAGTGCCTGATAGTCAGTTAAAAGTTGGATTAAAACCTGAATTTGGTATCTCATTGAGGGGACGATTACTGATTTAACACTGAATTTTTTCCTGAAACTGCTTAATGAAGCAAGAAAGACGTATAATTATAATATTATTTTGTTATTCTTGCTGTTGTTTATTATCTAATTGAGGATGGTGCGCAGAATCTACAGAGCACCCATAAGCAAGACGCAGCAAAGCACTGTAATTGCACCTTGACAGAGGTTGAAAACACGCTTGCAAGATACTTGTGGGCGAAGGATGCCCAGAAAAAGTTGGAAAAGCTGAAGGAGGAGGGGAACCCCCTTCCGAAAAGCTTCTCTGAGGTGATTCTGAATGATTTTATTAATTCTCGTAATTTTTTAATGAATCTACTTCGGCGAGAGGAGGATTTAAAAGATAATAAATGCGTGATATTTAGCATGTTTTTTGTGATTATCAATAATTCAGTTTACCCCTCGTGTAATATTCTCCCGGAATTAGTCCAGAACTCATTAAACCCAATTGAACCTTGGTACTATAGTGTCTTTTTGCACGAGATTTAAGAGCTCTTGTTGATTCCCTTTAGATGAGATTTCAGTTTAGACGGTTCGTGTAATTTCGAAAATGAAACCTCTTCGTAAGAGCTTTGCAGAACTTATTTCCTTCTATGAAGGGTTTGAATGGCTTTAGTCTTGGTGTACTTTTTCCCAGAATCAGCTATGAACCGAGATTCAAGATTATAATTCTTACATTCCCCTAAACAAGCTGAACTTTGAATCGTCCCAAATGAAACTTTTACCTCCTAATGCTCGTGCAATCGTGGTGGAAATTTTATGAGTTCGCATAATAAAAAATGAAGATCAACCTTGGTGGGTTTTTTTTCTTTTATCTTGAATTCCTTATTTTTTCACAGCTGCAAAAAATGATGGGATCCACACCGTTGGATCTTGCTCGAGGCGGCGCCGAGAAAAGCGGGCAACTCGGCAGAAACTCCCTTTGCCCCTGCGGCTCCACCAAGAAGTACAAAAAGTAAGTTGGTCCCATCCAATTAGTGCCTTAATTAATCATGATCAAGTTCATAAATTTCACACTTAATCGTGTTTAAATACTTCAGTATTTGTCACATATTCTTGAAGGTGTTGCGGGAAGGGGAAATTCGCTGCCTGAGATCTCTTGCCGCTGCTGGAGTCGAAGTGTCAGCTTGGACCTCTCGAAAGTGGCTTGAAGTTATTACTTTCTCGTTAAGAATCGAATAGATGCAACAGATCAGATAGAGAGAATGCACAGTGCAAAATTGGAATGTGGTTGAGGGATTTAGGAGGAAGGCCGAGTCCAGCTGGTCTTAGCAGTTTGCTTGTTGGCGTAGTAAACAGATTTTGAAGATTCGTCCCAGTAAACCTGCAAGTAAACAGGGCTGTTAGTTAAGCTACAAAATCCCACTTATTAATTAAGAAAATTAATTAAATAAAGAGCAAAAATATCCACCTCCCAGCCGGATGGGAGGCCCTTGGCAAATGAGACGAGATCAGGCTTCTTCTCGTCTCCTTCAAGCGCCCCTGCTTCGTCCAGCACTGCCCGCCGCTTCAGTCTGCGCTTCAGTCTCTCCCGCCTGCCCACATAAGACAAGGTAAATCCAACCATGTAGTGGAAATCAAATTGTGATTGATTAAAAAATTATTATTTCTAGTCCGGTTTCAGAACGCTTCACTCGGTTTTAGATGATTCTAGAGATGATATTTCATGAGGTTTGCAACTGTGGAGTGAAAAATCATCACTTGATAAAAGGATAACTACCAGTCAGGCATAGCAACCCTCTTCCTCATCATCACAATAGTTTAATATTGAGAATTTCCTTAATCAAGGGTATATGATGTATACATACCAGTCGCCGCCCAGAGGTACAAAATTGGCGTTTTCTTGAGCTTCCCCGCTGGCAATTTGCCTAGCTTTCCATTGCTGACAAAAAAAAGGATATTCATCCGATGAGACAAATATTTGTCAGAAGTCGATTAATATTAAAAGGAAATTAACAAATCTGTAAGTTGTGAGGCCCAAATGCCCACCTCAATTTCTTTCTGTCGTTTCCTCTCCAGGACTTCGACTGCATCCTCCGGCTCATCCTCATCTTCCCCATGCAGCTCCTCTTTTGCCGCCTTCCACTGATCCAGTAGTAGTACTCCCTCAGTAAATTCCACAGACATAGAGCCGGTCAACAATGGAAGAAGGGTACTACGGTTTGGCGTCGACAATGACGATGACAGACAGATGATGATGCTGACAACTAGGCATCGTCATCGCCATCATCATCATCCTGTTTCCAACTGCCATGATCATCATCCTTGAGTTTCCAAGCCAAGATAGAACATTTCATCACATCACCGTTCCGTTTGTAAGGGCCTTCATCGTCATCACCATTGTCATCCATTTGTTGAATTTGGGATTTCTTGAATTCATCCTCATTAGTCCAAGCCACACATGGTTGATGATGATGATGATGATGATGATGACAATATTTAAGGATTCGTCATTATTGGCCAATCATTCAGGAGGCGGGTAGGCTTCCATACCTTGTCCACTAGGCTAGAAACCTTCTTATTGGATCTCAGAGAGGGTGCCACCGCCACAGAACGCTTCTTCACGCGTGGAGCTAAACAAAATAAATAGTAGTCAAGTGCCAACATAAATTTCTTCACAAAGCAAATGCTAGCAGAAAACTGAAAAAAACCCTGACCTTTACCCTGGGCAGCCGAACTAGATGGGATTGACCCAGAAGACTGTACCACCCCGGATGTTGAAGGACACAGTTCTGCGGGACCTTCGCTGGTGTTCCTTAACTCCTCCCTGCAGGACTCAGAGGGGTCCGAAGAAACTGCAGTTGAAGATGAAGGAACTTCCAAAGATGAGTACGGCACATCTGTTTTAATGACATAGGAGCTTGATGCATCCGAGACAGTGCTTAGGAGTGCAGGAGCATCATGATACACAACGGGTTGGACTAGAGAGACATCAGAGACTGTTGCTGCCAGATGATCGAAGCATGGCCCAGGCGCCACCGGCTGTGGTTCTGAGTAAGTGTAGTACTCAAAGGCAGGAGCAGGGTAAGAAGGGATGTACTGTCCAGGATATGAATATGAGGAATAAGCTTCCGGTTTTGATGGCGGAGGCTCCTCAACAGGAGGCGGCGGGATGATATCCTCTTCTGGCGGTGGCGGCGGTGGGATCCAGTCGTCAGGCGGTGGCGGTGGCACACTGTCTTCCTCAGATACTGAAGTTGAAATCCTAGTTTGTTCTGCGGGTAGTTCTTCATCCACCTCCATGTCAACATCCATGTCGACATCTTCCGCATAACATTCGTGCACAGCACCATCAACTATTCCACAGGGATTATCCATGGACTTTGAATCTTGATCATCTGCTGAGATATCTGGCTTTGGGGAATTGTTTAAGTCCTTGGGTGGTTCTGGGGTCAAGGGTAGTTCCGGTTTTGGTGTATCCTTGGAGTTTGAAGCTCTGTTATTGTCATTATTCTCAGAGCTCTCCGTCCTGACAGGCTCTTCTTGATTAAGAGCGTCCTCTATTCGCTTGAGCTGGGTGTAACAGTGCCACCAAAATGGAAGCAAGGCAGATCCGAACGAAGATAGAGATTTGCAGTCAAAAACCCTCGTCTCAACCTCCAAAATACACTTCAATCTCCAGTTCTGCCTTTCAACAGAATCATCGGACCTATAAAATACACTGATCATATAAATTTTCCAGAAGTTGAGGTAGTTTAAGTATACAAAAATTTTTCCTACCGTTCTGCAGAGTTCAGCCTCTGAATCAAGAATTCCCCATGTTTGACAAGGCGATCCGGGTCAACTTCACCGCCGTCAGAATAATTATAATTAATGGAGGAAAGGTTTTTGTCATCAGATTCACTGCCCAGAAATTGAGAACTGATGCTTGGGTCGCAGTCAGATTGAGACAATGGCACAGCACTCTGCACCATCAAAGCATCTGGGTATGAAACTCCAAGAACTCCGGTAGAAGAACTATAATGCTCCACTGACTGACTGACGGTATGGGTAATACTGCTGGCAAGAACACTGTCTCCCTCTGCAATATAACCGCTCGAATTCTCTGACATAGTCAGGAGAAAATGAGTTTCACGTTACATAGCCAAAATTTAAATTATTTTTCTTCTCCAGAGAAAAGAAATAGCTTACCGATGGTCAACGGAACGTGAAACCCCACCGGCACATCCCATGATGTTTCACCTGTATGGGTGTTCCAATAATAATACCTGCCAGTTTGTTCATCCACGAGAACCTTCCATACATCAGTGGAGCTGTCAGCGTTCTGAAGTTCAGAAACCCCAGGACTACATGCAAGGTCCACTGAGTCCGGAGGATGGTTTTTGTTTTCCGCAGAAGCATTTCCATCAGTATTAGTAACAGCACCAGATTCATCTGCTAACTTCTTAATGTCAACCAGAATAGTTTCTTGAACTTCGTCTGATTCTGCAACTTCACTCTCTGTCATGTTACCATTTTCCTGAATTTCACATGGAACTAATGAGCCAGAGTAAAAGCATAAAAGTGGCTTATGTTTGAGTATATACTTAATTTTTTTAAAAAATTAAATATACATTCACTTTATTAGCTGCAGATCATCGTTATGCTCTTGTAATCAGTATAAGTATAATTTTTTTGATTGTAATCAGTATAAGTGTAATACCATGGAATTACTCATATTTTTTACCGGATAATCCCTGGACATTGCTTAAATTCTACGTTATAAACGAATTAATTAGAGTACACGGATCTCCGAAACAAATGTTGAAGATATTCAGTTCAACCATTATGATATGAATCTAGCAATTCTCGAGAATTTGGTAATTGCAACAAGAGGGTTGATTTATCGCCAATAACATTTCAGAGAAAATTGACACGATAGACTTCATTAGAAATTCTTAACAAAGCATTTAAAGGACAATGATAGATCACCCGTAGTAGGAGAATGTACAAGGAATTCATGTTGTTTTTTTCTAAAGCGTAACCGAATAAATATCATAAAAAGTACGAAGGAAAAGTAGTGCGCAACAAACTCAAGACCCGGTCTCTGAGTAACTCAGCACATGTAATAAGAGCGGGAAACGTAAATAAAAGGGTGTCAAAAAGAAGAGGGATCCCCATAGATTCCACAGAATCCTTTCATATATTTTCTGGTTTTCTTTCTTGAAAGAAATTTTCTGGCTAGTTTTCAAGCCTAACGTCATTGCTATTTTGAAAGTTATTAGATGAATAATCTTCAACACTGCGCAAAAAATACATTCACGAGGTGGATAAAGATCTCTGGCAAACTCTGATCCACAAAAACCCAATTGAATTTCATGAAATATGCGACGCTAAACATTACTGGTGAATCAATACCTTGGTTGCAACAGCAGCCAGCTCGTCCGAAACTTCATTCTTGGGTTCTGTCGTGGTGTCGTCGTTGAGTTCGTCATCACTATATTGTCCCAGGAGGAGTAATGGGTTTTCCTGTTTCTGACCTGGGAAACAACGATATTTTCATCAGATAGTCACAGAATGCAATACATTCAGTTAAACAGTAGATATAACAACTATTTAAAAAAACCAAGGTTATATTTTGAAGGTATTGCGGTGGACAACTAGAAAGAGGAGTAGATGTTAGGAGATACAAACCAAATAATTACTGATATACGAACCGAGAAGGCAACAACTTCGTGCTGCAGCCACCAAAATGCTTACATGCTGTCAAAAAGATCAAAGCATATTGGCACTGATTCATATTCACTGTGGTCCGATCCGATCAAACTTTCGACTTCCCCAAGACCACAGCTGCCATTCAATCGGCCTTGAACAAACGTCCAAATTCCAACCAAAACAGCTTCGAGAGCAACCCTCTCAATAGATTCCTCGGAACAAAAGTCGACGGAACCCACCTGAAGTAACCGGTGAAATGGGGACTCCAGCATGGTGAATTTGATCCACCGTATCTTCATCCTTACAAGCTTCACTTACCACTTCTCCTGAAAATGGAAAATTACTCAAAGATGATGTTTTTTCGAATTTAATACGTGGCTCTCTTTAATTCTGCAGTTTCGTCAAGCAGAATTCTCTAGGGAAAATTGCCTACGGCGATTTTTAATCAAAACATAAACATTACGACCGCATGATGAAAGTTTAAGATGACAGATAAATTCTAAATTAAAAGTCTAGTAAAGAAATGAAAATCATTGTCCACAAACTTGAATTGACATTTTAACTTCTCTTGCCTCAACATTCTCAACCCATAGAAACCCTACTCTCCGCCTGGAGCCATCAACATAACAGGAAACCAAACTTAACTACCAATTTCGCAATACCAAAAAGGAAATAAAAACAGCGAAAATGGGTTGCGATATCAAACTCCGAAAACGCTTACCAGTGGGTTCCGCGAACAGGTCCAACTTCACCCTCCTCCCCACAGCGCTAATCGCCGCTAGACGCCTCTCTTTTCTCTTCCCCATCAGAAGCCGAAAACCGCCCAAACAGGCACAGCAGCTAGGGCTTACGTCACCAGAAAGCTCCACGAAATCAACAAGGCTTCCAATACACGAATCAAAACAGACAGCAATCCAGAACAAGGATGAAATCTATCATACCCTGGCCAGAATCGATGGGCAATTATCGTCGGCCGATCGAAATTTCAACAGAGAAGCGACGATTCTTCAGCGGGAAATATAAATTTCTTCGTCATCTGCCGGCCCGAAGCGAACTATTTATACTTCTTGTTTCAAAGAGTAGAACTTTCGGATCGTTATCGGGTAAAACCCGAAATTCCCAAATTTTAAAATAGCATATGCCACGTCACAATCTGACTAGGAATTTACCCACTGCAGGAGTGGTGAGAAATGGCCACGTAAGTTAAATTCTCCGACGTGTCTTCCACGTCAGGAACAGCCTCTGATGATCGGGAAAGATAAATGGCGTTATATTATTGGTTGAACGATGCTAATGAAATATTTAAGGAAGATGCTTAAGGACTAAATCAACGAATTATAAATACCCCCCCGCCGCTCTTCGGTCTTTCAATCCGCGCTGCCGACGTCGCTCGTCCCGCTTCCCGTCGCTGTCGCCGCCTTAGATTTGATCGCGGAACGCTTAATCAATTCCAGGTTTTTTCAATTGATCAAGCTCAGGATTTCATATCAATCTTTCATCGAATTCGCCTACATGCGAAGGTTTCTAGATCGATCGGACCGCTTCTCATTGCGTGCGTCCCAAAATTATCCATCTGCTTCGTATTTTCGTGTTCTATTCCTGCTTGTTTTTTGTTTAGATCAGTCATTTCGTTCTTTAATCCGGTGATTTGATTTTTCCGTTGGAAAACCTGATACCTTTGCGGCGTTCGAGGTCGTACGAAATCAATGCGATCTCGTCTCGTACTCTCCTATGCCATCCGGCGTTGAATCATCCGACCTTACGGTTTATTCTGAGGTTTTCCTCGTTTCTTCTTTTCCAACAGCGATTTTCGATGGGGATATCAAGCTTGCCGGCTCCATCAGAGGGAATTCTGATGATTCTCGTGGTGAACACCGTTCTAACCATCTCCTTGTTCAAAGAGATGGCGCGCTTCCTCCGCGACGTAGCCGGCCTCCTCCGCCCTAGCGCAGAGGACAACTCGGAGCCCGACTCGCTCGGAGACCGATTCCGGCTCCGAGTCCGTCCCATTCGGTTCGGATCCAGAGACCCGAGATCCGGACCCGCGGACTGCCGGGTCTGCCTCGGCCGGTTCGAGGTGGAGTCCTTGGTGAACCGTCTCTCCTGCGGCCACGTCTTCCACAACGCCTGTCTCGACCGCTGGTTCGATTACCAGCGCTTCACCTGCCCTCTCTGCCGCACCCAGCTGCTTCCTCCCCAAGACTGAGGCCTGCTTAATACGTCGGTAACCCACCCTTTACATCCTTGAGTTGTTCTTGTATATGACATGTAGTTCTTGTTCCATATATCATTCTAAGTTGTTTTAATACTCTCATCTTGCTATGTGACGCCGTCCCTGCTTGCCCTTGGATGAAGGTTGAGGAGGATCGAAAGATAGCTTGGTATATGTTACGCTTTCATGGGTTTTTCTTGGGTTTTTGGACAGTTTCATGCTCTCCCACTCTCTCTGTTGCCCTGTCTCTTTCTCTTTCTATATATATGTCTCTTTCTTGCGCTGTCTCCCTGGGTGTCTCTCCCTCTTTTTATCTCTTTCCATCCATCCATCTTATCCATCACTATCTTATAATCTATTACTATTATCTATTTATTTATAATCGTCTATTACTATTATCTTCTGTCTTTTCTGTTTGTCTCTCTCTCTCTCTCTCCCTCTGTTTGTCTACTTGTCTGTTTGTCTGCTTGCTTGTCTTTGTCTGTTTGTATGCCTGTCTGTCTCCATGTCTCTATCTGTACCTCTGTTTGTCTGCCTATCTGTCTCCTCCCGTCTGTTTGTATCTGTCTGTCTGTTTTTTTCTGCCTGTATGATTTCATCTCACTTTGTCTAGGAGTCAGGGATTCGATCAGGTCGATCAAATGTCCGGATCGACCAATTGGGTCAGATCGTTTTAAACGATCTGGCCTGATGTTTGGATCAAATGACCTGAACCAATTTGATTCGAACCGTCAGGTTTGGATCGGATTGGATCGAATTGTTTGAAATAATAAACAAAATAAATATGTATAAAAAATGAAATTAGAGAGAGAGAACGACTGAGAGAGCAAGAGAGAGAAAGCAAGGGAGAGAGCGCAAGGGGGTGAGAGCGACAGAGAAACAGTTTAATTTTACTCATTTTTTTTGAAACTGTTAGTTTTTAATGGAACAGTAGGTTGACTTATCAATTAATCTAGATTACCGATGTTGAGTCGATTGTATCCCTAGATTGAACTCAACCCAATCCATTGTTTGATCAAAAAACAAACTGTTCAAATCAAATTGGCTTTTGTTCCATCAAAACTTTTAAAAAATTTAAATGATCTGATTCAATTATATCCCCAACCCTTATCTCTTAATAGGGTTTGGTGATCCGAGTGCCGATGGAAGTAATCGGTGCAGACCAGCCATGATCAGATGTCCAATCCAATCCAATCCAATCCAATCCAGGAAATCATCAATCATGGGATGATCAGATCGACTGAGTCATCAATCTTCCATGAATGATCCGATTGAGGGGCCAGAGTAAATTCTATCTGATCACAAGGAGCCAAAGCCATTGGTGGAAGGGAAAGAGAGGAATGAATTGAGTCTGCTCCCATTGACTCTGCCAATATTTTTATATAAATGGTGTAAAATCAAGAAATTTATATGATTTCATCAGGTTCTCCTGATCGGATCATCCATCCTTGATCACTTAGAAATATGTGATCAAGATTCAATCAACCAAATCAAATTCGTTCCTCACCCCCGAGGTAGGGTTGGGCACACAAGATTGGGGGCCTCACAGAAACTACTCTCCCTATCGCTATTCAATCAATCAAATCAAATTTCTGGAAAAACCCTTCTCTGTCTTGAACCCCCCACTCATTCTCTCCAAAAAGGGTTATTTCTTATGGAAGAAAGTTAAAAGGGGGACCCAAAGGAGCCTAGTGTTTCTCCACTGGGACTCTCTTGCCCGCGGTAGGGTTGCTTTAGTTCCACTAAGATAGGGTTACTTTAGTTCCAGATTCTCCGGGACGTGGACGATGGATGGGACGGGACTAAGATCGCCCCATCCGATGTTCAGAATCAGTGTAGGGATGCGGATGGGACGGTTTTTTCGTCCGAGACCTCCGGACGGGAAGATTTTTCATCTGAGTGGACGAAAAGCGTCCCGTCTGTTCGTCTCGGAACAAATTTCCATCCCGGTTTTCACCCAACCTCCTGGAAGGGACAGTTTTTCGTCCCTAGACCAAAAAAAACCGTCCCGTCCGGTCCGGGTCTCTGCACTATAAGGGTAAAGCCTACAGATTGGGGGCCTCACAGAAATATGTCCACAAAGAAAAAGAAAAAACGATGCTTTCTCTGCAGGTGACTTAATTGGTGAGAGGCTACAGAGAGAGCAAAGGGGCGTCCAATTTGAACCGGCCAACCTCAGCCCTTGGCAGAGGCAGCAGCGGCGGAGCCGGCGGCGGGCTGGTCGGCGAGCTTGGGGCTGTCCGGCTCGGCGGCGTAAGCCGAGAGGCCGGAGCCGACCGAGCCGGCTCGCCGCTTGAAGGACGCGGTCCTGTGGAGGCGGCACCGGAACGAGCCGGCGTGCGTCGTGGGCGAGCACAGGCAGTTCACCATGGTCCGCTGGCTCGCCTGCTTGGTCAGCGCCGGCCTCCCCTCCGCCGGCACCGCTGTCGCCGTTTCCGGCCCCTCCCTCGCCATCGCTCGTCCTGCATCCGCGACGCCCGCGTCATCCATCTCGTCAACCCCCTTCTACGCGAAGAAGAAGCTCAGATTTGGCAAACCTTGATCTCTCGGAGAAGAAGAAGAAGAAGAAGAAGGTCGGTGAGATTCAAGCGGCGATGTGGGGAGCTGGGCCTTGTTTCCGAGATGGGTGGTGGCGTGGCTTGGCTGGGCGGGGCGGTCGGCCTTCAAAAAGGAGATGGGCGCCGCCCGCTGCGGAGGGCGCTCGCCGCCGCGCGCAGCCCGCGGCGCGCCCGAGCAGGGCGACCGCTCGTTTCCTTAGAAAATTTTGACCCGTTCTTCGACGGATGACGGAAGACGGATCTGTTTTGGGCCCCTACTTGGTTGGTGAATGACTACTGCTGGACAAGAATATAGTGAGGAGATCTGTTTTGATATGAATCTCTGATGGTATTGATAGTTGGTTGTGGAGTGGAGGAGCATTTGCTTATCTGATTTTTTCTCCAGGCAATGAATTAATGTGTAAGTTATTTGTAGCTTCTAGGTTTTAACCCTAAAGTACTGGCTAGTGTTTGCCTGTCCGATATCAATCCGATATTTGATAGTGGTCAGGCAATATGTGATATCCAGATGAAATTAAGGATGTTTCCAATATCAAATGTTTGATATGTATCAAATAGCTGCCCGGTCTTGGAGATTGTCACCACTCTCATAGGGCTCAGGACGTGTCGGATGCTGGTACTGGATATCAGATTCTGTATCCCAAAAATATACACCGAACTGGATATCCAAAATTTCATATTCAATATAATTGTATTTGTTTTTTTTAAGGACATGTTGTCCCATACAAATGAATACAATAGAAACAACATGTATAAATATTGTGGGTGTAATCCAAATTGACAAAACCTTCTTGATTATTCTCGGGAACCTCCGACGCCTTCGACCTGTAGACTGTAGTGCGATGTCCCAACAAAATCAGTCTAATTAGTTTAACATAATAAAGTATTTTTTCCATTAATAGAATAAATTTATCTTTATTATTCTAAATTATTTATTATGCTCTCCATTGCTTACAAATCAAAGTCCAAATGTGACTCGTTATTATTCTATTGTGGTTAGGCTGAAAATCATAATTATGTTACCTCTAAATGAATTTACATATATTCTACCAATATAGTAATTATCAGTAATTTGTAAATCTTCTAGCTCTTTTCCCAAGGATTTTGTATTAAGTCATTTAATAACTCATAACTATCATGCGAATCTGTTAATTAAATGCCTTAGTATTTATTACATGCCCTCAACAAAAATGCAAGTATGCCCTTAATGCATCAATTTTACCCAATTCAAAATATACAAACATATATTTCTTAATGTGTTTTATTGGTATTAAAGAATTTTACTATCTCATTGACTTGGTTGTAATTACACCAACACATGTTAACCCACTTCATGGCACTAGTTGAAATTAATGTATTCTTATAACTGAATCAACACTTTTGGTTAATTCTATTTTAGCCTGATCTCATTCAAATTATATAAGATTTTAAAGATAAGTCATATACACATAGTATTTGTGTGTTTTATAGATGTAAAAAGAAAAGTATAAATTGTCATCATATTTAAGAAGTTGGACCTATACGTTTTGGCAGAAATAAATGATTCTTCCGTATTCTGTGTGACAACTTCTGCGCTCTCCCTGCTGATGAATGATAGATTGGTTAAAAATTCATGATGACTGTCAAAGAAAAATCTAGATGTATAATTGGGTTGAAAGCCTTAAATGTCAGCTCCTTGGTCAATTGGTAGTTGAGGTGCAATAAGATTGTTTTTCATCAATGCATGTCCATTTATAGCATGCACTGTCTAATTTTGAATTAATACTCTAGTTTTAAATTCCTATTTCAGTTGGGGATATGTTTTTATCTATTAAAAGATACCGTAGAATCAACATGTGTTGAAAAAAGGAATGCATTACACAAAATGGAAAGAGGTAAAGGAAATTCTTAACCAAAACTGGAGCAAGTGAATAGTAACCTAGAAAGCTGATTTAGGAGTGAGAATAAATGGAGACTTTTCATGTTAAAGTTTATTGACACGAGATAAACCTTGATCAGTGACTAGAGACAAAGACATATATCCTCTTCTAAAGTTGAGTTTTTAAAAATATGACACCAACTGATGTGTAAAATACCTGTTTAATAATTAAGCGATAATGATGCTCATTTATATTTGTATTTTAATTCAATTTATAGTATTTTTTAATGATTATACTTCTGAATTAGTGTCAATGAGTGAACATAAACCAATCATATGGAGAGTGTTTTTCAATCGGATGGGTGTAATAGTTTAAAATATGTTTAACAGCATCAGTAATCCACAAGTTAGGGACATTCATCATCCATGTTAGGTAGGAGAGAGGAGAATGAGTGAGAGATCTAAGTCGACCCCTAATATTCTATGACAGCTGAAATTTAACTTTTAGATATATTTGTTGCATAACCACTCTCGATGCACTCCATTCCCCCTCCTTAAGTGGTATGGTGGACTTAGAGAGCATTGATTGGATGTATCTACTTGTGCCACCTCAACCAACACCTTAGATTGGTTCACATCACCCTGGCTCTAGCTTCCCCCATGTGCCACCTAAGGGCTACCCACACATAACTTGAGTACAACTCATATTCTGCCACACTCCACTAGAGTTTGCTTATATGCCCCCATGCCACAATAGCCATTGTCGCACTTGCATGCTACTACTATAACTCCTTCATGCCGCCATCATTGTTGTGCTCATGTGCCAGCATTTTTATGCATGTGTAACACCACCATTGTGACTGTGTCCCATTGTTATCGCATCTAAATCTCATTGCCATTATGGTTTCATGCTGCTCTCACCTCTACATGTTATTACCACTGCATCGACATGCCTTAGATGTCATGTAATTGCACCATTGCGACTGCATCAACATGCCTTAGCTGCTATCACACCGGCATTATGCCATTCTATAAGGCCGCCAATGCCATCTAGGGCACATTTAAGATGACCATCTGTCACACCTAGTGTCCATTGGATGGAATGTCCTAGTGTCTCCACATGCGTCTGCCCACCAAAATTTCAACAAAATGTTTAAATGATTTAGGTGCCCACCACATGTTTGACATAATACCTGGAACAAAGAAAAAATCATGACGACTCTAAATCCCTTGGATTTAACTTGAAAGTTTGAATCAAATCCATAATTTTCTTATCATAATTATTATTTCTTATTTTCTATATGTAATTATACATGCAATATGCATGTTATCAACCTCCACTGCCATTGCCAAGGACCAACACATCATCTTCTTGTAACCTATCTCATCTTGTACCATGAGTGAATTAATCTATATTGACTAGACAATCACCTTTGTGGACTTTTTTTTTTTTGCACACTGCCTGTTTCAAAATCCCAACATTAAGGACTTTTAGGTTATAATCAAAACACAACCCATACATATTAAATATTTCCTTGGTGTCTTAGAGTCGAGTGCCACTAACACGATTGTGACATCAGTTGACCCTTGCGAATATTTTATTATCAGGGATTTGTATGGATCAATCTAGTAAAGTAGTTCATTGAAGAGCATCCACTATACCTTAATGTCTTTGCACAAATGGTTATTAGATCAACCATCCTCATCACATGGGTAGGAGTAGGTAGGTATGTTCTACCCAAATACTTGATGCCCTTCCCTAATATCCCCTCAATATGAATTCTGAGGAATCCATATTATAATTCATTATTAAAATTGCACATGAATACTAAGGGGTATGCTATATTCATGAATTCTGAATAAATGAAAAGTTTGATTGGCCTTGGGGCCATGTAACTCCATCAAGAACACATATTATTTTGAAATCAATTATGGTTTCAATAAAATTTTCCCCCTAAAGATCAAGATAAAGATATATTTAGTATAATGACATTGAGTTCATGTAATTCTACAATCAGTTATAATAATTTAATGGGCATTTCATGATTCTTATATCGCATAAAACTACCATAAATAAACTCATTGAAAATAATCTTTCTTTAGTTTGAAAAATCCCAATTTATGGATGAGGACTTTTCCTTCGGTATGTTATTAACAGGTTCTTATAACTAGGGAACCAAAAAATAAATCCCATCTATAAAATTAAACCTTGTAATTTAGCAAAACATCCTAATTTTTTCATGCAATATAACTTTAGTTTTTATTCAAAGTGTAACTTTTTAATAAAGTAGGATACCTTTTGAGACAATGTGAGAAAATTATTTTTCTCTCTTATTTTGGAGATAATGAAAAAACTTTCCAATATATTTTAGTGTATTTAAATGTGAAATTCAATTCTTATATTTTGATTTCTTGATCAGAATTTTTTTGACATAAAATAAGATATTTATCAATTTACTGCCATAGATTGTGCCTCAGGACAAATATTTCTGGCCAAAATGTTTCTATTTATCATGTAAGTTAATACTCTTAATAAAATAGTAATAATAGTAGGAACAAAGCTTTTTATCAGCGTCACCATGTAAAAAGGTTGAAAATAATACAAAATTTATTTAGTTCATAGTTTGATTAAATATATACTTCTTATGATGTTTATATTTATATATAGTATTTAATTTAGAAATAAGATTGGTTGATTTTATGCAAGTAGAAGATAGAGGAGTTTTCAATAGGACTAATAACTAGAAGTATTTGGTAAATATAACATAACATTTTAGATAAAATTTTATTTTTATTGTAAACAGACTCTAAAATTTTTATTTATAGACGTACCCATCAAACGAAAGTTTTCACACAAAGAATGCCAAAAGTCTGGCTTTATAAACCATATTTTCCAAAGAGAATTCTGGGTTCAAATTTCCGGATAATTCATTAGGACTAAGTGGTTTGGAATATTTAGGAAGGGAAATTTATATAATGCTGTATAAAATAATATATATATAAAGCATGTAATATCTGAAAGAGTACCACATAGAAGATAATTGTAATTTCTTGAGATATGGGACCTTGAAGTCACGTTTTGAACCTGGAATTCAAATAATGTTCCTCATTATTTTGAGAAAATTTGAAAGCATGAAAGTATAAAAGCATAATATATCTGACAAACTACCACATAGCACATAATTATAATTTTTTTGGACATATGGAACCTTGAAATCACGCTTGCAACCTAGGAATTGAAACAAGGTTTCTGATGATTTGGAGATAATTATAAATCATAAAATTACAGAAGCATAAGATATCTGATATTTTTTTGGACTTATGATAACTTGAAATCACGTTTGTAACCTAGAAATTGAAATAAGGTTTATCATGATTTTGAGAAGATTATAAATCATAAAATTATAAAAGCATAAGATATCAAACAGATCACCATCAAGCAGATAAGTGTAGTTTTTGGAGTATGGGACCTTAAAATCGTGTTTGGAACGTAGGAATTGAAATAAGGTTTCTCATAATTTAGAATGATTTGAAAGCATAAAAGTACTATTCAACAATTATAAATTAATCTTTGACACATTTGGTTTGAATACATGACATGTGTATTTATGAAAATTTTGACATAAGGATCTTGAAACATAATCATCAGTAATTTCTGAAGGTGTCATGATATAAATTAAATTAATGATCCAAAAATTTTCACCATTTTGGGTATTTAGCTTGCTTGAATCAAGTGTTGCAAACTTGCCATTTAAGATGATAAACAGTGTTAGTCCAACATCAAATAATTTACATAAGATTTGATGTATATTGTAAACAAGACACAATAAAAAGTTAAACATATTTATGATATGCATATGGTTGGGCCTATTTTTCTTTATGAGAATCCACTTGTGGGACTGATATGTGGAAGGCTGCCCACTACATAACCCTTCTTAGGCACCACCTTTGGGGAATAGGTGGAAGGCTGCCTCTCCCTCAATGGGCAAGCCTCATTTTCTGTTGGCATGAAATACATTTTTTGATACTTGATGTTTTATTTTTCTTTCCTTTTCAAAATTAATTTTATTTTGAGAATCAGGAGACTTACTCTCGTAAAGTGTAAAACACCAATACTATTATACACAGCTTTCTGGCATTAAGAGCGACCTGGCAACAGAATTTCAGCCCAAATCAAGGCCTACAGCTCTGAGAAAAAAATTTTCAAGGTTTTTTCCCCAACGGAACTCCCTTGTCCAGCATCTGTTGCGTACCCAAGATTAATCACAGAATTTATAATATCCATCCTTTAAGGTTATAAGAGTTTGGTACCCAAGACTGTTAACCTGGGATTATAAGGTAGAAGTCTGTGATACGATACTACTCAAGACAGACTTTGGGTCCAACACATCATGTTTAAAACTATGTCTGACAAATATTGTACCATCATGCCCTTGATATTTATATTCTATTAATTTAGAATCTGCATAGGATTTAGATGGGCTGATCGAGTCCCATTTTTAGGCCCATGCGTTGCATGGGGAGATCTAGTTTAAGGTATATAGGGAAGTCATTAGATTCAGAGCAAAAGGCCTAACTCCCTAGTAGGGCGAGCTATCGGCCGCCAAGGTCCCATGGTGTGCGTTGTGGGTTCAGAAATGTCAAAAAGCTCAGAAATGTGACGCCGCTTTCGCCGAAGGCGCCACCCTCGCACGTACCAGATCACAGCTGCACTGTGCTGGTCAAAGAGTGCATTGAGGCGTGGCGTTGACGTCGGGGGTGACAGACACATAATTCTCCTGGTTTCCCCAAAACGAGTGCGGGCTTAGAACAAGCTCGAAACTTGCCTGTCGGTTCTGCCGGGGGCGCGGCCACGCACGTTCGGGCGGCCGGTCATTCGTGCGGCCATCCAGGTGCCAACAGAGGCGTCTTTTGGTAGGCCTGGGGGGCGAGAAGGGGGCAATGGTGCACGTCGGTAATACCTAGCCAACCCCTCATCTATTCAGCTATCTTGCATAGTGTGATTGTGATCGTCGCGCCTGTGGCAGTCCACCAAAATCAGCGGAGGCGTCGACAAGGGGATTGGGCGAGCGTGCGACCCGGCGTGCATATGGCACTCCTAGTGTTGCGAGTGCGGTCTGGGTCCAAATCCATCCGGCCAACTGGCGCACGACAGGTCGCAAAACTGCGGGTTTCTCTCAGGGTGATAGCGGGAGGCGTGCGCGTGCGCATGGCAGGGGGCGTTGGGGTTCAAAGTTTGGTCTGCAATGATGATGCCTCTGGGTTTGCTGATGGAACTCTCTGGGTTCCAGACGATGCACACCTGATAAGCCTAAAAATTGATGTGTAAATACGTCGTTGATTGGGCATTTAGACTTATAAAATAAAATTTATAAATACCCTTAATCACTAAATACAGTGTATAAAGCAAGCAAGGGGTCGAACCACAGGGAGGCAGCAAGCAAGAATTTTATCCAATTTTTAATAAATTAATCCAAGAATGAATTAATTTTGCAATTAATAAACCTTAATTATACTCATTGATGTTTTTAATTAATCAAAATAAGTAAAAACTTAATTTTGATTTTAAATATTTTCGGTGAAAACACTCAAAATAGGATAATTTTAATTATAAGATCAGATTAATTAAAATTATTAATTTCCCAATTATTATAAAATTTTAAGACAATTTTTATGAATTAAAATTGGGAATTAATCAAGAAGGGGGTTTTGAAATTGGGCTTCAAGATGGACGAATTTTTGGATGAAATTTGATATTTCAGTTTTTTATATATTGAATTAAATTTCCAAACAATCAGTTTTAAAATATAGAGAGAGAAAATAGACAAATTAACCTAGAGAGAGAAAGTGAAGAATTTGGGGAAAAAATGAAATCCGACCCCTAATTTGAAATTTTAAAATTGCAGAATTGTTCCAAATCTATTTAAAACTAAACATTAAAAATCAGATCTCGAATCAGACTCAAATTGTGATGCTAATTTCATTCAAAACGACTTCTAAGGCATGTACATTTTGCCCATGCCAAGGCATTTTAGAATCTCTCAAGAAGAAGTTCAAAATACAAATCAGAAACTTACAACATTGAATGCAGAATCAAGATCTTTCAACTTCCAAAGCAACTCCTGTGTCCTTCCTGGCCAAATCCTTGGGAGATCTTCAAAAAGTAAATTTTGCCTTTTTCCAGACCTCTATTTGAAGATCCAACCATACAAATCGTAGAGGGGTAAAAGACAAAGATGCCCTCAAAATTTCAGCTCAATCGGACGTCTAGATCTCAAGATATCGCCATTTTACTGGTGTTTAATCTCAGCCGTTGGATCTTTTATCTCTCTTAAAAAAACATCATAAAATGGCATTTTCTGATTGGTTGGAGCTTATTTTCTCATTTCCCCCTTCTTGGATTGCATTCTAACACGTCGTTGTCTGCATCCGCAGCGCGCAATCATTGGAGAACTGATGCTCTATTTAAATGGTTAAGAAGAAGCCATGTCGCCCTATATTTTTTTTTAAAAGAGAAAGACAAAAACCGCTTTTCGTTAGTCATTAGTGCACACACCTTTTGACCGCCGCGTGCATTAAATGCACGGGGCGAATCAATTGCGCATGCCAAAAAAATGTTGTAAATGTACGTGTGTCAGTAGCCGCGTGCATTTAATACACGAGGCTAACCGACCGCGGTACAAGGTAGATTAT
Source organism: Wolffia australiana (assembly GCF_029677425.1). Lineage (NCBI taxonomy): Eukaryota > Viridiplantae > Streptophyta > Magnoliopsida > Alismatales > Araceae > Wolffia > Wolffia australiana. Next base: position 6,743,637 of record NC_135835.1, read on the forward strand.
TGTTTAATAAATGCACATGGAGATCGATTCTCCACGTGCATTTATTGCATGAAAAAATTAAAGAAAAGAAAACGTTCCTTTTCTCGCCGATCGCGCCATGTCGTAATTGCTTTTGAGCTAATGATTTGCTCATTATGGCATCGCTATTTGTGATGCCATAATGAGGGAATAATGCTCTTTCTTCTCTCTTAATATTATTTTAATAATATGCATCCACTTATTCGCCGGAATTTTGGGTGAATGACATGGATGCCACTTGATATATATATATATATATATAAATATATTATAAAAATTCTTTCTAAAATGCCAAATAAATAATATATGTATTCTTTAAATATGTAAAAATCATTTCTTGACTAAATATTGGTCAGAAAATTATTTAAAAATATGGAAAAATTCCAGAAAAATTAGGAAAGGCCTTACCAACCTTTAGCCAAGTATTTAAGGCCCTGTAAAAAATATTTCTTCCATGAAATGAGGTTAAATGCCATGTAAAAATAATAAAAAATTAGAAACAATAATAAAATCAAAGCATAAGTCATTTATCTCCATTTGTATGTGATAACATGCAAATATGATCATTAAAACACATAAATATAATGTAAAATTCATCAATTAAACATTTAATTTGCAAGTTATCAGCTCCCAGTTGGTTGGTTGCTTGTGTTGCTCTAGGTCGACGGCACTGCGCGTTGCGAAACCCAATGGTTGGGTGGAACAGCCCGCCATGGCACCGGGTGGGGCTGACATGCGAGAGCTGGGTTGGCTGATGTGACCCTCCGGGTTTTGGACAAAGTGCACCCAGCCGGATGCGGCTCGGTCGGCGGCACGGTGGCTCACAAAACCCAATTGTTGGGTAGAGCGGATCGCCATGGCGCAGGTCGGGTCTCTGAGGTTTCTCTTCCGTGGCACTTAGCGTGGGTGGCATGCGGGGGCTGGGTTGGCTGACGGGGATCTCTGGGTTCTTGACGATGAGCACCCGGTCGCTTGCGATGCTCTCCCTCGGTGGCACCGCGGCCCGCGAAGCCCAATGGTTGGGTGGATGCGGACCGTCGTGGCGCCGGCCAGGGGTGGTGTTGTGGGATTCATTTTCGGTGTCCTGCCATGCTCTCGTCTCACGGCACTGAGTCTCCCTGGCACCCCCGGGTTCCTCGGGGAGGCAAGGTGCCGTTGTGTTGCTTGGCGGGGGCGAATGCCAATTTGTATGCCCATCCTCACCCATCAAAACTTCCATAGACTGTGTTGACTTGTTGTATCCCACCTACCGAGCTGTATAGAGGATTCCTCAATCTCACTTAACTATGAAACTTGCAATTTGATAGTTAGATAAATTTACTCTTATTCAAAATTAATATCACTCTCAAGTTTTCTTTCAATGCGTCGCCCAAATCTCAAAACATCAAATAAATAAGTGTTCTTGCGGCTGAAAATATAAGATCACTTGAATTATTTATGTTTATCCCATTTCTAACCTTTAAGTCAATATCATAATTTAGTTCATCTCTGAAATATTAACTTGATAAATAAAAATATTTTAAATATATTATATAATAATTTATTATTTCAATTATTCAATGAGATAAATCAAACATTCTGCTGAAAATTACATTGACCAGTTTATACTTGAATCAAAATTAATGATTCACTAGAAGATAGACAGAGGTTATTATTTTTAAATATGATTCATTTCTAATTTTATTCTCACAAATCAAATCTGACAACAAGGTCTTAGTCACTTGAATCTAGTCATTTAAAATGACTATATAGTGAAAGCAAGGATTGTGCCCACAAGGAATGAGAATCAGGGAAGTTATACAACTGAAAAGTGATTCATAATGAGAAGGGATATAAATATTCTAAGATATGTATACAGAAATATTGATACATATTAATGTTAGAAGATGATAATATATAATATGAATTTATAGTTATGGGTGACGTATAGTATGTATCCTTCAAGATAATCACACTTTTAGTCATTTAAATTCATTTAAATAAGCATTTATTCACTATTATTCTCATTTGATTTTTATGATGAAGTGTTTGAGTATATGCACTGACTTAGTGAATTAGTGATGATATCTTAATACGATGATCAATAGTTTCTAAACATGTATTTTTAATATTTGTATTCAAAAGATACTTGAGAAGGACGTTGAAATATTCAGAAAGAATAACACTATCAAATCATTCTCAAATGATAAGTCTGGCTGATACTACGATAATTAGAATAACACTAAGGATGGATTGTGAATGATCTTTAAGGAAAATATTCATTAAATTTACTTCCATAAACTCATGACTTGTACTATCCATAATTATCAACAAAGTGGACATTTCAAGGTCTTGTAAGTGGTCCTTAGAACCAAGATAATCAAAGATAAACTTGTGGATGGGAAGTTATCTTTTGGCTATGGCTTACATATTTGTAATCACCAGATTCAAATGTCTCAGCTCAAATACAGTTAGAAGTCCACAAAAGTGGTTGTATGGTCAAGATGGGATCATCCTCCCTGGGTATAAGTGGAGATTAACTCAAGGAATAATATGCATTTAATTATTTGGCCATGGTAGTGAAAATAATAGACAAGTTGTTATATAAAGATTTTGTATATGCTAAGTACTAGCTATAATGTCAAATTACGGTTTTGTAGTTAACCATGCCCTAAGTAATTTGGGAGTCTTGTGAGGATGAATGCCCTAAGTATTGTATTCTGTTCCTGTGTTACATACATGGGAACATATTACAATAAATGTTTCATGAGAGTGCTGATATACTCCTATATATTCTCTACAGTGTGAGGTGTAGCTTGGCTCCCCATGGGTTGGCAACTCAACCAATTACTTAACATATATTTTGATTACTTACTTAATAATACAGGGAAAGCACTTAAAGTTATTAGGTATCATGATACATGAGACTAAAGGTTCGTGTACATAAGATGTTTGAATGTTGGAATATATATATATATATATATACATATCAATTTATACTGGTTTTTATTAAAGTTATTCAGGATGATATAAATGACGGGGAACCCATTTTTAGGTGCCCATGTAAACTATGCATGTGACACCCATATCTAATCTCCCTTACCAAAGTACTTCTCTTATAATGTGAATGGATGGCAAGAAAATCTGTATACTTTTCAAGAGAATCAATAGGATATTGATGAAGACAAATTGCTTGTCAAATTTTAATTTTTTTGTATTTTTAATTTTCCTAAAATCAAAGAACTTTGATAAAAGATATAAACTCATTCAAACATATAGTTAGAGTAAGGTTGTCTCCACAGGAACTGACCTTTAGGGGTGTATTAGATAATTGAGTTATTAGCTAATACACAATAATAATAAGGATAGTAACTGTAAGAAGAAATAAGTAGTCAGTAAATAATGAAATATTAAGTAGATGAGAGAGTTAAATATAGAGAGAGCATCAGATATGAATTATTTATATATTTTTATAGATACTATAAATAGTAAATAAGTAAGGTATTAGATAATATATTTAAGGATGATATTAATGTAGGTAGTGAAGAATAAGGATCTAAGGTAATAAAATGTGAGAAGTAAGGAGTTACTTAATCAGAGTAAAGAAGAAGAAGGATAAAGGAAGTACAAATTAGATAGATACTGAAAGATTATTTACATAGATGTAGATAGGTAAGCTAGAGAAGTACTTATAAATGATAAGAATTTATGTAATCGTGATGAAATTTGATCTACATCTATGTAAATAACTACTTCTCATTTATAAGGTAGCTAGATTAAGGTAGCTAGGGAGAGGGTAAGTAATTATCTAATAATAATATAACTAACTGAGTAGCTAGAGAGGTATAGAAAGATTAAGAGAGGACAAAAGGGGTTATTAAAGGGTAATTAGGGAGTGAATATATATTTATAAAGTCGCCTATTGTTGCATAAATTGGATTATATAGTTATAATAGCTATTATAGAATTAATATATCAATTTTATATACTTATTTATATATTTATATACTTTTATAAGAGGCTTTTGGTTGTTAAAGAGGTAATTTAGTCAAACACCTTGGAGGTGTTCAACCAAATGCCCGAAAGAGGCCGAAATCTGAGAGCTATATATTTTTATTTAATTTTTATACTTTTATACATATTATTCTTTAAGAGTAGAAAATCAAGAATAAGGGGTAGTTCTGTCGAATACCCAAGAGGTGTTCGACAGAATGCTTGAGAGAGGCTGGGATAATGTTAGTATATGTTTAAATAATTTTTTCTAAAGTGAAGTAACATGAATCTAGGAAAATCGTTAAAATCCTGTGATGAATGTCGTGTGTTTAATAAAATGCCTCAAAGAGGGCATAATGACAAATCGTGATGAAACTAAATCAATCTCTATTCATGAATAAAATCAGAAATCCAGAATAAATGAAAACATAGATCTCAACCAAAGAAATTCATAGATACACCATAATCGCCCTAATTCAACGAACAAGGGTGGTTGCGCCAATCGCCTCTACCTAGCTTCATTGTGCAGTCTCCCTTATGATGGATATTATGTGACCGTCAAGCCAATCACACCACCATGTTTATTTAAGTTCATTTAATAAATATTATGTTCATTATTATTCCATTTTGATGTTTATAATGAAGTCAATGAATACATGCAATGTCCTAGTGAATTATGATGAGATCATAATACAATTATCACTAGTATTTAAACATGTATTCCAAATATTCCTATTTGATGGATGATCGAGATGGACATCGAATTATCTAGATAGAATAACACTAACTGATCCTACTTATATGATAATTGTAGCTGATCTTGTGGCTATTATTTTGGCAACACTAAGGATAGATAGCGGGTGCTCTTTGGAGAAAGAGCTCATTGAATTGATCCGTATGAATCCCTGAATGGTATCATACCTAAACGTCAATCAGGTTGATTCATGTCACATTTGTATTAGTGATCCACAAACTTGAGACACCAAGGACATCATGTGAATGGAGGACTATATTTTTTACTATGACTTACAAGCCTCTAATCATGAGATTCAAACAAGTCATAGCTCGGATGTAGTGAGACCTTCACGGAGATGATTGACTGGTCAAGACGGGATCATCCGCCCTTGGTATAAGATGAGATTGACTAAAAGAAAATGATGCATGAAATCCCTTGCCAGGGTAGTTAGGGTATTAGAGAAGGTGTTCTCCAATGATCCCCCTTACGCATCAGTACTAATCGAATGATGAATTAGGGTTTGGCGATAAACCATACCCTAAGTCATTCGAGAGTCTCACACAGATGATGGATTATACATATTCGTTAACCGAAGATGGTAAAGATTCTAGGAGAGAGTTTAAACAGTACTCAGTATCTTCTAGAGCACAAAGTGTAGCTTGGCACCCCATAGGCTAAAAACTTAACCACCGATTAGGTTAAGTTGATCCTTAATTAATCTATATGTTGATATAGTTAATTAATAAGGTTGACCAATAATTGTTACTGGGCCACTAAAGTTATTAACTAGAATGATACATGGGCCTAAAGGGACACACACATAAGATCATAAGGGCATTGGTGGATCTATTTTACTTTTTAGGGTTTTTGAGAAAAAAATGTAAGTAAAATATAAATAGGGAAGGGGCACTCATTTCAAGAACCCAGGCCAGCCAGATTTGAGAGCCCTTCCTTTCTCCACTCTCTTTTCCACTCAACCAGGAGAGTGTCTTCATGGTGAGAAGATCTCCAAGATTTTCAAGAATAGTAGAATAAGATGAGGTGGAGATTCAAGCACCAAATGATCGTGTGGATACTTTTAGAGGCCAGACATGTGAACAACTTCAGAATGATCTCAGAGCGGCAAAGTCAAGGATGGAACAAGTTCCCCACAAGGTACATTTGATGTATGTTTTAAATATTGACCACGAATCGATTAACACGCTTCCACATACATGGAATCATGTTTTCTATGGATAAACCAAGGCACGAAACCCAACACCTTGCTCTTTTCCTCCATCATGGCACGAATCTAGGCTGCTCCAGACTTCCTTCGGCACCGCCCAGAGCTCCAAGAGTGGTTGGAAGGGTGTCACGACCCTCCTTTTGCTCTCGTCATAACCGAATGGGATCTCTGTCACCGTTGAGGTTCTCGGTCGAAAAGATAACTATTAGACCTTCAAAAACTCCCTCAAAGGTTCAATCTTGATCCAACGGCCCTGCGATTTAATCAAAGTCGTTGGATCAGCCCATGGTCCCCTTGTCGGCGGCCCCCGCTGGTCAGCCAACGAGGACTGCTGCTATGGCCGAAGAAGACAATATTGCCCCCAGCCATTTGATTTACCATTAGATGGGATAATGACTTTGATTAAATCACAGCCGTGGACCCATTCTCATTCGGCGTACCCCCTTTGGCCATGTCATCTGCTTCATCACTCTACACCCTGTGATTTGCCTGTCCGGGTGGCCCCTCGTCTGGGTCAGTCATCCTGCCCAATCACAAGCCTGTAAAAGATACGAAATTGAGTGAAAAAAACAGGGTAGATCTCATCGTCTGATCTTCCTTAAGAAGATTCGACGCGTGAGATCATATCCGTTTACTTAAAACTGCCTATTATTTCATGGATTTCAGGCTGAGTCAGCTCGAAGCCCGGAGCAGTTTTCTTCCTGTTTTTTTAAGATCGCCGCTCGTTGGGTTGCGATCACTTTCTTGCTCATCGGCCCAACCCGATGCAAATTTGAGAGAAGTATTCAAAGCAAATCCCATATCGAAAAACTGTAAAATATCACACACTATTAAAACACAACTGAAACTATAAATCAAAATACTCAAGACATCCCTCTCATTCGCCTGCACGGATTGTTTGGTATGGGCCTGCTATTGGGCCTTTGAGTCCATTGTGGGCTAGCTAGGGCTTGTGTTTGGTGCGGGCTTACTTGGCAGGCTGTGGGCAGGCTTGAGCGCCCTGCATTTGCTTGGCTGCGGCTGGCTTGGGCGCTGGTATGCCCTAGCTCCGCCCCTAGCTGGTCCAATAAAATAAAATAATAATAATTTTTATTATGTACATAAATTTCTTCCTCTCCCTCTCCTTCTCTCTTTTACTTCCATTTATTCAACCTTGATTTCACCCTTGCAACATCATAACTGGCATATTAAAAGAGCATTAATCTTATGATAATTAAAAATGTTTTAAACATATTTTTACTAAGAAATTCTTGGACTTCTAAATTATTTAAAAATTACTTTTAAAATGAATTGTTTTATCACTTACTCTTATTTACTGCATGAGATGCAAATTTTTCTAAGGTTGAAGATAATAAACTTGAAATAATACCAAAATGACTTCAAAATATGTATGATTGGATGACACATTTTGGGTCTATCCGATATCCAACATTTAAAAGATCATGTGGATACATATAGAGGCTGTACACCTGAAAAGCTTGAAGAAACATGTCCAGTTACTATTAAATCTTTTCCACATAAGCTGACAAATCATTATGATTTTATAGTTTCAATCTGAATTGTACACTTTTCTACTATTAAAACCATTTTTTAACAGTCAATCAAGCATAGAAACCAATAGAATGAAAAAACAGAATGTATATTGACATGCATAAATATGCAAATAAAAATGAATTGGATGATGAGATATGAAACAATGTAGACTGAAATTGGGAGTTATGTAAATGTAATGTAGATGAATTTTTATATGATTGAATATGATTTATAGAGTGATATATTGGGTGAGTGGATCATGATGTCACCTAAATGGTCTTGATGTGGATGATGGGATGATCTGTTCAAACTGGTGTTGACAAGGATGGATGACAATGAAGATGCAAAAGACTCACCTCGGATGCTCATCTTCAAACACTATCAGGTGATTAACTCATTCAATAATAACTCATAGGCCTATTATTTGACCTGCATGTTGAAACACCAAAAAAATTGGTAGAACTCACTGTAGGAGTAATTTAATTTTTTTAACAAAGCTCATGCAGTCAATTTATAGATTTGAGCACAAAGATGGATATAGGATAACTATAATGAATAATTAAAATGATTTATTATTATATATTGCATTAGAAGTTAGAGAATTATTCTCAATTGGTTTTTTACTTGAACCTCGTCAACATCATTTTATCATATTGCACTTTGCATATTTAGAATCATCAAATATAATCCGAACATTCATGCATGAAGCTAAAAATATCATATTCCATTTATAACAACTGATTTTGACATCCTAAATTGTTTTTCTGTGCATAAAATAAAGGTGTTATCATTTTTTGGATCAAACATTTTGCACAGCATGTGGCTATGTGAATAGTGACATCATCACCACACCTTTGTGCTTCATGCTAAGCTGCAGTGATATGGAGATCCCCCACCCAAGATCGCCGTCGTTTCTTCGAAGCCTTCGTCATCATCTTCATCGACTCCAGCCGGATCTCGTCCCTCCGACTGGCACGCCAAGGCGCAAACAAAGGCACACAGGTTCCAGCAACCCCGGGTGAAAAGCTCGTTCATATCTTTCCCGTGTTTTGATTTTGTCTTTCTTTAGATGTTTTCATCTTCATCATCCGTCTTATCGTTTCATCTCTGCCATCATCTTCATCATTTTCGTCTTCATCATCGCCTTCTATGTGTCGTTTGAATCGTTCTTTCCTGTACATAGAGTCCTTGTGTTAAAGGACTCTTCAAGTTGGACCTTCATCATCACCTTCTATTTCGTCTTCATCATTCCTGTGAATCGTTCTTAGTGGGCCAATGGACCATCTTGTAAGGGCCCATCATGGCCATATATAAAGCCATGATGGGCACCACACGTTCTTAGATCTTGTGTTTTATTTCAGTTATTGGAAGTTACATTCACCAGGTCTCACGTTGAAGAACAGAGGAGAAAAGGCTTGGGAGGGAGAACCAGAAGAGGAAAGGAGAATGACGCGGATCTGGGTAGATGGTTGGGAGGTAGAATACATCTCCATCCTCGCATCGCTCGTGGTCGTTACTCCTCCTCCACCGCTGTGGAAATTCAGTAGCATCGTCAAACGCTGGCCAAGTACCCGCCAGTACTCCTTTGTCCGTTGAATTGTTTGAGGTTTTAATCTCGGCGATCGACGTGTGGTGGCAGTACGGGCCGATCAAGAATGTGGGATTCCCCCGCCCCCCTGGGACGCAAGCACCACTACAGACGCGTAGACATGTGTTCTGTTCTGTTCATTTATAACGAACAAAAAATTCGCACAAACGAACCGCACAGGGGTCTGTTCTCTGTTCTGTTCGTTTGATGTGCGAAAATTAGGACGCACACATTCCGCACAAATTCGCACAAAACGAACAAAATTCGCACAAAATGAACACAATTCGCACAAGAAGTGAAAGAATTACATATTTCGGTTGTAAATTGCATAAAATTGTGCAAGTACTCTAAATTGCATATTCTGTGCGAATTTGAAGAGCGATTAGTGCGAATTTGCATATTTCTGAGCGACATCAAAGCAGAACACCGCCACGCCGGCCACTACGGGCAGGCCGGAGGCGCCATTGAAGGCCTTCCTGCTGCCGCCCACCCGCGCGAGATCCCCCAGCAGCTGCAGGTCGTCCTTGACCACGATCGCGATGGCCAGCGCGTTGCAGGCGTCGGCCAGGACGCTGAAGGGTGCGATGGCCGCCAGCGACCGCACCATGGCCACGCCCAGCTCGAGCGGCAGCACGACCAGGAAGAGCACGGCCGACGACGAGAAGACGCCCACGACGCCGGGGACGACGGACGCCAGGTTCTCCCCGATGAAGACGAGGTAGGCCACGGCGCCCCCCGCCTGCGACACCACCACCAGCAGCTCCGTTAGGAACCGCCCGCGCCAGCCGAAGCCCTTCTCCCCCAAATCCCCGTACGACCGGATCCGCACCGACGCGTCTCCCTCTTCCAGCGCCTTCCTGAACTGGATCTGCGCCCCCGATCCACAGGCGGATGAACATCAACATACACGAATTGTTCGTCACATCATCATCATCATCATCATCAGGAGCGAAATTCCACGACAAGAAGAAGAACCAACGGAGAAGAAGAACATGAACGACAAACACGAATTATTGATCGAACGCGACGAAATTTCACCAAAAAAAACGAATTATTCATCAAATGCGACGGAATTCAACAAGAAAAACGGAGAGGAAGAAGAAGAACCAATAATTCATCAAATGCGACGGAATTCAACAAGAAAAAACGGAAAGGAAGAAGAAGAAGCAATAATTCATCAAATGCGACGGAATTCAAAAAGAAAAAACGGAGAAGAAGAAGAAGAACCAATAATTCATCAAATGCAACGAAATTCAGCAAGGAAAAAACGGAGAAGAAGAAGAAGAGGCATGAAGAGCGATCCAGAGAGGGGGAGACCGAGAATTGGAGAAGAAGAGGGAGAGAAGGAGTGGGGAAGAAGAGCGATCCAGAGAGGGGGAGACCGAGAATTGGAGAAGAAGAGGGAGAGATGGAGAGGGGGAAGAAGAGCGATTCAGAGAGGGAGAGAAGAAGAAGGAAAGGGAGAGGAAGGGAAAGGAAAGGAAAGGGACAGACGGCGCAGCCGACCAGGGGGAGCTGGGAGAGCAGCGAGCAGGGGGAGTCGGAGAGGGAAGGGGAGGTCAAAAACCTAAAAATCGCGGAGAGAGACGGAGAGAGCCTTGACAAAGTAGAGACAGGGAGAAGGGTTTTTTTTTATAAAAAAAATAGCTCAATTCGCACAAAGCGAACTGCACAGGGGTCTGTGCGAATTTATGTTCTTTTTCTACTTTGTTCTGTTCGGAAATCTGAACAGAATGCACAAATCGCACGGATTCGCACAAAGCCAACTGCACGACCATGTCTACAGGCGCGGACGCCCGTTTCCCCTTCGCGCGACTCAATCGTGCTCGGGAAACGGCTGACGAATAGGGAACCGATCAGACGGCCAGGGGAAATGATTCCTCTTCCCCGCAACACCGCTGCAGACATGGTTCAGCACCCGTTCCCCTTCATGGGACTCAATCGTGCCAGGGAAATGGCCGATAGACAGTGGAGCGATCACACGGCCAGGGGAAAACGATTCCTTTTCCCTACGACACCCCTGCTGACACGGGTTCAATGCCCGCGCTCGTGATGTAATCACGCTCGGGGAACTATCGGGCAATCAGGAATCCTGTGACAGGGCGTAAGGTTCAATCGCACTAGCCGCGGGTGTTGACCGCCCTTGTTCAAGTGTCCAATGTGTTGAGAATCTTGAATCTTGTACGAAGAGAGATAGAGAGAGGTAGAAGAAGAGTAACGAGAAGAAAAGAGAGGAGAAGAGAGTAGATGACCCAGAGAGTAGTTGGAGATCGTTTGTATTTCCCTCAAATCTTGAAGTTTACATTAGTTGGGTTTTTATAGTACGTATAATCAGATAAGAATATTAAGTGTCTGTTATTGAGAATATATCCGTTGTAACAGATTACAACGGATATATTTCATTTAAAATCCCGATCTAATCTGAGCCGTCATAACAAATTGGGTGCACCGATCACAGCATTTAAACAGATTAGATCGTGGCCGTCATAACTAGATGGGTGCACCGATCACAGCCGTTGATCGGTGCCGTAGACCCATTACAATCCTATCCGTTATAATCCTATCTATCATTTGATCCTAGCCATCTAGGTTTAATCCTATTCTATGTTTGAACTTATATTTAATCCTAAACATCTAAGCCTCTAACAAGTATATCATATACGTCATTTTTACTATCTAATCTTGTTTAGATCCTAACTGGAGATCGCTGAGTTTGAGACTCCTTCCTCAACACAATTACCCTAGACCTGCTGAGCCCCGTTGTGCTCTCTGCCCTCCCGGAAGCCATGCACCCTACGCGAGGCTGCCGACGGGCCTCCTGCTGTCAACCGTCATCTTCCCGCCGCTCGTTATATTATCCCTTGCAATGTATTTTTTATTCCCCCGCGCTCGGGCTAGATAGGTGAGAGAGGAAGTGAGAGAAAACTTCGAGAATTTGAGTGTCTTATTGGTGCGGGACGAGTCCATCCGTTACATGCGAGTCCGACAGATTGATTCTATTCGGAAGGTTTGATAGGCCACCGTCGACGTTATCCGGTGATCCCTACGGAGCTCGGCACACTTCATCGAGTCAGGGTCTGCAAGTACGACTACGTAGGACACATCATTTTCAATCTTAGTTACATTCCCCTTTGGGTTTTATCCCTCAAACGACGACATCATCGACGTCTGACATCACAAGCTAGGTATCCGAGCACCGACTCGGTACCGACAACGTCCTAGATGACGTTCGACATCACGTAGTCTCCATGTGTCCTTACATGTGCTCACAATAAAAAATGGAAATTGAATATATAAATATAAACTTGTGATTCCATAATTGGCATATGATCAATTTCATGATTGATGCATGACGGGTTCGTGAATTTCCACACCATAAGTACGTATTTCCACCATGATTGACACAGCTAAAAACTCGCCACAATCCAAAAAAGCAAAACTTCTGCAGATGACAAAGATGACATACATCAAAACGTAACTCATCAAAATGAATAAAACGCTTTTAAAGTGAATGAATATATACTCTGACATAGAAATTAATTTGTTAAAAAAACTAATACCATAAAATTGCATAAAATATGACAAAGACTATACAATTTTGTATCATTTTAAAAAATAAGAATATTTTTAAATGTGTAAATGATGGATATTTTTATGTAGCCCTCAATCCAAATCACACCACAATGTTTTATTTAAGTTCATTGAATAAAATATTAGTTCATCATTATTCCAGTGTGATATTCATAATGAAGTCCGTAAATATGTGCAATGACCTAGTTATTTATGACGAGATTATGATACACTAATCGCTACTTTTTAGTCATGTTTCTAAATATTCCTATTCAATGGATAGTCAAGATGGATATCGAAGTATCTAGATAGCATAACATTATCGGATCCTAGTTTTATGAGAAGTATGGATGATCCTATAGCCATTAGTGTGGAGACACTTAGGACATATGGTGGATGCTCTATAAATAAAAAGTTCACTGAATTACTGAATAGTATTATACATAAACATCATTAAGGTTGATTCATGTCACGGTTGTATAAGTGATCCATTGACCTGAGACACCAAAGACATCTCATGGATGGACACGTACATTTTGACTATGATTTATGAGTCTCTAGTCACTAGATTCAAACAAGTCATAACTAAGATTTAGGAAGAAACCCACGAAGATGATTGAGTGGTCAAGAAGGGATCATACACCCTCGGTCTAAGAGGGTATTAACTCAAGGAAGATGATGCCGCAAATCCCTGGAGAAGACGTTCTTCAATGACCCTAGTTACACATCATTACTATTATAATGATAAAGTAGGGTTCGACGATCAACCATACCCTAGGTCATTTGAGAGTATTACAAGGATGAAGGAGAGTGCATATACGGTAACTGATGACTGTAAAGGTCCAATGAGAGAGTTCAAACACTACTCGGTATCTTCTAGAGCACGAAGTGCAGCTTGGCACCTCACAGGATGGAAACTTAGCCTATCGATTGGGTTAAATTGATCCTTAGTTAATAAATAAATATGTTGATATAATTAATTACAAAAGTTGGCTAATAATTGTTATTGGGACAGTAATGTTATTAACTAGAATGATACAGACCATAGAGGGTCACAGACATAAGGTCATAGAGGCATGGGTGAATATATTTTATTTGATGGGTTTTTGAAATATAAATAGGGGAAGGGTCACAGATTTTAAGTGCCCAGGCCAGCTAGAGCTGGGCACCCCACTCTTTTCTTTCACTCGAAGCACTTCCCATCCAACCAAAGGAGATATCATCATGATAAGAAGATCTTCAAGATTTTCAAGATGAATTGGAAAAGAAGAAGTGGATATTTAAGAAGAACTTGATCGCAAGGATACTTCTAGAGGCGAGGCATGTGAACGTCTTCAGAACAATCTCAAAGTGAGCAAATCAAGGGTGGAACAAGTTCCCCACAAGGTACATATGATGTATTGATTTCATACATCGATTCTGAATTGACTACAACTTACGTTGCACAGAAAAACCTGTTTTTTATGATTGAACCATGGGGCCAGAACCCAATAGTAAGATGAATGATCTATAATGAGCATATTATACTTAAGTTACAATCAGAAATAATTCTTTAATAAGGCAAACGTAATACTTGGATCTTAATCTTTTATTTACTGTCATTTTTAATGAGGTGAAAGGGCAGTAGGGAGATGGAATCAGGATTTACTTCACTTAAGTGGTACATACTCATCCAAACTTTAATTACTATTTATTTCACTTCTGTTATTTTTGATTTTTATTATTTTTATGAAAACCTATTTTTACTTTAAAATGCAGATCTTTTAAGCATATACCCTCCATGAAAGTCAACCTCATAAAAACAACTTATAAAATAAAGTTATCATCACCTTTTATATATTAATTACTTATGTTAATTATATTTATTTGGTATGAAATTGATTTCCATTCGAGTGAGTATATGATACACACTAATTATTACATTACGATAATTAATTTCCCTTGTGTATATACAGTAAAATAATTTTATATGCTTGTTATCAATCATAAAATGATTAATTTTTTTGGAATGATTTTATGAGTTTTCAGGATTTTTGAGTGTTTTAATGAAACTTTATGACATCATACTTGTAAAGAAAATAGTTTTCTAAGTGGAAACTTATAATTTCTAACATTAAATTCATAAAATTTGGAAAATGGTTTTCTTTGTCAGAATCTTTGGATTGCTTATTTTATAAAAGATATCTTCTTGTCCCCTAATTACCGTCAAAAACATTATTAATCTATGACATATGTTTCCTGTGGAGACAACCCTTGGTAATCCCTAACAAGACAAATTATTTCATGAATCAAGCTAATAATTTTTGTTGATTTACTCAAACAACAGCGTGAAATAAAAACTCCACATTTGAGCTCATCATTCTACATGGTAACATTATGAACTGAAAATAAGGAATTTCACTTATGGTGAAAATTTATAAAAATATTTCAAAATTAACCACGAATAAATATCTAAAATTGTCATCACGATACTGTTTTAAATTTTAAAAATATTAACAAAATACTAAAAATAGTTTATTGAACTTTTAATAATTAATATTCTTTTTGTATTGATTATTAGGATATTGAAAGTGTCTAATTTTTAATCCCAGAGGAAATAAGCTTAACATGTTTGTTGACATCTGTGTGTTTTGAAGAGACAGAGGGACACTATTTTTTATCAAAGACACATATAAAATGCATTTTTGGATTTATTTTTCATAAAAAATCTTAATAAGTTATATTTTAAAATCTATTTATTTCTATTAAAATTTTAAACAGTTAGGAGACAAACTATGTTCTCAAAGTTTACACTGCTACTGATTAAAATTGTCAGTTAGGATAAATGATGTTTATCCTAATAATGTTTTATGTAACACTAATAAATAATATCAGGAATATAAATGCTTACTTTTGAATTATCTCGAGTTCTACTCAAATTTGATTCAAACTGTGTTATAATGTTTATCCATATTCATATGGTTCAAAATGATTTTACCTAAGTTGAAAGTCACTAAAAAGTGTGTAAAATAACATTTTTGTCTTATGGGACTAAATAATTTATTAAAATACTCAATCATGATTTTTTGGCATTAGTCACTAAGATAATTTCCAATAATTCTTCTTTTATATAATTTTAATTTTTAGAGAAACTGTTCTTGATATAAAATAAAAATGGTTCTAAGGATCTTAAGGATGATCATCTGTCCATGGTAATGGTGACTCCTTACCCTTGACAGATCAACATGTGGAAGAAAGCAGTGATTATTCAAATATCATATAATTAGCTATTGGTTCACATATTTTCATTATATTTTTCTTCATTTACTTGAAATTTATCTAAAGTAAAAATATACTCTTACCTGATTTCTTACCAGGAAACTTTAATTCAAATTTCATGAATTTCAAAATAAAAAATAAATTTTATATTACTATTAATCTTATTGTTTTGAAAGATGACATTCCTTTGAATAAATTACAAATTATAAATTTATCTGGTACTTGGAGAATTGAATTTTTTTGTCCAGTCAAAATCATCATATAGAAATTAATACGCCTTATTATTGTATCGCTGTTGTCTAAGTAACACCGTAAATTTATAAAAAGTAATACCATATAACTAATTTATGTAATAACTTATTTCCCAAGGACATTACTGATGATGAGTAATACAATTTAATCACCATAGTTTTAATTAAATTGCTTACACTAACTTGTCTAGAGCAAGAGATTCCCACCACTTATAAATACTGAGCCAATATGAAGAAATAAGTAAAAATGTTAAAAACAATATTAAAGTAATTTTAAAATAATTAGATGGTTATATATCTTTGTACTGAAGTATTTTTAAAAATTATACAGGGCCAATTCCATTTCATATTTTTTATGAAAGCGTAAAATTTACCATTAGACTATCATCATAGAGAAGCATTTTTACCATTGTGTTTATATCTAAATAGTATAATAAATAACTGAATCTAACAACTTATTGTTACAATATTTTAAAAGTGATAATTTGGAGAAAAAATATAATCAGTACGAATAACTTATTTTATTATAATATATTTGAGAACCTTAGTTTCCTCCAAGAAGATTGGTGCTTTCTATTTATTAAAAAAATTAATTGGAAATTTAAGTCTAGATTGACCTGGCCACACATACTGACTGTATTAATGATCATGGGAATCTGTAAATAAGGCACACGAAGGATAACAAGGAAATGAAATTCAATGGACCTTGCTTAGTAAAATACTTATAAGATGAGCGTTTCACTTTACTATCCTTAGGTAGAAGAAGTGTATATGACTAAATCTTAGGTGATTAAACACATTAAACTAATGCACATACCCTTATGATGCAGGACAGACGTCTAGACATCGTCCCGTCGTCACCGAGTATGATGGCTCGACGACGATAAAAGATAATGGATCGGACAACGGCAGTGTCGTCGTCCGACGGGTAACCCAAACAGGTATGTAACTACGATGCGAGATGAGGGTCCTACGTGTCGTACGTGCAGGCTCCGACTCGAGGTAGGCACCAAGCTCCTAGCTTGGACGGGTCACCGATTGATGGTGACAGCGGTCTCTCAAACCTCGTCGGAGCGACGGGCGACTACGGCCAAACGGAATCAATCCGCAGGGCTCGCACGTAACGGGCGTACTCGTCCGTACCAGTGAGACACTCACTAACGTAGTTATCTCTCATTTGTCCTCTCTCACCTACCTAGCCTGAGCGCGGAGGAGACGGGACGAAAGAAATACTGCAGAGAATAACTAAATGAGCGTACCTCGTCGACGGAGAGGACGGCATACCTCGTTGACGTGGCTCGTAATGCAGGGCTTCGTCGTCGTCGATGGCGTGACGGAGCGGGTGGAGTGGGGCTATGCCGGAGGAGACTCGGCGGCTCGACATGCAGCGATATGTGCCGGAAGCTTCTCGTAAAAATGGGAAGTTGAGGAGGGTGGCGGTGGCGGCAGCGTCGGCGGTTCAAGCCGGCGGCCGGATCCGCCGGGCAGCTCGAGCAGTGCGATGCCACAAAGGGGGGCCGGTTCAGTCGGTTCAGTGGGACGTATCATCTCACGGAGAGACGCCGGAGTCGATCGAACGGATCAGTCTGTTCGGACAAACGGTTCGGGCAGTTCGGTCGAACAGTCCGTTCAGACTGGGCAGTTCGATCGGTCGGGGTCGATCGGACTGGTCGGACCGGTCGGTTCGATCAGACGTTTCGGGTCGAACCCGTTGGTCGACCGTTCGGCTTCCTTGAGGGGGGCCGGATCGGTCGTGGGGTCGATCGACCGCAACCGAACGGCAGTCGAACGGATGGACGGTCAACCGACGGATTGTCGGAAGATCGTGAGACTCGGGCCACGGCCAGGCGGAGGCGTTGCGGGCGGCGACGGGGCCGCGCGCGGCGACGGGGTCGCAGGCGGCGACGGGTTGCGGGCGGCGACGGGATCGCGGGCGGCGACGGGATCGCGGGCGGCGACGGGTCGCAAAGTGCGGCGACAGGGCAGGGGACGGTCGGGACGGTGGCAGCGAGTGTCCTCCTTCCCTGTCGCTCCCTTCTCCTTCTTCTGCGCCTCTTCTTCCTTCTCTTTCTTTTCTTCTCAAGCGAGGAAGTAGACCAGCCTTCTGTTCGATAAAATGCCTCAATGAAAAAAAGGGTCTAAAGAGGTTAGGGCGCCCTCTCTTCCCATATATCGGGGAGAAGAGTTGGGCCCTTACGTGGGCCTTAGGGAGGTCTGTTAGGGGAGCCTTTGTACATGGGCTCCCCTATTACAACAAAGAAAATAGGTAAGAAAATAGGGGAAAAAGAAGGAAATGGGGAAGGAAAGGAAGAAAGAGGCAAGGGGGAAGGATCAACGGGTGGTCCCCCCCCTTGACGGTAAAACGGCGGGTGGGCGAACACCACAGTCGCGATAAACACGATGAAAACAAGAAGGATGAGAACGGGAAAAGAGACAAAACACGATAAAAAGATAGACGAAAAGCGGGAAAGATAACCGGAGCAAGATCACCCAGTCTTCAACGTCGCTGGTGCGCAGCGCGGGTGACGCTGATGTTGATCCTCGATGGCGTGCGCCATCACCTTGAATATCAAGCTTATGTTTACTAATTTTCCTAATTTTTGAGTTATTTTTCAAATTCATTTTTTTGGGAAAACTGGAAAAGCAAGATGTTTGAAGGGAGCTCTTCCTCACAAAACTAGTCCAAAATATTCCCAAACTTCAAAATATCATTTTTACACATCATAATTAATGCACATGGAAATTCCAATTTTAACTATGTTGGAAACTTAAAAATTTTACTTATCATGCGCGGAGAAAAAATCATTCATTTTTTAAATTAGATTAATTTCCATGAAATGTTTTGCCCTTGTTTTTTTATATTAAATATATTATCAAAATATTACTCCACACATTAGTTTTAAGAAAACCATACTTTATTTAAGTTATACGAAAAATAGGAAAACATTACTTAATTTTTTATAAAAATATAAATTATTCCTAAAATTGTTTTGTTACATTTAATTATCCATTCTTAATGGTAGATTATAAGTTAAAAAAACTAGACTTTTCATTTATCCTTTGTATTTTTTATTTTAGTTTATAAAAAATGTAAATGTGCTTAAGTAAACTTAGTGAGTGATGGGTACGGATTGTTTCCACAGGGATTGATGATTGAGGCTCTAATATTGTTCAAATAGTGATTGGTGTAAGGAAATTAAAATGTATTTGAGCGATGAGAAAATGCTAGGTGAGGCAATGATAATTAGGATTTCAGAAGATTGAGAGACATCGATGATCAATTGAAAACAACAACAAGAATGTGAGGAGTGATGTAAAGAGTAGGTTGCATAAGATCCATGAAAAGTAAGATCATGAAGAGAAAGTGACTTGACAATGTTAAGATGTGATTGGAGAGTATAGAGACGCGATGTTATGGTGGGAGGTAATGGTGAAATCAATCTAAGCTGAAGTGGATATCAAGAACAATCAATGTAAGGCGATGATACTTACCATAGATCCTTATATTTTTCCAGAATCACGATGATTTGAAAGTGCAGGTATGCTCCACGTCTTCTCTGTTGCCTATTCTCACTTACCAGGACTCCAAGAACAAGCTTCATGGATCTCAAAAAGTCACTAGGTTTCAATCAACCCACACGAGCAGGAAGCAAATTTAAGAATGTAATTAATAAGGATCCACACCTTGGTTCATAGATCAGAGGACATGGATTAAAAGAGGGGGTGAAGACGAAGCATCCCTCAAAATTTCAACTGCATCGGCCTTCTAGATTGTCAGATATTAAGCTTTGAAGTTAGTGCAATCCTAGCCATCCACTTTTCTCTCTCCTCATTAGCTTAAGAGGAACTTTTGATTAGATTAATTTCTTAATCTATGGACAATTATATATGTGTATGTATATAATTGCATATTGTTAAGCTATCAGTTATAAATCCCAATTTATATATGATTCACTTAATGACGGGATTAAGACATTTATAACAATAAGAATGGTAATTAATTGTGTAGAGGCTAAGCCTATCTTAATTAAGTATCACCTCTTCCTATAAATAGGGGCCCCATCCTTGGGTCATAAGGGAATTTGACTTTTCTCCTGAGCATCCCATTACTCAGAGAGACTTCAGGAAGTCATCCGGTATTGATCCAAAAGGCCTCCCCTCAAGCTTGTTCGATTCGACTAAGAGAAGACGCGATGGATCGAGGTATGTTTTACATTGATTTACATTCATGTGCGATCTTCATCATCCTTAAGAAATGGCGCAAGCCTCCTACGGATCTAACACCTTTTACACTGGACATTTACGGCAACTGGGAGATTCATAAGATCAATCTATCTAATGCTTTCGTTACGGGTATTTAGATCAGACTGTTTACCTGATCCAGGCTGTTATTTTTGTTCATCCGTTATTCCCATTTTGTCTGAGATTTAGATAAAGTAACTGTCGCAAGGGCGAGCAGTGAATCAGAAATCACAGCCTCTTCTCATCAATTCCAGTTTTATGAAGTGAAATTGTTCGGGAAACATGTCCGGGAAAAAATCTTTTTTTTTCGTGC
The DNA here is from genome assembly GCF_029677425.1 of Wolffia australiana. Lineage (NCBI taxonomy): Eukaryota > Viridiplantae > Streptophyta > Magnoliopsida > Alismatales > Araceae > Wolffia > Wolffia australiana. Next base: position 6,764,343 of record NC_135835.1, read on the forward strand.
CCTAACCAATCATGTAGAAGTCCACAACCCCTTTAAGTCGCTCGCATGTTGCTTCCGCATAAGGTCAAGTATTATTCATTTTCTACCTACGACCTGTTTGTAGATGTTATCCCTAAAACGCATACTTTTCCTGTCATTGACCACTTGACGTTGAAGGGTATGCGAAGGAAGTCCCCGATCGTCAAGAATAGGCCATAACTGCGGAACCTACAACTGGCCTTCTGGAGAGATCTCTCCAGCGGGTCTACCATCTATCCACCCCGCGACCTCTATATAATAAAGACATGAGAACCTCTCTAAAACACACATATTATTTTTCATCTTCTAATACGTCATTCTCTTCTCAGTCTCTCATCCTCTCCTCTACTTCTGTTCTTGACGTTATTTTCCAAGAGTTGTACGAGGACGATGGGCGTGCAACGAGGTGCAACTGTGGCAATTTTGTTTGTGACTCTCTTTCTCCTAACCGCGCCCAGTAGCACAGCTCGTACGCTACAAGGAGTCAATATTTTGTCCACTGGCACTGTTCCTCGTTCAGAGCTTCCCCGAGCACCAGGTCGGCGGCTGCTGCAGGAGCCACGGCTGATCCATTACCCCGTTCCGCCTGATGTGTAATTATTGCTTTCTTTCTCTTCTCTTTTGTTGCTCTCTCACCACAATATATTAAAAAAGATGTGAGAGATGATACGAGTGTCTTAAAAGGGAGAGGAGAGAATGATGCATGAAGAGCGACTGCCGCTGTCTGGTACTTGATTTTGGGCCAGTTTCTTTAGTTGACAATGTATGGGGGAGAGATTTGAGCTTTATTCTTTTTGTTTCGTTTAAACTAATGCGCTGAGCGCGTAAGCCAGTCCAAACATCTTAACATCTAGGATATCCGGAGAAAAAACCGAAAGCCAAGGCCTAAATCTAGATTGGCAGGCTTTTACACAACAATCTTAGATGGATTATTTAAACATAAGTTAGTTACATCGACTCTCCGAATAGATCTGGCAAAAAAGAAGAAGAATCAATGTTAGACTGATTCTCTGTACCATGAGTCCTGAGACGTGACCACACAAAATTTGTAATTGAAATAAATATTAATTCCAGATCATTCTCAAAATTAAATTTCCAGAATCAATAACTGCCGCCTTGTTAGTTGGGCAGCCGTGTTTATGCCAAAGTGTCTTCTAGCGTTGAACCTAATTCAAGTCGAGAATTTGAGAAGCTCATCTAGTCCTATTTTAAACTGTGTTTTCCTTCCTATGAAGGAATTGATATCCCCGCTGTTGAGGTCTACTTTTATATCACTATCTAGCATTTTATTGTGGCTCGAACTTAAGTTTTATAGTGAGTCTTAAAAGGATGTTGACCCACAGCTACATTCGAAGGTGGCCTCGGTTGCTTGCTGTCCCAGTGATGTGCCAGTGAAAGACAAGTTGATCAAAATTTGCTTTTATGGATATTAAACGGTGGCTTCGTCTAAGCCACTTGGCGTTTTCCTCGTTTTCGCCCTAATTCCATTGCCAGGTCCACTCCCATCGACATCATTTTTTTCTTACTGGTGGCAGCTGGATTCAGGAAGAGCAGTCTAGTCAGTCACTTTCCACCGGACCAGCAAATTAAGATCATTTCCACCGTTTTAAGAACATTAATCAGAAATTACGACTGCCCTTCCGGATACGTATTAGAGGGCCTCGACGTAAGTTACCAGAAATAATTGCAAGAGATTGACGATGTTTTGAAAACATTATCGTTGTCTAGTTGTGATATCTTAGTTCTAGTGCTATTCAGCATTCATTCCGAAGGCATGACGTCCTGTCCACCAGCTTTAAACAACATCAATGCAGTCCGCTTTCGGTTTTGTTGCTCTAGTGCCACGTGAGCCTTTTTCCTCCAGGTAATACTAATGGGGGAGAATTAACTCTTATCTCTCATATTTCTTCGGTATTAGTCACCTGCACTACGCCCTTAACATGACGCGTTGTCCAAACGATGAAAGGATTTGGTTGATTCTGGTTCATTTCTTTTACTATTTTATCACCATCGTTTTAGAAAAATTTCTACACATTCCACAAGCCCTTTCAAATCTTTATTCTTTCACGTTAAAATCCTGTACAGTCCGAATTCAATCAGTTTTCTAGTGATGTTGTAAACTGTTTTAAAGATTTCAATGCATAAACTAATCTTGCATTTACCTTTTTGTTTCTTAATCTGTCATTTGGGGGTACGGGGTAGGTTTCTTACAGTTTGATGACAAGTAGAGTCATACGGCTAAATTACGTTTCTCCCCCTTTTGGTTTAATTTGGACTCATATTCTCTTGGTATGAATATCAGTATCCATAAATTGAAACGGATGCGTTCGGATCAGACTTCGTTTTTGTAAGAAGCTCCAAACAAAAGATATTGAGTATACAATGGGGAACTTTTTCTCATTTAATATTTGGCTTTGTATGCACCAGTGTGACAGTTCAATCCATATGGAATTCTGGTCTGACTTTTTATCAACTCGATTTTAAAACCCAGTTGGAAAGTCAAAATTTTCCCTAAATAGATCTTAAAGTGAGAGTCACGGGTCGTTAACCGAAAAATAGGTGCAGTTTGACCACACTTTTACCCGTCGAATCAACAACTAATGTAGTAATTTTGGAACGGTAAGTGACTTAAAGATCAGAAACCAGGACAATAGGAATCACACATGAGGAGGGGATAAAAATGAAAAATAGAGAGATCTCATAGCTCAACTTCTAGAGACGAACTGGGTTGGCATTGGAAGGTCGTGTTGACCTCCATGTCCCCTTCTACTTTTGGGAGGCTAGGGCATAGGTTAGCAAAATCTCTAGATACAGCAACTATTATCTGCATGCTTGTGGAATGCATAAACCCCATGGCCGCAAACCGAAATCCACTCCAACGGTTCTCCGAGCACGACCAATTTCGTTTCAATGGGAGGCTGTTCCCGAAGGAGGCCGTCAAACCCTGATTAGTCCATTTCATCGATCTTGCATAGCGGCTTGAAGGCAATATGGGTTCGTTGGCCCATGAGAATATCTGAAACAATCATCACATAACAAGTACCACAGTCCTAAGTACTTTATTTGATAAAAAATAATGATCATCTTTAAAGTCTGAGTCATTATTCGATTTCAATAAATCTGATAATGATTGGTAATTGATAACACCCTAAATTTGGTATTTAATTCAAGCATTTAAAGAGTTTAAAATAGGGTTGTTATTATATATTTGTATGTTAATTAATTTTTCCAAGTAATTTCTGATTTTCCCCTAATTTTCTGTTAATTTATGAATTTTAAGGAATTTATTTAAGCTTGGAATAATTATATTTAAATAAAAATGGTAGGTTTCAAAATTAATTTTAATCTTAATAAATGCGGCGATGAATTACTGAATTTTCTAGAATTTTATCATTTTTTGGAATTTATTTGAGAAAGAAATAAAATATTAAATAGAAAAGGATATATTTATAAGGAAAAAGGAGTTTTAAAGAAATTTCTAAAGTTGGAGGGACTTTTATGAAAATTTTCCATTTAACCTAAGTATAAAAGCATAATTTTGAGTTGAGGGGGTCAATATGGAAGGGGCTCTTTCACAGCTGCAATACAGAGAGGAGCTGCATCCTGGATCAATCCTATTTTGTAATTTTTACTTCATTGTATCTGAAGTCTAGTGTAATTTGGGATTAAGTATTAGTGAAATTCTTGATTATTCTTCTTGATCTTGGTCTGAATTTCTAAATCGCTAGACTTGAGCGGAATCTACAAGTCCTTACTAGGATTAAGAGGAGTAAGCATTGAATTGATCTAACTTTTCCAATTGCAAATCAAGAACAAAAACATTATAAGAAGTTTAATTTATAGAAATACTAGATTGTGTATATGAGATAGTATTTAGTGAATTTGGATTCCCAATTTTCCCAAAACAACCAAAATCAAAATTTCTTCTCAACCCTTTTGTTGATTCCTTTGATCCTTTTTATTGGATCAAAGAAGACAATTTAGAGATACGTAATTCTTTTAGTCTTCCCATCTCTTCTACCCTCCTTTTAAGGTCTTCATCTAATTAAGGTGATTTAATCTTCATTGAAAACTAAATTAATCCTGATTAGATTCAAATTATTCACGCAGATCACCATTGAATTACTTTATTAGCTTCCCTTGGACGATTATACTTATCACTATACATCTTAAGTTATGATTTTATAAATTTTATTGTATAAGCTAAAATCAACAACGATAAGGGAGACTAAAATTGCATAATGAACCCTCTATTTTTGATTTATCCATAATAAAAGATATTAAATACTAATATACGAAAACCAGAATAAAACAGTCAAGATCATCACCAAAATCATACATATGGAATCAGGTTAATCTAGTTTCGGAGTCATTGAAGAGTTAACAAGGGGATATTTCTATGTATTTTACCTTTCAGCGAGCCAACGATGGAGGCCTGTCTTTTCTAGCCCATCAAGGATTTACTTTTGAGTGTCTCGGGCCACTTGGCCTGCCTAGTCAGGGGAAATTTTTTTCTAAAAAAACGAGTAGGTTTACTTTCAAAATTAAGATAAATTACTGAAAACAAATTGAGAAAGATACATGCACTAAATGTTAACTTCTAAGCACAAAATAATGTATTGAGATGGAAATCCATATTTTATGAATTAGTTCTAATTTTTGGATTAAAATGTCAGCTACTACGATAAAAGTATCCTGTGTTTGAAATATGAAATATTATCTAGATTGCCCCACCCTGAGCTAGCTTATGTATAACTTAGAAACCACATTGTGGTTGTGACTATTGGTGTTATGCCCTAAAAATTGAAACTTTGAATTAAAAATAATTAGGAGTTAACAAGTTATTGAGAACCAAAATATTATAATTCAGGCTATGGTTGTTTATAGAAAGCATTGAATCACCAAATAACAGAAATAATGAACTCATATGGCTTATAAACAGAGTCAGGGTCCCACAAGTAAAATCAACAGTATTGACATAAGGGTATTTATTATAATTTCATGAATGTTTGAATAGGGCCCTATCAATACAATGGGGAATGGATTGATCTATCTTATTCCATACAATAGAAGTCTCATTTTAGGCATACATTAACTTTTGAAACATATATCAATACAATAATATCAAACAAAATAATGCAAAACTCAGTTGAGGATCAAGAGACATAACCCTATTTCACTAGCCCTCGCTACAGAACATGATTTGGTCCATCCTTTTGTGATCCTTAACCTTAATATTTCATTATATTTTATATTTTATTTAAAGTATGCATACAAAATTTTTACATTGATTGAATCCAAAATTTTACATTTTATATTTCATTTATTATAGTATCCTTAAGGTTGTTCTTTGTCCTTGAAATCGACGAAATAAACATACAGAATGTGTGGATTGGTGTTTCCTAAATTTTAAAGAGCTGGTGGTCATGAGAAAGGAAGGCTTACGCAGAGCAAGGTATTATACTATAATTCTGGAATAATCTTACATATTTGACTATTTAGGGCTCTCTCCCACAGGTATGGCTACATCATCTTCAGGCTTTCACATCGGCGTTCCTCCTACCTCCAAATATATAAACACATTCTTTTCCTCGTGGACAACACATAAGGTCAATGGTGCAGCAACAAAGCATGGATCAGAAGGTTGATGCCTTAATGAGAAATTGTACGTATAGGGGGAAAGACAATGGAGGATTGGCATAAAATAAAAGTGAATGGTGGTCTACCAAAGCATTTTGTGGACATAAAAGGTACACACTAGTTCTGATAGCTTACTCCAAAGATTTGGGATCAAAGAAGGGAAATTTAAAAATAGAGGAAAGATAATGAAAACATTACAAAATAAGTTGGTAAAATGTTAGTGAACTGTTTTTCAAAGTTTTATAAAAAATATAACTTAAGATGAGTGCCTCAGTAATTTCTCAAAGCAACATTGGAATATGCCTACGGTGGACTCAATTTGTAGTAGTTGATGACATTCATATATTGCTTTCCATGTAAGAGGTGTTTTCTGAGAGTTGAGTAATTGGTACAAAAACATCGTTTCTCATGACAACTTGGGGCTCCCACAACCCTTTTCTGTAAGGGATGTAATGAGTGGGTCGCAAAGGATAGATTGAAGAATGAGATTGAGAAAAGACGAATCAAATTAAAAATGATAACGTCAAGTAGAATACATCACAAAATGAAAGGTGGAAAAAACTGGGAGTCAACGTAACACCATAAACAGGTAAAGAAGTTTCCCATAATGCAATAGTGAGCAAAGGATGGAAGGCACTCAGGTGAGATATGGTGTATTCAAGAATGTAATATTTAACCCCTATTATAGGTAGAACAAGGGGAGTTGATTATCTAGTAAAGGATTTAATTAATGAACATTTTTTCCTCAAATAAAATTTGCATAATAAGCACTCCAAAAGATAAAAGTAAGCTCCCTTGATAGGAAATGGTATAAAATTGGTGGTCATAATTTCCTATTTTCAGAATATAGAACATAAATCCATTGAGATTCATGTCTTCTCCTCACCTTAACAACTACCTAACTTTGCTAAGATCAAGGATAAAAAACATCTCTTAATTGGAGCTGTGTAAAAAAATTTAGTTCATATTTAACAATTCCGCTCGTGCTTAGATAAGGGCCTGAGTTTTTCTAATGAATAAAATATACATAAATATATTAAGAAAATGATTTCCCTAGCTAACTTATGCATGGTCTGAAAAGGATGAATACAGAAATTAAAATCTAGAATTTTCAAGATGACTCAGGGTATGTGACTTAGTACCTATGGAAGGTCAAAAATTATGTGAGAATTCCTCTCAGATATTTTAGTGCCTAGGCCAAGAACCTCATCACATCATCTTTCTCGAGCTGTCCGCACTTGTACCGGGGGTAAATGATCCCATCTTCACAACTCAATCATCTTCATGAGATTCATGTTGCACCCAAATTAAGGCTCTTTTGTATTCCATCATTATTAACTCATAGGTCATAGTCAAAGTGAAAATTTCCATCCACAAGGTAACTTTGGTGTCTCAGATTTGAGGACCACTTACAAAACTATGACGCGAATCAAGTTGATAAGCCATTTGGCATAATACCATTCAGGGATTCGTAGAGATGAATTTAGTGAACTCTTTCCACTAAAGAGCACCCACTATCTATCTTTAGTGAGACTAGATAGTGTTTTTCTATCTGGATACTTGAATGTCATTCTAGAATATAAATAGGAATATTTAGAACATATGCTTAAAGACAAGCGATCTCCGTATTTAGAATAATTCCACAATGTAGGCTAATGTAGTCGTGGACTTAAGTGTAAGTATCACAGAACTACTATAGTGAACACATTATATTATTAAATTTGGAAAATCATATGGAATGTGATTAGCTTGCATGCCACGTAGATGTCCATCAATTTCTTTCATAGAAAACTTTCATTCTAGATATTCTTTGTCCATGCTTTCATATAAATATCATGTAATTAAAAGTGATTCATATAATCACTTTTAATCCTTTAGATACTCCAAGATGAATCATCATCACCCCAAATAATCCGTTGGATTAAGAATAATTCCACAATGGAGCTTATCAGGAAGGTAAAGGCAACTCTTAATCTTATGGTATTGTGCTATGTATATTATAAATATTATCACAGTTTTCATTATTATATGACATGAAAGATGATACTGATATGTTAATATGAAGTAAATTCTCATGATTCATTGAGTTTTCATTGGGGAATCATACTTTTTTGAAGTTGATCTTTGCTCCAATTATTCATAATGCCTCTTATGGGGTGGATCTGGGGAATCTACATCTCTTTTATTATGTTCCACATATCCCTCTCCCACTTTATTTTTTATTGACTTTTCTTCCTCTCTTAGTGATGGCACTCTTATGGTTGGGCCTCTACATCAGATTTCCTATATTCTTGTACTTCCTTGAAAAGATACCTCAAACTAGAATGGATGACTGATGCTTTGAACTAATGAGGAGAATTCAGAGGGTGATGACGTGATCAGGCCTAAGCCAATCCCTTTTACGTAGTTTTCTGTTTTCTGCATACTGATTTCTCTCTAGTTAAAATTGAATTCATATTGAATCTCAAAGTTAGAGACACATTCTATTTAATTCATTGACTCTTTGTGAGCTACATGATTTGTGTAAACCAAAATTCAAGATAGTACAAGAAACTTTACCTGAGGTAAGACGCACACCACGTGGAGGGAATACACATTAGCAAAAAATTATTGGTATAGACCGTTGTGGGGGGGATTCTCTATATCGGGGGGGGGGGAAATCTTACAACCTTTGAAGGATGTACAGATCAGGATTCCCTGGTGAGGATTTCATAAGCCGAGGAAGGTAAACTTGGGACTCGACATATAGGATGTTTAGGTCCCTAAACCAGAATAAAAATACATGCGTTATACTCTAAGATTGAGCGATGAATTATAAATCCATAAATCAATAATAAGAATTCAGAAAACATAGAGAGTCAATCTGAAACCGGTGTACTGTTAATGACTTTGAGTTGTTCCAAGATAAAAACAGAGAGATAATTCTTGTGGGAAGATTCAATACACAAGTAAATGTGTAGTAGACTATGAGAAAACTCTATTGAACCCTATAATTCAATAATAAACTCTTAAACTCATTTCTAAAGAGCACGGACGATCAAGGTAATATCGGTTGAGGAGGCTAAGAACCTAACTATCGATCCATTAGAAGAAATTAGATGATCACTTCTCATGAATGAGATGAATAAGGTCATAAGAAACATAGTAGTCAAGAAAGACAAGTCCATTTTCCTTCAAGCCCACGAATGACTATCTGAAGATGATGATGAAATAGCTATGCTATCTACAGAGATAGAAATTACGCTGAGGACAAAGATTATGAAGTTGATCTAAAGATCAGGAATAACACTAGGTTAAGATATTCCCACAGTTACATGATGTTTGGTGAGCATATAATAGTAGAAAAATTAAATGATCCAAGACCCTCTGTTAAAAAGGAAGGTACATCTCACTTATCGAAAACACCTATAGGAAGATCACATAGAATACACATCAGAGAACCCAATAGGATGATACCTAGAGCACCTATCATCTACACCCAAAATGAGACATATCCCTTGCTTTACCATCATCAAAATGGATCAGCTCACCATACACAATGGTTCCTAATGCATGACAGGGTCTACAACTGGGATGGTGTTGGGCTTAACTAATACGCACCTTGGGTAGATCATAACATAATCACTCTAGTTCAATTGGACCCATCTTGGTGCCCTAGGATTTGGAACTAAATGTTCCATTTTTGCATGCAAACGATGATATTCACCAAAGTGGTACTTGGACAGCAGATGTTCAAGACACATGATCAGAGACAGGAGACAGATTGGTATTTAAAATGAATAGACGTAGGATCATTCACATTTTTAGACAGCTACACCAGAAAGATTATAGGTATTGGTGAGATTTCTATTGACAACAATGTTTTACTCAAGGAAATCTTATTTGCGAATAGTCTTCATCACAATCTGATCAGCATTAGTCAACTGTGAAAACCAAATGATTGTTGAATTTACAAGAATATGAGGTAGTATGAAGGAAACTTACCTTATTGGACACAGAGTGAAGAATGTGTAGGTACTGGATTTAGAGGAGGTTAGAAATTTGCGCATGTGCCTAGTGGAAATTTATAAAGAGTGTGACTTTGAACTTTTGCATTGGATATTAGGACATCTTAATTTCCAGAATCTGAAGGCTCCTAGAGTGGAGGAGGGTTTACATTAAGTTAGGTGACAAGCTAGATTCTTGTGAGACTTGGTTCAAGTCAAAACAAATCAATTCACATTTTGGAAGAAAGATTTACATTTCAACCAAGAGATCTTTGAGGGCTTTGTGTATTGATCTATTTGGTCCGAAGTGAGTCACAATACAAAATGCCAGGTGTATTGATTAGTCATTGTTGATGACAACTCAAAATTTATTTGGGAATATTTCTTGTTACTCAAGAGTCACACCTTCAAAATGTTCAGAACAAGTTCTAAGAGGATTCAAAATGATATTGAGCTGACAATCAATACGATCCAGAGTGGTCGTGGAGGGGAGTTTGCAAACCAAGAATTTGACACATACTACAATGAATTGCATATTTCTTTCCAATTCTCTGTACAACGCACACAAAAATATAGAATGGTTCTTTCCCCAAATGTCTCTCACTTCCACACATTTCAGTGTCAATGCTACACATTGCTAATTGGAAGAGAGTTCTTGGAAATTTTGACTCACACAGTGATGAAGCCATTTTCCTGAGATATTTAGATAGATCAAAGACATATAGAGTCTCCAACAAATGAACACTCATTGTTGAATGATAAACTCTAAATCCATCATGAAATTATGCATATTCTAATGTCAATCGTGGGATCGTTTTATATATCTTAGCTCCATTTTTATAGATTTTAATTTCATGCATTAAATATAGTTATTGGCTACACCAATAAAATATAAAGTAATTTTTTAATAATCACAAGTTTAATTACTTTAATGGAAAATGAGTTTTTAAGGTATCCCTAGGCTCAGTTCTTTCTAATATGCTGGATTATATTTTTAGGAACATAAAAAAATATACAAAATTATGATGTTATGAGCAAAGCATTAGAAGCACTCGAGCTGGCCACATGCAAGTGAATGCAGAGGCACTTAAGCTCGCACACAGCCAGCAAGCGCCACTCACCTAAGTAGCTGCAATATGGTCAACATTAAGGCCCATGTAAGGCTCGCACAGAAGCCCATGAAAATGCACCAGAGGGAAGTGTTTATTTATTTCATACCGTTGCATCAAACATAATATATATATATATATATATATATATATAGTGTTACTTATTTTATGATGTCGAACGTCATCTAGGACGTCGTCCGGTCGACACCGAATATGATGGTTCGAACGTATGAAACCCTGACGGGTTATGCAACTACGATGCTCTAAATGCCCTACGTGTTGTATGTGCAAGCTCCAACTCGAAGGAGGCGCCGAGCTCCAAGTTTGGACGGGGTCACCGGGTGACGGTGATGGTGGCCTCTCGAACCTCGTCGGAGCAGTGAAGGCGTCTACAGCTGAACGGAATCTATCCGTAGAGCTCGCACGTAACAGACGTACTCGTCCGTACCGGTAAGACACTCAGTTGATCGTAGTTCTCTCAATTCGTCCTCTCTCACCTACCTAGCCTGACCGGTGGAGTCAAGACGACGATATACTGCAAGTGGTAAATAAATGAGCGACGGGAGAGGATGGCGTACCTCGTTGATAGTGGTTCGTAGTGCAGTGTTGTCGACAGTTAGTGGCGATTTGGAGCGGGTGGGGCGAAGAGTTGCCGGAGAGATCACGGCGGCTCGACAGGCAGAGTAGCGCTGGAGCCCTTCGTAAAGGTCGGCGGAAGACTCGTTGACGATGTCTTGCGCTCGGGGCGACGACCTCTTCGGGGTAGTGAGGAATAGCGCCCCCATGCATTGTTCATCGAGACGTCGCGGGTCGGCGACGATCGGCGGGGCACAGGGCGCAGTGGAGGAGTCCAGTGATGGCACCCAGTGAGGTGGCGGTGTCCGGCGTCAACGCTTGCAGCCGCCCTACGGCTGCGGCTACTCCGATGGCTGCAGAGACGTCCGGCGCCGGCGGTCAGCTAGGGTGGCTGTGGCCGCTCCGGCGATTGCGGCCGGTCCAGCAGCTGCGGCGACACCCGCTGCTAGCGGCGCGCGGGTGGCGGCGGCGTCTGCGGTTTGCGGTGGCACCCAAGGCTGGCGGCGCGCCGCTGCTGGCAGGCGCCGCCTCGCGACTTAGGCGCCGCTGCGGCGCGGCGCTGGCGGCAGCGCCCACTGGCGGGGGACGCCGCCTCTGGCGGCGTGGCGCCGCTGGCGGCGCCGCTGCAGCGGCGCCGCCTATGGCGGCGGCGCGCGCTAGCGGGACGCCGCCTATGGCGGCGGCGCCGCTGCTAGCGACGCCGCCTATGGCGGCGGCGCCGCGGCTGGTGGCGCCTGCCTCTGGCGGCGTAGGCGCCGCTGCAGCGCCGCTGCTGGGCGGCGCCGCTGGCAGCGGCGCCAGCGGCTGGCGGATCCGCTGGTCGCGGTGACCGCAGGTGGAGGCGCCCGCTGCTGGCAGGGGTGCCCGCCTCAGGCGGCGTGGGCGCTGCTTCTGACGGCGCCCTCCGGTCTGGGGCAGCCCAGCGGCGGCGCGATGGCGCCCGCGGCGGTGGCCGCCTACGGCTGCGAACGGAGCCTTAGAACGGGCGTGCGAGCGGGACGGAACGGACGCGAACCCGACCCCGTTCTGTTCCGCCCATTCTCTCTCCTCTTTCTTTTTATTTTTTCTTCCTTTTCTCTTTTTTTTTGTATTTTCTAAAGGTGGGACCAAGAACATGAAAAAAACAAGTCGATGAAATTCCTGGTCTACCTCTTTAGAGCGCCCATCTCTTCCCTTATAAAGGGGAAGAGAAATGGGCCTCCAAATTGGGCCTACAAGGGAGTCTATTAGGGGAGCCCTCAGAAATGGGCTCCCCCCATTACAAAAAAGGAAAGAACATAAGAAAAACAAAGGGGAAGATGAAGGAATGGGGAAAGAAAGGGAGAGAGACAAGTGGAAAGGGTCAACGGATGGCCCTTCCCCTTGACGGTAGAACGGCGAACGGACGATCACGTCGTGGAGGTGACAAAACACGATGACGCGACGGGGAAAAATGCAAAGACATCAGAGAGAGAGACAAAAAACAGAAATGATAACTCGAGCATCTTCACCCGGTCTTCAACGTCGATGGCGCACGGCGCTGGTGACGTCATTGACGATCCTTGATGGCGTGCGCCATCATTTTAGAATGCTCTGATATGGGATTAATGACAACCTTTTAAGTTTTATACTGGCACAGGCCGCATTGAGAAAGTTAACGATGGATTACAGCTCAACAGAATGAAATCTGGAATGAAAACATAATCGGGCTTTGATCTATACTGGCCCAAATCCTGTGTCATGTCAGGCCACATTAAGTGAACAGACATGATCTCAACTATCCAATCTTTTTAAGGAAGATTAGATGGTGAGATCTGCTTCATAGTATTTAATTTTCTTTCTTTCTTTTTCAGGCTTTCTGATTGGCTGCGACAAATGACAAGGACACATAGACCTTTCAATCGATGAATCATAAAGGAGAGCACTAATGGCCCATGCTGACGGGCCATGCTGATGAGGCCGCTAATGTGGTAAGGAAGGGCACATCGTTAAAGATGGGTCCATAGTTGTGATTTAATCATACCTGTTAACTCATCTTTAAAGACATTCTTTGCCACCCTGACAGTCATCCCCATCGGCAGGCTGGCAGTGGCCGGCGACTCGGGGCGAGGACCATTTAGCGTTCCAATGGCTTGGAGAAGCCATTCGATTAGGAACCATTGAGGGAAGGGACGAGAGAGCTTCTCTGTTGACCCTATAAAGTCATAATTTGTAGTTTTCATAGGGCATCTCTAGTCTAGAGCAGAAGAAGCTGGCGGAGGTCTTTTCTAGATTTTGAACAGTTTGTCGGGGTCGTGATAGCTCTGCACTCCCACAAGAAGCTTGGGGAGGCTTCAGTGAAAAGCTAGGAAGAGATAAATCTGCACCAGCAAGGAAGAGAGTTAAGAGGGAAAGGGCAAACAGATGTTAGGGGATTGACATCCCCACCCCCATTCCTTCATTCAGGGAAGATCTGGGAACTTCCTGAATGAGAACCCATCATTGAACACATTACATTTGTTCAATTTCAGTTCGATTCATAGAAGGTTATGTTTGCATCTTATTTTGTATTGCGGCCTCGTTGAGGTTTTCTGTCAAGCACCTGTAAAGTGTTTACAGAAGCACCCTATTTTATCCTGATTTTACCATATAAAAAATATAAAAAAATACCTATTCAATATATCTACCTGTATATTTAATATTCTCTTATCCTAGGATAAATATAAACCAGAAATAATCAAAACATCTACAAACATTCCCCTGTATAACTTAATTAATATATATTCTTATAATTAGATAATCCCTATTCTATTAGTTCCCTCTCTTACTCTTAAGTTCTAAATCATCCATATATTTAACCATATTTCTCTCCTCTAATTATCTCCCCTCTACCTAAGTTCTTCTCAAATTAAACAAAAAATTAATCAATCTGTCTATCTAGTTAACTCGACTATCTTAATATTCTTACTATCATTGTGGTTATTTCTCCTAAAAATTACATAATCCATATACTTCTACTTATGTTTCTAATTCTTAACAGCTAAAGATATATATATATATATATATATATATATATATCTTTAGCTCTAATATAATCCATAACACAACTAATAATACCCACTTTTTCCTATCATAAGAAATACTTCCTCTCTTCTTTATTTTTCTTCTTACCCCTTACTAAACTAAAGACTTCCATAAAGTAAATCGTTACATCTTATTACGGTAAATTCTTAGTCTATATCTAAGTAAAATCTTAACAGTTATCATCGTTATATCCACTTTCTATTTACATATAGCTGACTATGAACTAAATAAATAAACTCCTATCTCCTATTAATAGTATTTTACTAGCCTATATATATTATTAATCTTACTCCTTGCACTACCTCCATTAACATCACCCATAATTATAATACCATTGCTTCTTTTCAAATATCTTACTTCTTTATCATCTCAAGTATTTATAAAAAGATATAATTAATATTGATATTCTCTCTCTCTCTCATATATAGTTGTCTCATCCATTTACTATTTCTTCCACTTACTAATTACTTATTACTTACCATATTCATTGTCTTTATTATCATTATTTATTCTTCATAACTATAACTCGGAAATTAAATTTACCTCTAAAGGCCACTCACATGGAAGTGACCTTGCTCGTACTATACATATGATTGAGTTTTCTATTTTTTATAATTTTTTTGATTTAGGAAAAGTAAAATTACAAAGACAGTAAAATTAAATACATAATTTTGCCTCTGTCATTAAACAATCGGTTCATGTCAAATTTGTTGAGAATCAAATGAAAATCCTTTTTTTTATTTGAAAGGGGCTGTTGACTTTTCTATCTGATATTGGTCTTCTTATTTAAGATGGGGAAGAATTTAAGGTCTCAACTATTTGCGTTAGATTCCATGCTTTAACCCTTGAAATATTATTTTCCCATGTGGGATGCAAATATATAAAGTGTTGTATCACATTTAATACGTCTTCTTATTTTTTGAAATATAATTTGGTGTTTTTGTCAGCAGATTAAAACTCATGCGGTTTGATTGCAAAATAAATCACAAGCTTTATCTGTCGGCCATGTTTATTGTGCATCACAAGATAGCACAATATAGCACAAGATAGCATTTACGCTACTGTCTGTACATTTTTTGTCATGTAAAAGTAAAAATAGACAAATTTTTATGGACAACTAAGCATTATGTTCAGCCATTGAATGGTTGATGCTAATCATTTGCCACAGACAATGGTTGGCCACAATCTAAATGAAACAGATTATTACAGGTGGCGGAGCGGGTTCAATCAAAATGAAACTCTTTTTAGACCCCTGAAAGTACTTAAGGAAATACATATGTATATATTGAGTTTTAAATGTATTTTATTTATGAATTAAATATCATAAAGTTAACAAAAGTACTAGAAATCCAGGAAATTTTGAAAGAATCCAACACAAATATAACAACTTATTTTACACTTAAATAATATGCATTTATGATTAAATTAGGTAAATAAATATGTAAATATATGAAGTTAATATTTATATAAGCATGTTATTTGAGGTTATTTGTTGAGGTTTTAAACTAAAGGAGTACAAGTATGTATCTAACCAACTTTAAGAATACACCAAGAGTATATGGATGAGAGTAAACAAACCCACAAACTAATTGGAGAAAACAAACTTCATGAATGGGTTCAATTTTTAAAAGAGGACAATAATAGAGAGAAAAAAGAAGATAATATCAAGATCATAAAGGGGACAAACTGGAACAGAAGAAAAACATATGGAGACACATTTTCAACGAGCTTATTCCCCATGATGTCATGCTGGAAACATATGGAAACATATGGATCAGAAGGACCTCCCCCCATTCAGGAGTACTTCATAAGGTAAAGCTAAGGAACCATTCTCTATAAATTTAAAAAACACTCTAGAAGGAACCATAAGCTTATGGACTTCTATTGAGTCCATAAGCTTTTAGGAGGTCCCATAAGATAATAGAATACTCCTTAGCACATAATCTTCTAGAAGACATAGAAGACTCTAGAACAAACTAGGAAAATATTTAATATTTGAAAATGGTCTAGAAGCTTTTGCAATCTATGTTTTGACCAAGTCAACTCTAACTATTACCATCAATCAATACAGATATGTATCAGCATCTGGCTATACTTATGATAGCTCATGGCCAAAACTTCCATTTCTCTATACCCAGTAACAAAATGATAGAATTACATAAATTTGATGAAGCCTTGTTGGACACATAATATTTATCATCTTCTGATGTCAACTCCCTGTATTTCAATCTTCTTTAACAATATATTTATTAGGTATCAATAAATAAGATGAATCACATATTTACTTTATGGGCTCTCTGGGCAACAACATTATGATTCTTGGGCTTCGGGCATTTTTCTTTGTTTACTAGCCCATACAACTGTTTCCTTAATGGAGTGGCCTCTTATGCTCGCTCGTAGGGTGGGCCTGTCACTTGACTTTGGGCCCAAAACACTCCTCACTGTGTGCCTTCACCTAAAAACCAATGTTTTCAATTTATTTGTTATTTTTTAAAAATAATCTAGATTTCAATACTAAATCATATAATTGTGTTAGCTTGATATTTTCTTAAATAATACATCAAATAATACAATATTATTAGGGAAAAACTAATCATAGAATTGAATATTTTTTTTCATGAATTTAATATAATATCATTTCACTACTAATTAGATATGACATGATGTAGTTTTTCTACAAAAATTACCTATATACACTTAAATATCTTGAATCACCAGTAATAATATTGGTTTGAACCGTCAAATTATAAGTTTAGTGATCATATTTATAAGGATAAGTCAAAAAATTTTCAAGGAGATTGTATTTAGTGTAATCATGTATGCTTCACAGTTTTTTTTTGGGAATTATTTCAGTCTGAAAAATTGATGAGAAACTTTTTGTATGATAACGGACTCGCAAAGATGAAAGGAAGTGTTATGAAAATATATTTGTATAATAAAAAATAAATATAGCCTTTAAAATAAAAATATTTGATAGAATCATAGACCTCTCACTGACCGGTAAAGGTTCAACCCAAAAATCAAATTAACATTACAGAAGTTTAGCGCTAGTTTGCCATATCACCATTTTCCAAAAATATTATTGCATGGGCCTCTTTCGGTGAACAATAGTGTGCCTCCCTCTAAATGAAAATGAGGGCAAATTATTGTTTTAATATTTATTATAATTAAAATTTTTAATCTGGTTGAATTAAATACATTTTAAAATATTATTATGAAAATTTGAACTGTAATATTCTTAAAATTTTTGAAACTTCTACACTTATTGTAGCCAGTTTCAAGGAATTGTACGAATACTACTTGATGGAGGACCATCCAGCAGATGGCGGCTCAGCGACGACGATGCCACCCGAGGATGCCACGATGACGCGCCACCAGCCACGCCGAGGCGCTCGAGTCGACGTCCGTCATCCGGGGTTTAAGTACTCCGGGTAAGCAAGGCTTTACCATTTTATTATTTTCATCATCATGTTGTATTTCTTTCTGAATTATGGATTGGACCATTATCGGAGGGCCCGTCCTCGTCTTTGATTTTATATTCTAGAATTGTATTTGAATTTGTAAGAAGAGACCGAACCACGTTTCACGACGGTTCGATCTCTCCCCACGTTCTCTTGGCACCCCTCCTCCCTATATAAGGGGAGGGCATGCCCAAGGAACATTTGGAAGTTTTTGAATTGAAATTGTTTCAAGAATCTTCCCCTTATCGTAGTCATAGCGTAGGGGGTTTGGCTAGCCCCATCTCTTCGTCGAGACCACTCCGAAGAGTAGAGCCCACGTCCTGTCCGTCGAGATCACTCCGGGCGTGACGTGTTCAACCGTACCGTCGAGATCACTCCGGTACGTTATAGATATTCAAGAAGCTGTTGCCGCCAAGAGACGAAGAAGGCACCCGTCGAGACCACTCCGGACGCCATCAGAATCTTGCGATGACCACGGCCGAGCGCTGCATCGGGAAACCTGTCTCCGCCGTGGAGACCGCGACCCATCAAGAATCCACCCTGCCAAGGTTCTTGACTCTCTTCCTCATTTTCACCTTCTCATCCCTCCATCCGACCACCTTCTACCACGTTTCTTGGCTCCCGTACCTCGTCCCCGTCCTCCTTCCCTCGTTCTTGAACCCCTCGCCCTGTTCCCTGCCTTCTTGATCTCCACCATCACCGCCCACCCATCTTCTTGATTCCTCCCTTCACCGCATAACCCCATTCTTGATCCACCCACACCAATTCTTGATCGCCTGCGCCACCCTCCTCCCTCGCCTCTGCCTTCGCCACCCTCTTGCCCCTTAGCCCACCATTTCTTGATTTTCCCCACCTACACCACGTCCACGACCACCCCCGATCCCGTCGCAATCCACAACGCCGCGCTCGCCGCTCCCCGTCGCAGCTCCGCTCTGCCCGTTGCCCACGCTGCGCCGCGGCACGATCCCGCACACGGCCCCGCCTGGCCTCGCGACCACGACCTCCCCTCGTGCCGCGGAGCCGCCGTCCCCGGCCCTGTCCGTGCTGTGGCCTCACACCGCGCCGCGGACCCGCCCGTGACGCGGGCTCGTGCCGCCCCACGGTCTGGCCGCGCGCCCCAGCCTCATTCCGCGCCGCGGTCTCGTCCCGCGCCGCAGACTCATCCCGCGCCACCTCGCTGATACTGCCCGTGGATCCGCTCTGTGCCGCCAACCTGTTCCGCCAAGCTGATTCGCCCCGCATCGCGGACCCTCCCCGCGTTGTGCCGTGACTCAGCGCGACCCAACAAGTCCAATCCAGTCCTCCCGACCGGCCAACGTCTCGCCCATCTTGACACGCCGTGGACTAAGTGCCGTAAAAGGTCAGCCTGTCTCCTCTCCATCCTAATCCAGTATTATTATCATCTACAGTGCTGTCACCCGCTATCGCGTCCTCTGCCACGACTTGTCGAGCATCGCCAGAATAGGACGAGCCACCATTGACGAGAATAGGAACTTTCTTGGGGTAAAAGGACTGTCTTCTGGCCACTTAAATTCCGAACTAGACAGGGTCGTCAGACGCCCCTCGCGTCGTAGACGTCTAGTTATCCCGAAGGTCATTGGGAGTTTGATCCACGGATCACTCACCCTTGGTGTCCGTCATAGTACTCGTTCTTATTCCCCTGATTCTTAACTGCTTGTTCATTTACATAACATTTCTTACTCTGATTCATGCCACGTCATCATTTTATCCTGTGACGTGAAACGCGCCGCTCGATCCCGGCCGTCGGCGTTTCGCATCACTACTATTCATCAGAATCTCAATCCTATGTACCTTGTATCCAAATCATACAATTTAATCTTTTGAAAAATAAAATCGGAAGTTATTTTGTGAGTTAATGATAGATTTATATGAGTAAAATGATTCAAAACAAGCTGTGAAAAATATATAGTGGGTTTTAAAGTAATAAGCTGGTAAATACAAATCATAACATATAATTTTAGTTTAATATGAAAGTTTTCAAATAGAGAAAACAATGCAAAAGAGCACCATTTATAACATCCAAAATTTTAAATAATGTATCTGTATAAAACTGTGGATTAGAATTTCCATATTCCTGGGATACAGAGATAACCTTAACATTTTAATTGGATATAACCGTTGTCTTTGTTCCAAGTTCGTTATTAATAAAAATACTTTTCACATTATTAGTCTCATTTTTTTGCAAATATTTGCACATGGTAAAATCCTTAATGTCCATGTTTAAATAATGTTTGACTTTATGTAGACTTATAAACATAATTTATGTAATAATAACTAGAAATTCTTTTTATATGACAATCACTGAGTGTACATCAATTTCGTTTAATGAGAGACATATAAATAATTTATATTGAGAAACAATTGTGATTGAGATTGGTCGGGATCACAATATGAATATTAGACTGGAATCAAATAGCACATTGTTTAAGTAATCAATTGAGATACTATTTCATGAATACAGCAGATATTAAAATTTGAATACATCAACTTGAGCAATAGCTGAACCAATAAAATTGGTGAAGTTTTTTAATAACATAAATATATCATAAATATAACTTTATTTTATTCATTTTTGGTAGAGATATACTTTGAGAAGAAATGTTCAAGTGTAAATTAGAGAGCATTTTTAAGTAGACATGCAGTTTAAGAAATACTCAGAATGATATCACGTAAGGATAATATATTACCTTTGACCTTGGGAAGCTAATAAACTTGAACAAAAGCACATGAATGTCCATCATATGCATAACTAAAAGGATTTTGATTATTTTTTTCCTTCTTTATATGGCTAAGGCCGAGTGATATAAGACCAATAGATAAAATGTTATGGGAGTGACAGCATCACCGGAAAAGTGCATCCAGGATATGGTTACGGTTTAATGCATTTATGCATATGCTCATGGGTTTCTTCTTCTCATCTATCCCATTCATTTGATATGAATATAAGTACTTATAACATAGCTGCCAGTATCTGGAAATACATATATCCCTAAAATTTTGAATTATTTGATACCCTTCACCCCCATTAAGTTTCCTTAGCTTTAATAAACCAACATATGACTCCTAGATCAAAGGTATTGTGTTTTGTGGAAATTAATGCATTTACCAAGACTTTCAAACTGACCTTGAATAAGTCCCTAAAATTTAATCGGTTTTGTAAACGAGTCTCTCTACTTTCATATTTATTACTAATGTTTAGTAACTGTTTTCTTCCCCACACAACAGTTCAAGTAAAAATGTGCCTGTTAAAGCTCTTATACAAATAGTAGAATTCCCTTGGTGGTAACACCTACCAAAAATATCAAGTGAATTATTTTTGGATAGATACAATATTATGAGATCAACAAAAATCAGTAGGACTAAATGTCAACGACTAGGATTTGTGAGAGTTGTGAGAAAATGCCAGACAAAAAAGAAGCTGACTTCACCACCAAAAATATTTATTTTGGAGCATGATCCTATTTATGGAGTTTTTAAAAGATGAGTAATTTATTAAGCTGGAGGAAAAACACACATCAAAACGACAAAGTGCCTTTATAGGCAGACTACTATTTCTCATCAAATTTTAAAAAAGATAAATATTATTAAAATTAGTTCATCAGTTTCTGAAGTACACAAAATTAGTTGACATTATAGTTGCCACATTTTCTCCATAACTCAAAAAGATTTTATTTAAAATAACTCTAGAGCAGCGTTCAGCTCTAGTAAAGAGGAATTCACGCATCAAATGGTGTAACAGTAAGGAATGGCACGTCCGGGGACGTGATGCCCGTGACGTGACGAGACGGATGACGACCCGTGATGAACGGTAACGTAATGAAATATTCGTCACGTCATCGTCTCGTCATGCGTCCGAGGAAGTTTAAAATTTTCGTCACATTCCCGTCACACGTCACGGGTTGCTCGTCCAGTCACGTCGCCGTCACCGTGACGCCGGCCCCGTCACCGGTGACGGAAATAATGTTATTCGAACAATGTATGCCAAGGAAAATAATATCATATTCCTAACTGCATCTGCAGTATAAAACAGATTTATTAATAAGGGGAATCGGTAGAACGAGAAAAAGGGTTGCCTTCCGACGATCTAGAGAAGGAGAGTTGGACAAGGAGCTGGAGAATTCAGATCGCAGAGGAATCAACCACTGAGCAGGAGTGCTGAACCTCAAGCTGAGGGGGTTTCCCAGGATTCAACTGCTTCCAAGAGAGCATTCTTTGCATTTGCTGGCGATCCTATTTGACGCTGGACAAGCTGTGACTCTCCGAGGTATCTCTCCCCGTTTTCTCTTTTCCTTGCAACTTGGAATTCGTAGGTTTTTCCTGCCCCTCAGCTCTGTTCTCCCTTTTCATGTTCGTTGTTTCTTTCACTTGGCAAACAAATTTTGGCTCGTCTTGAATGGTGTTTTTTTCAACCAATTGATATATTTTTCATTTGCTAACTTGTTTTCTTTTCTCTCTCACTCTCCCTTGCCCACTCTATCTTTCAATCTCTCTCTCTCCCACTCTCATTTTACCTTTCTATCATTCCCTCTCCCTAAATCTATTCCTCCATCAGTCTCCCTCTTTCATTCAATCTTTCTATCATTCTCTCTCCCTCTCTCAGTTTATCTTTCTACCACTTTCTCTCCGTCTCAGACTCTCAATCTATCTTTCTATCACTTTCCCTCGCTATTTTATTCTATATTTCTATCAATGTCTCTCCCTCTTTCAGTTCATCTTTCTATCACTATCTCTCCCTCTTTTGGTCTATCTATCTTTTTCTGGTATTTTGGGGGGTTTTTCTTGGGCAAATCCAGACTATTTCTTCTTGTTTTTCGATCGGATTCTTCTTCTTTTCTGGATAATCTGCTGTTCTTGTCGTTCGGAGCCAGATTTCGATTTCAAGTTGTTGTTCCATCTCGTGTTCTTCTTTAGATTGTTAAAGTGCAAGATTTACAGTATTCTCTTTCTCTCTCATTCAAATTCACAATCTCTTTTCCGTTTCAAACTTTGTATCATATACAAAAAATTGGAGTTTTGAAGCGTTTGCTATCTTTTGGTGTATGAAGTGCAATATTTCTTGTACTCTCTATCTCAATCAAATTCATTGTCTCTATCCCTCTCTTAGTCTAATTTTCTATGACTCTCTCTTCCTCTCCCTCTATCCCTCTCTCAGCGGTTCTTTCCACAACTCTCTCTCCCTCTCTCTTTGACTCCCATCTACTCCCTCCTCCTACCTCTCTCACATCATCTATCTTTCCATCTTTTCTGACTCCCTGACTCTATCACTGACTCTCGCTCCCTATTTCAGTCTATCTATCTATCACCCTCTCTATTTCTCTCTGCCTAAATCTATCTACTCCCTTTTCCCACCACTCTCTCTTCCTCTATTTATCCATCTTTCCTGACTCTCACTGACCCTCTCACTCTCTTAGTCTATCTTTCTATCACCCTCTTTGTCTTTCTCTCTCTCCCTCTCTCAGTCCAATTTTCTATAACTCTCTCTTCCTCTTATTTTGAGTTAAAATGAATGTACGACAACTTTATTTTGAGATTTATATTTATGTTAATTACCTATGTAGATTATTATGACTGTACATCTTGTTTTCAAGTTATTATGAATCTGTCAAGATTTTATTTTCAAATCCTTATTAATCGCGCTTAGTTGTATCGAATCTTATGAATCTACCTTTTGTTTGAGATACTATAAACCTTCTAGGATTTTATCCTTGTCATCTTTTAAATTTGACACTACCTGCGTACTCATGGCGTTCAATTTCTTCAATCTTTATATTTTTTTCATCTTCTCTCTTTATAGTTTTGATGGAAACTTCATCCGGCGACGAGTGCGTTGACTTGGCCATACAGTCCTTGGATGAGGACGTACAAGAAACGGCCATACCGGTGGTAGGGCTGTCACGTCCCAAATGTAGAGGGAAGGCTGATATACTATGGTACTTCACG
Organism: Wolffia australiana; assembly: GCF_029677425.1. Lineage (NCBI taxonomy): Eukaryota > Viridiplantae > Streptophyta > Magnoliopsida > Alismatales > Araceae > Wolffia > Wolffia australiana. The sequence continues at coordinate 6,788,136 of NC_135835.1, forward strand.
GAGGTAGGGTCAGGCATGTGGGCGTGCCTACTATGCCGTGACCAAAAAGTTGACCCATTGCACAATAGGTTGAAGCAGCGAAAAGATGGGTCTACAAACATCTTATGGAGGCTTCTAGAGTTCAACCATAGCAGAATATACCACGAGATGAAGGGGACTTATCTCGATCAATGTACAATAGTTGAGGCGTACAGACAGGGTGGTGCCGTCAAGAAGATGCTGGAGAAGACTAAGGAGGTTATAGCGTAGTTTGTCTGTCTCACGGACTCCCCATGGGCTATAGTAGACAAACTGGGGTTCAAGATTATGTGGAAGTACGCCGCGGAGATGACAGTTGACCTGCTAGGTTCGAAGGCAATAAAGGATGCGACGCGTAAGCTATATGGGACCATGAAGGGAAAGCTCGTACATTTATTGGCGGATGTCCCTAGGGTCTCCTTGACAGTTGATGCGTGGACCGCCAAAAATTCCTGTGGTCTTCTCGACATCACGGTTCACCGGTTGAACAACCGGTGGGAACTATGCGAACGTGTACTTGCTATACATGAGCTAGTCGGCAAACACAATGGCAAGAATATGAGCGCAATAGTGATCCAAGCGATGGAAGACTTCAGATTGAAGACGAAGGTCGACACCTCCTAGTCTGGCTTCATTTTAGGCTCGTACTACCGTATTGAAAGACTAATATTTTTATCATGCAGGTTGGTTTGACCCACTACCGACAATGCATCAAGCAACGGGCGGATGATGGCGCTGCTCGCAAAGGAACTCAAGACGATAAATGACTGTTTCACTGAAGACTGACTTGTCCCTTGTGCTGCCCACATGTTGAACATCATCGTCCAGGCTGCACTGTAGTCATTACGTATATCAGTGACCACACATCCTCCTAAGACTGCTGACACCAACACATCAGACAACGCATATGAAGCTGATTATAACGCTGATACATGCGACTTAGACGACACGCGAGAGGCTGTGGCCTCGTCTTGGGAGATGCAATTGCCCGTGTTTGGCAATTAGTCACGAGCATCCAAGCATCGACACAACGATGACAATAGTACGTGACGATGTGCAACGACATGGGGAAGAGTCACAACCAACTTCTGTCAAATTGCTCGACGCGGTGGAACAATACAGATCATGTCGTGGATTTTATGGCGTTACAGATCATGTCGGTGACCGATAAGGACATCAGAATCTCACGTGAGGAGTGGGAAATGTTGGCAGACTTCCATGACATTTTAGGACCCTTTTATCGAACGACGAAATACGTTAGTGGCTTAAAGACAGTGAGAGTCGTGGAAGTGATCTGCATCTTGAAGGTGCTCATGCGACATATCAACACAATCTTGCTAAAGTTTGATATGTCTACAATTTTTGCATATGGAAGAAGGATGACTGCTGCACAAATTGCGTCCATCCGCAAAGCTTGTGAGAGCATGAAGTCAAAGATGTCCAAATATGAGAGGATGATTTCGAAAAACCGTGCAATGACGACAACTGCAATTCTTGATCCTTCCAACAAGGAAGTGTCACTTGACTCTAGTGGCATTCAGGAAGTACTGGCATTTGTCCGCCGACTTATGCCCCAACACGGTGAGCAAGACCTAATCTGTAGCGACCTCGGGGATGAGGGCTGGCTCGCAGAACTTATTGATGGTGTAGCGCCATCTAGAGAGAAGGAACGACGAGTACTAACTCCAGCCGAGGAATTGGAGGCGTATCTATAATAAACAGAGAGGAAGGACAACGAGATAGCGTTGGGATGGTGGGCACGTATTGGTGCATGAACCTACCCACGGCTTTCTACACTTGCGCAAGAATTTTTCTCAGTATGTGCAACCAGTGTCCCAACAGAACGTTTATTCTTGGCGGGACGTGCAGTTGTCGCTTTCAAGCGGGCACATCTTAGTGCTGAAAGCATCGAGCTCCTGGTTACAGTGAAGTGTTGGTTACGTGTCGAGAACGCTCAATTGTGCGATGGAGATAGGGCGGATGACTTTCCTGACGACGAAGACTAGTGTAAGTCTTTACTCTTAATTTACTTCTATCGATCCAATCATCTAATGTAATTTCAATGGACAATTTTTCTGTAGCATCATCAATCTTGGTGGGGAAAATTGACGCCGTAAGTTTCTTCTGACCGATTGTGCTCCATCTTTTGCTATCGTGTTCTTAACTTTATCGTGAAAAAAATATTAACCCATTTTTTTTTTTGTGACGTAGTTGATCATGCTTTATTAGCTTAGCACTCTGTATGTTTATTTCATTTCAACGAAACATATTTCTATGAAAAAAATTTATGCTACGGAGACAGCCTTTTTCTTTTCATTTTCTGGTATTCATTTTGGATGGACCATTTTAAAGTAGAATTATCGAGCATTAATTCTTTGAGCCGCAACTTTTTTGGTATTTCGATCTAGGCATTTGCAAGTAGGCCCTTACCCCCGAGATGATAACATTTTTAGCATTATGTGTGACAAAAATGTATTTGTTGCACGCCCTAGCATGTTTGCCAGATAATTTTTGTAATACATTTTTTCTGAAAAAAGATGCTGACTTAGTGTAAATGACTTTAGCGACCATATTTTTTGTTGTATTAGTTTTCTGGAACTGTGCAATTTCTGCAATGCTCAAATTGTATCCACGAGTCACACATGGAAGTGGGCTACCACATTTAAAGTAGGATTCATGAGTAATAAAACAGAATAGTTTACTTACCAGCCTTACTCATACTTGAGCAACTCTACTGAGCTTCGGTTTCAAAAATTTTCATGTATTTTGCTGTGAGCCCCTTGTAACACATGGCACACTTTCGTTATGAAGGAAGTAAACAAAGACATTTGAAGAAGTTTCATGGGCCACTCATGAGTTGTGTGCATTCGTTTAAATATACGAAGACCCTCTCATATTCTGAGTGAACAATTTTACAGTGATTTTCAGGCTCCATTACAGTTTAAGTGAGAATTTTTGTGCTCAGAGTGAGACCAAAATTGGCGTTCATGAGGTATGCTATTAACCTGCTAATGTGATATATCTGTTGCTATTTTTCTTTATTTTCAAGTCTCAATAAAACACTCATTCATTCCTAGTTGTTTCCAGATTTTCTTTTACCATGTCATTGTTTCCTATCTTAAAACTCTGGTTTATTTTACTCAAACTCCCTCGTCAATGTAATATTAAAGTGCGGTTTGGAACAACTATGTGAAACGTTGTAGCTTTCGGCGGACACCTCTTTGACATGTCTTTGCTTTCAGTTCCAGTGGTGCCACCACCGCTGCTGCCAGAATGCATTCTATCATCAACCCAAAGAGTAGCCGTCTGTGTCAAACGCTACTCTTCAAGTAACAGGAGCAATTGGTTGGAGCCTGGAGGAGAGAGGGCCTTGGTTCCAAGAAAAATGAGCTGATTAGATATTTTTACAGTTTCAAATTCCTTTTGTCATTATGTTATCTTGAGCAAACTTCAAAACAGATTCCTTCTTTATAATCAGTTTCTAAATTTTGGCATTCTCTCTTTCGTTATATTAATTTATTACATCTTCTCTCTATCACTGGTGAGTCACCAAATTGTTCAATAAATTATTAAATTAATATATTAATATGACTTCTTGACGACTGTGTCAACAGGTTAATTATTACATTCATATATTCACATTCTCAAAAAAATTCTAATTTTTTCAAAATATTTTAGCTAAATATTAAAATTCCCAACCAAGCACTTAAATATTAAGTTACTTATATAACGTCAACAATTTTGGTATCCTAACATATTAAACCATAAGACAGTAAATACTAAATTTTTCCAACACGATATTAATTTATTAAATTCTTATACTCAGATAATTCATTATTTAAATATAACTAAATTTTTTAAATCTGTAAAAAAATTATTCAATTTTACTGGACTTTGCGTTAATAAATCCTTAATTTCTCGGTCAATAAATTAATTGGTACAACAAATTTCTTCCATCCCCTGACAAGTGGCAACAAATTAGTTATTTACCTGCAGATAAAAAATATATAAATGTCGTCACTTTTCTGTCAACAAATTATTCATTATATTCTTTACTTTTTCAGTCAAGAACTTAATTAATAAATTATCTACATTGGAAATTTAGGTCAATAATTTGATTATCACAACATATTAAACCAGACATCTCGTACTAAACAATTTAATTATTATCATCTATTGAATAATAAAATATAATTGTATTAAAATTCCGTCATGAACGTCATCCGTGGTGAACTTTTCGTCACGTTATGCGTCCGGACAACCCCGTCACCGTCACGGGCAACCCCTCACGCGTCACTGTCACCATCACGGCTCATCTGATTCGTCACCATCACCATCACGTCATCCGTCGCATGTCTGTCACGGTGATGTGTGACGTGACCGATGACATTTGCCGATCCCAATGTAACAGAGTGGACACCTGCGACGTCCCTTCTTCTTGCCGAGGAGCAAAGTCGCCGCCGCGTCGGGGAGTTCATATACATACTGCCCTCCCAGCCTTCTAATCAGCACTGCCATCAGTAGCTCTCAGGTAAAGAGTTGAAACAACTTAGCTGCATGTCTAAAAGAACCTCTTTTCTATGTAAGATTGATCCCAGGAGGAGAAACTTCTGTCCCATTATCTTACTACAAATTCCTACGGTGACCCAAATTCATATCTTTTAAGGGTGCGCAATTCAATCAACGAACCGCGATTTTGATTTCTTCAAAATGGAGGGCAGCGCTCGGCATACCGTATCAGATCTGGGTGGTGAGGAATTGGGAGAGAAACCCATGATTGGCTGCAGAGCTCTGAGAATAAGGGAGAGGTTGCGAGGGGCGCTTCATCCTGTTGAATTGGAGGTCGAGGACGTGTCTTATGAACACGAAGGCCACACAGCAGTGAAGGGGAAGGAAAATGGTGAGACTCATTTTAATGTCAAGGTGGTGTCAGATGAATTCCTGGGAAAGAGTTTGGTGAAGAGGCACAGACTCGTTTACGATCTGCTGCAAAATGAGTTTCAGACGGGGTTACATGCTCTCTCCATTGTTGCAAAGACTCCTTCTGAACTCGGATACAAGCAGGTCACCCCTGGCAATCAAGGCGAGTTAATACGATAAGGTGATTACTTAAATTTGTGCCTTCCCTTTTATGTTTTTTTTTCATGGGATTCTTGCCAGGAGTCGCTGTCTCTAGTTTAGTATGATTATGTTATGTTCATGCATTCATGTGAGAAATCATCCCAATATCGATCTGTGATTCTCTGGGCCTCTGAGCTTATTCGCTATCTGCGCCTTTTCTTGATGTGGGAATCATAGATCTCATGTGGAAGATGATTTCCTAATGGCCTGGAAAGCAAGATTGCAAGAATTAGGATATCAGGGAGAAAATATGGTGGAGAATTTAATTTCCTCGTGTTCAAATTCCATATTTCCAATAATGGAACATGCTGAAGCATGAATCAATTGTTGAATTTCAGCTAATCCCTATTGACTGCCTTGTGAAGTTATAATATTTCCCGGCGATCAAATAAATCAATCCAGCTCATATTTTAATTGAACGAATAATTCATCTTTTTTCTTGTTTGTTATTTATTATCACAATATTCCTCAAAAAATATTTTAGAATGTCTGAAAATATTACTCCATTATTAGAAATCTCTCTCCTCTCAATCAGCTTCGGGTTGGCATACTTTTCTGCTTGATTTGTTTTCCATTTTGATACGGACCTCCTCATATCGAACAAGCTGAGAACTCCAGAATAGTAGATCAAACTTCAGCATGAATTGAAGATGTTTTCAAATCAAGTTTATGTCCGAACAAATCTAAAATCAATATTGCTAGTCACTGAGGTCAGTGGTGAGGGAGTAGTAGATCGAGATAAGTTGGTCGCTGTTGGTGAGACCCGATCCGTTCCGTCTTCCCGGTCAGTCCAATAATCTGCCGATATGAAAAACAGTTTTCCCTGCGTGCTAGAACATTATTTTCCAATTATTGATGCTTAATATATTCAACACTCAGCTCAACTCTTAGTTTAGCAAAGAAGTCGCAAAATACCGTTTTTCTTCAAACTGGTGTGATTTGTTTTTATACTCCTCCTCCTGTTTTCATATTTTTCTTCCTGCACATGACAATTAAAAAGATTAAGAGCCCCAAAATAAATTTCTTTAAGCCTACTGGACCAAAAAGTAATGAAAAACTTTAGTTTGGTTTACTTTTAAGCCTAAATAATGCGCTATTTTCCTCATTCCGATTTGGTTAAGTTAGCTTTAGAGCATGTTGATAGAATGATCACAGAAGTCCAACTTCTCTAGATCAAACTCGTACACTGTGCACGTTGTCACTTAATGATTTTTAAATTTCAAGAAATGTGACAAATAATTACTGTTTCTGAACAGAAGCTGCTCTCTAAATTAGAATGATATTCTGGATATTGGCTTCAGTTTTTTTGTTGTAAAAATAATACAAGTGAATAATGATATTGCATCACCCGAAGAAAGGTGTCTTGTTCAGACTCGCAATGTGAGAGGTGACGAACACCACGAGAGGAAAAACAAAGAAGAGAGATGTCTTGTTCGCAAAATTATTGTTTGTCAACAAGCGTCCTGAACAGATTGTGGTGTGCCCTGTGCCTGCTGATTTGCACCAAAAAGAGTCTTCCTCTTTTATTTTGATAACAAATTCAAAATTTAAAGGTTTCTCACAAGTTCAATCATGAGACATTATTTTGCTTTAATTCTTACAAACAAAGTCAAAATATCATTAATAAAAGTGGTTAAATTTTTTTTTAATGTTTATGCTAAAATCATAGTGGTCGATTTAGGATGATACTTTGAGTAGAGAGAGAGAAAAGAGAAGCAGCAGAAAAGATAGAATTGCAAAAGGACAATCCATTTAACTATCAAAAAAGTCTATTTATACAGGCACCTATAACGGCTAGTTGTAACGGCTAGTTTGACTACCTGTTACCTGCCCGATTTGAACAAATCGGGTAATGGGCCCTATTCTAATGGGCCTATTAGTAAATATATTTGCATCATTATTTAGTCTATACATTCAACATTCCCCCTCAAGCCTAAGAATGTATATTAGTCATTCCAAGCTTGGACACCAGATATTGCATGCTCTTGATAGATAAGCCCTTGGTGAAGATATCTGCACATTGCTCTTCAGAGTTGATATGCTCAGTCTTCAAGATTCCTTGCTGCAAATAATCTTGTACATAGAACCTGTCAATGTTCACATACTTCATCCTGTCATGGTCAATTGGATTGTGGGCAATGCTGATAGCGGACTTGTTAACGCAATGGATAATAATTGGTCTTATATATACAATCCTTAAGTCGTCCAGAAAGTTTTTGATCCACATTACTTCATCGAACCCCTTTGACATAGCTCTAAATTCAGCTTCAGTACTTGACTTTGAGACAACACTCTCTTTCTTGCTTCTCCAAGTCACTATGTTTCCTACAAGAAATGTGCAGTACCCAGTAGTTGACTTATAGTCAAGACGAGAACTAGCAAAGTCAGAATCAGTGTATAAAATAAGATCTAGCTTACCTGTCTTTCTATATGTGATGCCTTGTCCTAGTGTTCCTTTAAGTACCTGAGAATTCTGTAAACAGCCTGATAGTGAGAATTTCCAGGTGAATACATAAACCGACTTAAAACATTTACTGCATAACATATGTCCGTCGTGTATGTGAAAGATACAGTAATTTCCCTACAATACTTTGATATGAGCTGATTTATACTCTAGGTTCATTTTGATTGATAATTAACTTATGATTAACTTCAATTGGGGTTTCACTTACATGACAATTCATATGCTTTGTTTCATCAAGGAGGTCAAGTATATATTTTTGCTGTATCATTAATATCCCTTCACTTGATCGTGAAATTCTATACCTAAGAAATGTTTTAGGGGCCCTAATTGTTTAACTCAAAAATTTGATTCTAAGTGGTCTTCAAGACTCTTTATTTCTCCTAGATTGTTCCCTGTCATGATAATATCATCTACATATACTATCAAAATTGTTATGAGACTTTGGGCCTGATGTTTTGAGAACATAGTATGTTCCCCATTATATTGATTGTACCCAAGATTTTTCATAGCTTGAGAATATTTCCCAAACCATGCTCTAGGTGATTGCTTTAATCCATACAAAGCCTTTCGAAGTCTACATACCTTACCCTGTTTCATTTTGTCTTCATATCCTGGAGAAATGTCCATATACGTCTCTTCCTTTAGATCTCCATGAAGAAAAGTATTTTTAATATCATGCTGATTTAATGGCCAATCTAAGTTTACTGCTGAGGGGATTAGGAGTCTAATGGTATTAATCTTTGCCATTGGGGCAAACGTCTCTTGATAGTCAATTCCATATGTTTGAGTGTATCATCTAGCCACAAGTCGGGCCTTATATCTATCTAGACTACCATCTGATTTACATTTTATTGTATATACTCATCTGCAGCCTACAGATTTTTTATCATTAGGTTGCTCCACTATCTCCCAAGTATTATTTTGTAATAAAGCCCTCACCTCCTCATCCATTGCTTCCTTCCACCTTATGTTCTTCATAGCTTCCTGGGGAGATTTTGGAATCGGAATATCTTGGATTTTTGTGAGAAATACCTTCTATTCAGGTGATACCTTCTTATAATTTAAATAATTTATCATCGGATGAGGTATGAGTTTCACACATGCACTAGTTCCCTTCCTCGAAGCAATTGGCCAAATCTGCTCCTCCACTATAGCCCCTATTTCTTTATCACCATATATCACTTCCCCTTCATTGGAAGGCACTCCCACTTCACCCAAATTCCTGATTCCTGGTATTTTCTCATTTTTCTTCCTCAGATAATATTTTGGGTATGAGACTAGTTGATGTACCTCTTCTGTTTTTTTGTCTCAACTCCTGTCACACCAGTTTGACATAGATCTTTACTTGATGTTCCGTGTTCTATTATCAGTTCAACTGCATTTGGTTCGATCTGAGTCATGGACATAATATCGGTTCCATGTTCAGGTAATTTTGTTTCTCAGAGAGATCTTTGTTGGGTCTCATATTTGTGTTCTCACTAGTAACTGAGATATCTCTCTATGAGTCTCAGGACCTTTGGGCTTATAGTAAAAAGACTTTTCATCAAATAACACATCCTTTAATACAGTGTATTTACAAGTGACAGGGTGATATAACTTGTATTCCTTTTGAGTGATAAAATAGCCAATAAAAACACATTTTAGTCCTTTTGTATACCACGTGTTCTGCTTATATGCATGATTGTATACATATCCAACACAACCAAATGTTCTAACAGGTAACGCAGTTTTCAGTCTCACATTTGTATAATAAGTTTCCAGTAATTCCAAGGGACTCTTAAAGTCTAGAGCCCTTGAGGGAAGTCACTTTATAAGGTGTGTAGGTGTCATTACTACAAAACCCCGTAGGTTTGCAGGAACATTTCCATGAATTAAAAGAGTTCTTCCCTTATCTACTACATCACCTAGTTTTCTTTCAGCCACTCCATTTTGTTGTGAGTGTAAGGATTTTTTTTTTAAGGAAATCATTGACATGATCAGTTCTTAGTCCTTGAACCTGATCACCAAACTGTCTCTTAATCAAATTACATAATACTTTTATATTCTTAGCAACTTCATGTTTGTGTCTTTGTAGAAATACCCAACTATATTTACTATAATCGTCTTTACATACTAGAAATTATCGATGTCCTAGTATGTCTTGTTGGGGGGATGGTCCCCATACATCGCAATGGATCATTTGAAATGGTTTAGTCATTCGGGTGTTACTAGGGGAATAGGTAGCTGTTTTAAACTTTCCTAATTGACAAGCCTCACAGGTCAAATTTTCCACTAAAATATCCTAGTACAGATGTGGATACATGTGTTTTAGGAGATGATAGGATGGATGACCCTTTTTTTTATGGATCTCCACAAGTGAGTCTTTGGGTGATATCTTTACAGCTGCCTCCTTGGTTCTATCACCTTCTAGAGGTCCTGGATTCTGCCAATGCAGATAGTAAAGACCATGTTGGACATTAGATAGTCCAATCCTCCACCCGAGATCCTTATGACATAAATAAGCATCAATGTCATCAAATAAGACATTGTAGTCCCTATTTTTTGCTAGTTGTTGTACTGAAACTAAAGTTACAAATAGTTTTGAAACATGATTTGAAGCATCAATGTCATCAAATAATGCAAAACATTTTTCAGTTCACAAATAGGTCAAATGTTCATATTTCTGATGCCCATTACAGGAAGTAGTGTGCCATCAGCAGTTTGAACATGTTGTCTAGGAGTAATTTTTTTATATGTTATAAAGAATTCTCTTCTTGACGACATATGATCTGTTGCTCCTGCATCTAGGATCCATGCATTTGCTAGATCCTTAGTAAATAAAGCTATATTAGTAAGGATTTCTTTTTTTACCAGTATTAGCCATGGATGTGGACCCGATGATAGAACTAGAGTTGATAATAGTCTTAAAAATTTGAAGTTCTTGCATCATCATCTGAAAATCCTGGGCTGAGGGAAGATCATTACCAGAATTAGTTGCTCCTTGTTGTGCTAGGTGAGCTTGGGCAAAATGTGGAGACTTTCCATGTAGTTTCCAGCACTTGTCCTTGACATGCCCCTTTTTCTTACAATAGGCGCACACTTCTTTGCTTATTTTTCCAGAATCAGTTCTTTGCTGATTCTGATTTTTAGTGGCATATGCAGTGCTTTAAATAATTCCACATACAGCATTGAGACGACTTTCTTCCGGCATCATTTTCGTAACTGCCTGGTCAAAAGTAGGTTCTTTCTCTCGTTTGTACAGTTGACTCCTGATCATTTCAAATTCAGGCCAGAGCCCTTGCAGAAATCGACATAAATGATTAGTTGCTTCATGGGATCTGGCAAGTGGATCTGTAAATGGTGGACGTCAGTGATCTAATTCATTATGGATATCCATTAATTTGTTAGAGTAGGTTAGGACATCCATATCTCCCTTTTTGAGAGTATACGATTGCACAATGAGATCAATAATTTTCATTTTCTCTTTCTTCTTGGAATGACTTTGATGAATTCCCTCCCACAATGTCCTGGATGTTTCATAAGATGAATACCCGGCTATTTGCAAAGGGGAAATGGAATCTAATAGCCATGCAAGAACAAACTCCTCCTCCATTATCCATTTCTGGTAATTTGCATGAGCTTCACTTGGGCAGTCTTCTGTTAGATGATGAATAGGTTTTTGAGGCTTCAGTGCTTCTTGGACATTTCTCTTGCACAGTAGGAGATTATTTCCATTGAAAATATTGAATTTGGCAATTATTGGAAGGTGGGTAAGCCCTCCATCAACAAAGATGACTTGATTTCTTGATGATGACTGCACCTCCTGAGTAGGAAGCTTTGCCAGATATTCTGCCATAACAATCTAACACAATTTAGAATCCTCCTGTAGGATAATCTGTCGCTTGATAGAGATATCCGACAATCAATGTCTTTTGCTTGGCTGAGATGGCAAAGAATCCTCCCTTGAGATGTCTTTTGGCTCACCAGAATTCTCAGGCGATCAAGGACCACTTCTGCTCTGATACCATGTAGATTTAGGATGATACTTTGAGTAGAGAGAGAGAAAAGAGAAGCATTAGAGAAGATAATCCATTTAACTATCAAAAAGGTCTATTTATGAAGACACCAATAACCTGATTTGAATAAATTGGGTAATTGGCCCTATTCTAATGGGCCTATTAGTAAATATATTGACATCATTATTTAGTCTATACAGTCAACAATAATAAAACGAAATTAACACTACTATCATGTGAAATTCATGATGAAAATTATTGTAAATTGGTTTATTTTTTTCACTATAATTAAGTAATATAAAGGAACCATATCATACATTTTCTATACCTGTGATTATTTTTCTTTCTGACTTCAATATTCTAATTACTTTGAAAAAAAAACCATTACCTACTTCACTCATTGGAAAATTATCAATCTGAGTCCTTCAAATTTATCAGATTATTGCATGGTGTTTCTTTTTTCCTTTTGGAAACAAATCATTTCACTCAGTTTAAACCTGATGACTGGCCACATGCTGTTGACTAGAATTTGAGTATCACTGATTAATTTAAATAAAGACATAACCAAGTTAGCATTACATAAACAAAAAAGTTGATCTGAGTGTCAGAATGTGTTGGAGGCCCACTTTTGGGTAAGAAGAGATAACCTCATTTTTCACTGACTTTACCCAGATAAAAAGCAAACTTTCCATATTCTCAACTTGGACTTGAAATAATCAATTTTCATAAGGATTAGGTTACTATTTCTTTGAGCATAACAAATTGGGTACTTTGGGGGTCTTCATTAATCATAAATTAATGAAATTGATTTTTATCTTATAGTTATGCATGAATTATGAAAATATATAATTTTAACATTTATTTTGTAAATGATACATTGCTTAAAATTCATACCCACTGTTTAATTTTCTTACTTTTAATAATTAATGATATTATTTGACTAGCTCCACTTGACTTTAGTGATGACATGGATTTTACTTCTCCATTTGACTTTAGTCCCTAAAGTCAATTGATAAGCTTCTCATAACATCTTGAGTTTTATTGAACATAATGAAGCATTTATGAATATAGAAATAAAATTTTGGGGGAGAAAGGATGACAAGAAGAGTTGTAGTCCTAGAAAGAATCCCAATAAACCTCACAGGGCACCCAAGTGTGAGTAAGAAAGCACCTAAGAATGGCTCAAATGGTGCTATAGCTTATGGCGTTCTCCCAAGATTCATATCGGTGACCAAAACTTGAAATGCACTCCCAATTATCCTTGGCCGCCTAACTCATGGGCGAGGGAAATATAACTGGTATTTGAGCTTGTTGGAGAATATTGGAGTCTATTTTATGAGGTATTACTTTTTGCCCGAGATGACCACTCGGTTTGATATCGAGAAGTTAGATGATGCATGGACTTCAAACTTCTGAAAATAAGAATGAAGGATATTTTAACCCATCAAGGAGTTCATAATTCACTCTTGGGGACAATAAATAACTCCAAAACCTCAGTATTTCAGTAGTTGGGTGCTAATGCTCTTTTGGTCACTCAATGTGGCTACTTATTGGGGTGTTGCCAGATACCTCTAACGAGAATATTTCAGTAGGATTATGTTCTATGTTTTAATCCTGCTAAATGAAAAAAAACTCTTAATAGAAAAATCTGCCTAAAGAAAAATAATAATTTCTTGAAAAAAGTAATTTCTTATGTTATAGTTCATTGAAAATTTTAGCTCCTTTGTCACAGGCTTTGAGAATGTTGATGTCAAAATAAGTCATTACCACTTTTGTACACATAATATCATGAAAGTTTTATTTATGGTAGAGATTCAATCATTGTGCATGATGCAAAAGCAGTATAATGTACAAGGTCATTTTAGATAAGGGCCTAACATGTGAAAGTAAAGAAGGGTTAGAATCAGAAGCTTTTGTGACTAGAGGTCTCCCAAGAGAAGCAATCAGTTATGATAGATTAAGACCTGCTGAAATATTCAAGATCATAAAATAACTAGTAAAGATAAAAAAATGATGAAGAAACTTTAAATTATTTTTCAAGAAAGGACACCAAGGCTAATTTTTTGAAATGTCAGATGTAGCAACAAAGCATAGAAAGGAATTCTACAAAGAAGACATAATATGATTGAGGCAAATGCAACCAATGAAGAAGTGAATAAGTTCTTTCTGTTAACAACATGAAAGTGAAGGATGATTGGAACTTGGATTTAGCATGCACACACCGTAGGAAACACAACATGGATTTTTCTCCACATAGAGAGTTATGGATGGATAAATCTTCTTGATCTAGAACGATGCTTCATGGAAGATTACCGTGACTGAGTTGGTCAATATAAAAATTTAGGATGGAGTTGTGAAGATCTGTCCTCCTCACTACCCAAAGTCTTTCACAGAATGACAGCCTGATCTCCTTTGTCTCTCCCCCCAAAGCCTTCTCTTATTCAGTCCCCAAACTAATATCCTAATTGACAAAAAAAGTCTATTCTTCTTCACTGAAAGTTTATATATTTATTTAATCCAAATACTCAAATGTATGCAAATAGTTACACTTACACATTTTCAAGGATATTCAATGGCAAATAATCACTGAATATATTTGAATAAAAAATACTATGAATATTTAATTAAGTATCACAAGATGGTTCAATAAACCTTGATTTACATGTCTCTTGATTCTCTTCTTCTCTTCCTGTTATTGATATCTCCTACTGAATGTTTATGTATGGTCAATCCTTCACATGATCTCACTCACCACAGTAAAAAATGCATAAGAATTAGGATTTTCTTCCTTCTCTTGACAATTAACTTCAAAATACTTAATATAAATAGACTATCCACAGACTTAAGATAACGTAATCAATAAAAAAATTTATTTTTAAAATTGATTTTTAATTGTTCCACAAATTGGTATTTGTTTCTTTTTAATTAAACTTTTGTCCCTTTTCCCTTATAAATTCTTTAATCAGGTGTTAAATGGCACAATTCTAAATGATAGGGGTTTATATCACTCTTATTTTCAGAAAATGTTTTTTTCCAAAAAAACTTAAAAAGTTATTAGTAAAATATCCATATGATGATCTTTAGGTCAAGGTTGAACACAGTGTAAATCTTAAGTCACACTGTTCTCCTAGTTGTAACTTCTTCAATCTTGCATCAAATCGTATGATTCTAGATTCTACTGATTTTTATGGATGTTAGAAAATTCAAAAACTTTAATTAAAAAACTCCAAATGATGAATCTCAGATGAGGTCGTTTTTATGTGAATTATAGGTCAGAATATTGTCCTGGATTCAACATTTTAAAACGTACATCACAAACTGATGACTTGGATATTATAATGTTAAATTGATGAATATTACATTACATACATGTGTTTTATTAGCCATATTTGCATGTTATCATACATAAATGGACATAAATGACTTGAACTATAATTTTATGATTGTTTTTAATTTTTTATTATTTTTTAATGACATTAAACCTTAATGCATTGAAGAATTATTTTTTTCAGGGTGTAAACAACTTGTCTAGAGTTTGTTAAGGGTTTTCGTAAATTTTATGGAATTTTTACATATTGTTTTATAATTATATGACCATTATATAGCCAAGAAATAATTTTTGGAATTGAAAGAATAATTTTTATGATTTATTTAGTACTTTAAAATGATTTTTTTATGACGTTTGGGGCATCCACGTCGTTCGGCAGAAAATTTGGGCGAACGATTGGATGTGTTAAACGGGTACTTTAATATTGGCTCATTATGGCATCACGATGCGCGACGCAATAATGAGCTAATAATTTTTCAACGATCAGAGTGCGTGGATGGCGAGGAAAAAGATATTTTTTGTTTGTTTTTATTGTCTTTTGTGTGTAATAAATGCACGTAGAGAATCGATCTTTGTGTGCATTTATAAAGTGAGCATATGCCTTGTACACGTAATCAATTAGCTGCGTGTATTGATTGCGCGTGGCAACCGATTCACGTGCATTTATTTAATTAAAAAAAGAGAGAGATTCCGCGTACGCGGAATTGATTAGCCACGTGCGTTGATTGCACGCAGCAATCAACTCCGCATGCATTTAATAACCGGTAAGCTCACCTTCTTTTTTTATTTAAGTGAACAGGACGCGGCGACGTGGCACTTTCTCATCCGCTTAAATGCAATGTTTGCGGCCTGTGGAAGCGTGCAAAGACGTGTCAGAATGCGATCTGAGGGCAGAGAAATCAAAGCGGCGAATCACAAAAAATGAGCATTTCATATTTTCGTAGAGGAGAGGTAAAATATCCAACGGCCATGATTAATCACTAGTAAAATGGCAATATCTTGAGATCTAGCTGTGCGATTGCGCTCAAATTTGGAGAGTAGGTTTGTCGTTTCACCCTCTACAATCCAGATGGGTGAATTTTTATATAGAGGTCGGGAAGAAGGGGCAATTGACTTTGGAAGCTCTCCCCCAAGCCAGGAAGGACACATGTGCTGTTTTTGAAGTCGACAGACCTTGGTTCATTCTTTAAAGTTGTAATTTTTTTTTTTTAAAATGCCAAGGCATGGGTAAAATATGTTGGGTTATGTAGTTTGGTTCATCCATGAAAAACAAATTCCATGGATGCGGAAGCATGGTCGATCGATTCTCAATCGATCTATAAAACAAAACGTTGTAGTACCTTTTGGGGAACACATTCCACCCTTGACTTTGTCGTTCATAGATCGTTCTGAAGCCGTTCACGCGTTCGGCCTCTAGAAGTATCCACGCGATCACTCGGAGCTTGGATCTCCACCTCTTCTTCTTCAGTTCTTCTTGAGAACCTTGAAGATCTCCTCACCATGAAGACACTCTTCCTTGGAAGTGCAGAAGAGAGTGGAGAGGGGAGGGGCTCTCAAATTAAACTTGCATGGGTATCTAAAATGAGACCCCTTTCCCCCTTTATATTTCATTTAAGGTTTTTCTCAAAAACCCTCCAAAGAAAAATATATCCACCAATGCCCTTATGACCTTGTGCGTGTGACCCTCTAGGCCCATGTATCGTTCTAGTTAATAACTTAAATGGCCCAATAACATTTATTGACCAACCTTATTAATTAACTATATCAACATATAGATTAACTAAATAAGGATCGATTTAGCCCAATCGACAAGTTAAGTTTCCAGCCCGTGGGGTGCCAAGCTACACCTCGTGCTCTAGAAGATACTGAGTAGTCTCGAACTCTCTCATGGAACCTCTACCGTCATCGGTTTCCGTATATGTATAATCTATCATCCGCACGAGACTCTCGAACGACTTAGAGCATGGTTTATCGTCAAACTCTAATCCATCATTCGATTAGTACTGATGCGTAACGGGGATCACTGGAGAACGCCTTCTCCAATATCCTCACTACCCTGGCCAGGGATTTTTCTTGCATCGTCTTCCTCGGGTCAATCTCCTCTTATACCGAGGGCGGATGATCCCGTCTTGACCACTCAATCATCTCCGTAAGCTTCTTACTACTTCCAATCTATAACTTATTTGAATCCCATGATTAGAGACTCATATATCACAGTCAAAATGTAGTCGTCCGCTTACGAGATGTCCTTGGTGTCTCAGGTCAGTGGATCACTTATACAACCGTGACTTGAATCAACCTGATAGACGTTTAGGTATAATACCATTCAGGGATTCATACGGATCAATTCAGTGAACTCTTTCTCTAAAGAGCACCCACTATCTGTCCTTAGTGTCTCCACACTAATAGCCACAGGATCAGCTATACTTATCGAATAAGTAGGATCAGCTAGTGTTATTCTACCCGGATAATTCGATGTCCATCTCGACTATCCTCGAATATGAATATTTAGAATACATGTTTAAAGACTAGTGATCATTGTATTATGATCTCATCATAATTCACTTTGTCATTGCACGTATTCATGGACTTCATTATAAACATCACACAGAATAATAATGAATGCAAATAATTTATTCAATGAACTTAAATAATCATGGTAGTGTGATTGGCTTGACGGCCACATAATATCCATCAATCTCCCACTTGAACTAAAGCCAATCATCCTTATTCAACAATCACATTGTTTGACAATGACGCTCAAAAACTTCTTGAGCTAGCGGCTTAGTCAGTGGGTCTGCTATATTGTTGGTTGATGGAACTCTTTCCATCACAATATCTCCTCGTGCAATGATCTCCCTAATCAAGTGAAATCGCCTCAGAATATGTTTTGACTTCTGATGAGTCCGTGGCTCTTTCGCTTGTGCTATTGCACCATTGTTGTCGCACAACAATGGAATAGGTTCGGAGATAGAAGGAACAACGCCAAGTTCTGTGATGAATTTCTTCAACCAAACTGCTTCCTTGGTGGCCTCGGCTGCTGCTATGTATTCAGTTTCTGTCGTCGAGTCTGCCGTAGTACTTTGCTTGGAACTCTTCCAAGAAATCGCACCTCCATTCAGTGTGAACAGAAATCGTGATGTAGATCTGCTATCATCTGGATCTGACTGGAAGCTTGAGTCAGTATAACCTTGGAGCTTCAGCTCCTTTCCTCCATAAATTAGAAATAAATCCTTAGTCCTTCTCAAGTACTCAAGGATGCATTTCACTACTACCCAATGCTCCTCTCCTGGGTCTGCCTGAAATCTGCTCGTAACACTTAGAGCAAATGCAACATCAGGCCTAGTACATAGCATTGCGTACATGATGGATCCAATAGCCGAAGCATATGGAACTTTAGACATCATCACTCTATCTTCAGGAGCCTTAGGTGAGTGCTCCCTAGATATTTGAACTCCATGTCTCATCGGTATGAGACCTCTCTTAGAGTTCTCCATGCCAAACCTTTTGACAATGGTGTCTATGTACATTGATTGGGATAAGCCTAGCAACCTCTTTAATCTATCTCTATAGATACGTATTCCCAATACGTAGGTTGCCTCTCCCAAATCTTTCATAGAGAAGTTCTTGGATAACCATGCCTTTACTGATGACAACATTTCTACATCATTCCCAATGAGTAGAGTATCATCCACATATAAAATCACGAAAGTGATTGCACTCCCACTGGTTTTCTTGTATACACATGGTTCATCTTCATTCTTAATGAAGTCGTAAGATCTGATAGCCTCATCAAATCTGAGATTCCAACTTCTCAAAGCTTGCTTCAATCCATAAATGGATCTTTGCAACTTGCACACTTTATCTGGAAGTTCCTTGGATTCATAACCCTCGGGTTGTATCATATACACCTCTTCCTCAAGGTTTCCATTAAGGAATGCGGTCTTGACATCCATTTGCCAGATTTCATAGTCATGGTGTGCTGCTATGGCGAGAAGAATCCTGATTGACTTTATCATGGCAACTGGTGAAAAAGTTTCATCATAGTCAACTCCTTGCCTTTGACGATAGCCTTTTGCAACAAGTCTTGCCTTGTATGTGTCAACTTGTCCATCTGCACCGATCTTTTTCTTAAAGATCCACTTACACCCAATAGGTACTATACCTTCAGGAGGGTCAACCAAGTACCATACTTGATTTTGGTACATGGACTGGATTTCAGAATCCATTGCTTCTCGCCATCTCTGAGTCAGAATCTCGAACCGCATCTTCGTATGTCAGAGGATCATCATCCTTAAGATGTAGTGTTTTGACTTCACCTGATGCAATATGTCCGATATAGCGATCAGGTTGTCTCACTACTCTTCCTGACTTACGTGGATCTAGTGTATTTTTCTGAACAAGTTCATGAACTGAACGCTCATCTGATGAGCTAGTATTTGTGTCTTGATTTGGAACTTCTTCCAAAACTACTTTACTCCCACCATCTTCTCTTAGAAGATATTCATCTTCTAGGAAGACGGTCCTCCTTGAAACAAAAACGGTTTGTTCCTTGGGTCGGTAAAAGTAGTATCCATATGTTTCTTTTGGATATCCCACAAATCTACACAACTCAGTTCTGGGTTCCAGCTTTCCAGGGTCATGCCTCTTCGCGTGGGCAGGACATCCCCATACTCTAGCATACATCAAATTTGGTCTTTTCCCTCTCCATATCTCATATGGAGTGGAAATTACTGACTTGCTAGGTAGCATGTTCAGTATATGCGCTGCTGTTTCTAGTGCATATCCCCATAGGAACATGGGTAGTTTCGAGAAGCTCATCATCGATCTTACCATGTCTAACAAGGTTCGATTTCTCCTTTCTGACACCCCATTCATTTGAGGTGTATAGGGAGGAGTCAGCTGAGATAGGATACCATTATCCTTCATGTATTGAGTGAACTCTGTATTTAAGTATTCTCCACCTCGATCCGATCGAAGTGTTTTAATACTCTTTCCAGATTGTTTCTCTACTTCATTCTTAAACTCCTTGAATTTCTCAAGAGCTTCGGATTTATACTTCATTAAGTACACCCATCCAAATCTAGAGAAATCATCGGCAAAGGTAATGAAGTATGAACAACCACCTCTAGCTTGGACAGGCATAGGACCACATACATCAGAATGTACGAGTTCCAAGATGCCCTTGGCATGCTCACCATTCCCTGAGAATGGTGACTTGGGTAACTTACCCATAATGCAAGATTCACAGGTCACGTATGATTCAAAATCAAACGAACCCAAGTATGCATCCTTATGCAACTTTAGTAATCTTCCATTTCCAACATGCCCAAGCCGGCAGTGCCATAAATAGGCTATGTTCACTGATTGTTTACTCTTCTTAAGAGAAACATCTACTTGGAGATTATAAGAAGAAACATCCATCAAGTACAATCCATTGACCAATGGTGCTGACGCAACCAATTTATTCTGAAAATAAACGGAACAACATTTGTTCATAATGGTCACGGTGTACCTGAGTTTATCCAAACATGAAACAGATACGATGTTCTTTATTATTCTAGGAACATAAAAACAGTCTTCTAAAGACAGGAAATCTCTGGATGGAAGCTTGAGGTTAACTGTCCCCACAGTGATAGCAGCAACTCTTGTGCCATTCCCCACTCTCAGCTCCACCTCGCCCTTGCTCAGCTTTCTTCTACTTGTCAGCACCTCCAAGTCATTGCAGATATGAGAAGCACATCCAGTATCCAATACCCATGATGATGAATCTCTACAAGACAAGTAAGTATCTATCACATAGATACCTGAAGCATCGCCATGCTTCTTTTGAGCTATCTCATTGAGGTACTTCTTGCAGTTCCTCTTCTAGTGCCCCTTTGTTCCACAATGGAAGCACGTGCCTTTCTCGCCGTTGTCCTTCTTTGCCGGTGGTGCTTTCACTTGCTTCTTCCCTTTGTTTCGTGTTGAGGCCGACATTGCCTTTCTCTTCTTGTTGGTCCTACCAACAAAGAGAACTTGGGGTTTGTCCTTCTGAAGGTTACCCTCGGCAGTGGTAAGCATGTTAAGCAGCTCCGGAAGAGTCGTCTGAATTTTGTTCATGTTAAAGTTAACAATGAACTGGGAGAATGAATCAGGTAAGGATTGAAGAATGAGGTCCGTGCTCATCTCAACAGGAAGTTCAACTCCCAGCACCGCCAACCTTTCTATCCACTCAATCATCTTTAGTACATGAGTTTGTACGGAAGACGATTCGGCCATGCGAGCCTTGAATAGGCTCTTTGATATCTCATATCTCTGAGTCCTACTCTGCTCGGCAAATAACTCCATCAAATGGAGTAGCATTGGCCTTGGTTCCATATCTTCATGTTGCCTCTGCAACTCATTGCACATAGAAGCTAGCATGTAACATTGGACCGTGGTAGAGTCATCTTTCCACTTCTGATATTCCATAATCTCCCCTTCAGTCGCATCCGATGCAAGCTCTTCCGGCCCATCACTCTCAAGGACATAGGAGGATCTTCAAGTTCCTGAGCCAATCAGTAAAGTTCGGTCCAGTCAAACGGTTGGCATCCATTATGCCACGAATCGGGTTGCTCGACGACATCTTTGCCTGCACGGGATGTATCTAATGAATCACTAGTTCAAGCAGATTCTAAGTTCATCGAATATAAATAGCTCCCACTAAAATTTACCAATCCATACTACCCTCAAGTGTACGGAAGCAGAGAAACCGACTATCTCCTAGTGGGGATCGGAATTTCAATACATGTAATACGACCTGGAGTATGCTCCACCAATCATAATACACATTTTTGAACACCCATCTCATGGGACTTGCAACTCTTTGCAATATCCAATCATATTTCGGTCCTCAACGCTCATGCGGCCTGGAGTATGCTCCACCAACCACTGAGTTTGGTCTGAGCAATACCGTCGTTACATGTCGAAAATAGATTTGCGTGTAATCTTGGAGTATGCTCCACCAAACTACACGGTTCCTCTATCCCGACCTTGTGTCAAACACTAGCTCTTAGTTCCTCCTCTCGAAGAAGTAGGCCTGGAGTATGCTCCACCAACCTAGCTTAGAAGGGACTTAGATCCTAAGGCTATAACGACGGAGGACCATGCTCAAGTTCATCACTTTTGCATTACGGCTCAGATTCTACAGAGAGGGATTTTATTAGGTCTCTTCGATGACATTTGCATATGTAATATCTCATATTAACATATGCCCTAATTCATGTGTGGTGTCTGAATTTGTAATGTGAATGTAAGTTGACTATCTTGTACAGTCAACTCCACAATCCAATCTCATTGGTACACTAACTTAAGGGAACCTACATTTAGTTCATCTAAGTTTTGCCTTTCCACATCACATTCATCATACCACATAATTATATCACAAATGAAATCACATAACAAATGCAATATAATTGAATGATTTAAATACTTCCAAAATTCTAGAAAATAAACATGACTTTCGTGCTTAAAAATTCAAGAAATAATTATTTAAACATTTTAAACAATTTTTGGAATTTTATTGAAGACTATAATAACTTAACCCTTAAATTATTTCATTCAATAAATCCAAATTTGTATTTTTCATAATTTTATCAACCTCAAATAATTTTTATTTTCATTTATTTGAGTTAATAAAATTAACAACAATTTTTCTTGAATTTCTCAGAATTTTTTGCAATTTATTTTGCCTTTAAACAATTTATTTCTAAATTATTTAAAACAAATAAATTTATAAGAAAGTATTTAAAATTAATATATCATATATACCTATTAAATATCATGGGGCAGCGTAGTGTTAGCAACTCCCCGATGCGTTCTCGTAGTGCAGGAGCCGGGTTCGAATCCTGGCTCCCGCACTACAAAAAGAAAATAAATTTCTTTTTGCGGATTGGATTCGACCCGATCCGATCCGACTCCTGATGGGATCGGATCTGATCGAATCCGATCCACGCGATCCCGGACGATCGGGTCAACCCATTGGTTCGGGTCTGACCTGATCGACCGCCGACCCCGATCCGATGGCGACTTTGAAAAGCCGCCTAAATCGGATCAGGTTCGACCCGGTCCGGGGCTACGTGGCGGTCCGGGGCTACGTGGCGCCGCTGGCGGTTGCCAACGGCGGCCGCCGGTCGCGCTGGGCGGCTGTGAGCGGCCGCGGGCGCACCATGGGCGGGCGCCGGCTGCCCTGGGCACCCCTTGGGCGGCCGCGGGAGCCCCATGGGCGGGCGCCGACTGCCCTGGGCGCCCCTTGGGCGGCGCTGGCGCCCCTTGGCGCCCCTTTGATGAAAAACATCAAGATGATGATAAAATCATCATTTTAACATCATTTTGGATGGGTTTTCCATCCTGTTTGAACCAAACTACTCAAAACATGGCTCTGATACCACTGTTGGGTTATGTAGTTTGGTTCATCCATGAAAAACACATTCCATGGATGCGGAAGCATGGTCGATCGATTCTCAATCGATCTATAAAACAAAACGTTGTAGTACCTTTTGGGGAACACATTCCACCCTTGACTTTGTCGTTTTGAGATCGTTCTGAAGCCGTTCACGCGTCCGGCCTCTAGAAGTATCCACGCGATCACTCGGAGCTTGGATCTCCACCTCTTCTTCTTCGGTTCTTCTTGAGAACCTTGAAGATCTCCTCACCATGAAGACACTCTTCCTTGCAAGTGCAGAAGAGAGTGGAGAGGGGAGGGGCTCTCAAATTAAACTTGCATGGGTATCTAAAATGAGACCCCTTTCCCCCTTTATATTTCATTTAAGGTTTTTCTCAAAAACCCTCCAAAGAAAAATATATCCACCAATGCCCTTATGACCTTGTGCGTGTGACCCTCTAGGCCCATGTATCGTTCTAGTTAATAACTTAAATGGCCCAATAACATTTATTGACCAACCTTATTAATTAACTATATCAACATATAGATTAACTAAATAAGGATCGATTTAGCCCAATCGACAAGTTAAGTTTCCAGCCCGTGGGTGCCAAGCTACACCTCGTGCTCTAGAAGATACTGAGTAGTCTCGAACTCTCTCATGGAACCTCTACCGTCATCGGTTTCGTATATGTATAATCTATCATCCGCACGAGACTCTCGAACGACTTAGAGCATGGTTTATCGTCAAACTCTAATCCATCATTCGATTAGTACTGATGCGTAACGGGGATCACTGGAGAACGCCTTCTCCAATATCCTCACTACCCTGGCCAGGGATTTTTCTTGCATCGTCTTCCTCGGGTCAATCTCCTCTTATACCGAGGGCGGATGATCCCGTCTTGACCACTCAATCATCTCCGTAAGCTTCTTACTACTTCCAATCTATAACTTATTTGAATCCCATGATTAGAGACTCATATATCACAGTCAAAATGTAGTCGTCCGCTTACGAGATGTCCTTGGTGTCTCAGGTCAGTGGATCACTTATACAACCGTGACTTGAATCAACCTGATAGACGTTTAGGTATAATACCATTCAGGGATTCATACGGATCAATTCAGTGAACTCTTTCTCTAAAGAGCACCCACTATCTGTCCTTAGTGTCTCCACACTAATAGCCACAGGATCAGCTATACTTATCGAATAAGTAGGATCAGCTAGTGTTATTCTACCCGGATAATTCGATGTCCATCTCGACTATCCTCGAATAGGAATATTTAGAATACATGTTTAAAGACTAGTGATCATTGTATTATGATCTCATCATAATTCACTTTGTCATTGCGCGTATTCATGGACTTCATTATAAACATCACACAGAATAATAATGAATGCAAATAATTTATTCAATGAACTTAAATAATCATGGTAGTGTGATTGGCTTGACGGCCACATAATATCCATCAAAATATACATGCCCTTGAAGTTGATTTGAATGGTGATTAGCATTGCAATTTGATTTTGATTCAAGATCTGACTCTTAATACTTAGTTATACATTTATTTTCATCCCATTTTGCATTTTAGATCTGTAGATTAGGGTCAAATTTCACCTTTAATCCAATTTCCCTCAAATTCTTCTACTTTCTCTCTCTAGGTTCATTCGTCTACTTTATCTCTATAAATTTATAAATTGATTACTTGGAAATTCAATTCAATGTATAAAACCTAAATCCAAAAATTCATCCATCTCCAAGTCCAATTTTAAAAATCCCTTTCTTGATTAAAAATTCCAAATTTTCATACATAAAAAATTATCTTCATAAATCATCTTGACTGGAATATTGGTACTCCAAATTAATATGATATAAAAATCAAAATCATCCTATTTAGAGTGTCTTGATCAAAAATGTTATGATCAAAATTAAGCTTTTGCTTAATTTTGATTAATTACAAACAAAATTTAACACAATTAAAGCCCATGAAAGGAAAAATTATTTCATTATTGAATTAGTTCATTTGAATTAGGGTAAAAATTCTTGCAGAGTGCCTCCCTGTGGTTACACCCCTTGCTTGCTCTGTACATAGTATTTAGTGGTTAAGGGCTATTATAAATTTTATATGTCATAATCTAAGCATTTGGGAGGTTCTTTGTCTTAAAAATTACATTTAAAAATTGAAACACACCTTTAGGAGATCTTCTTCATCCATTAATTTGAATTACATGGGTAGGGAATGATGGCGCAAGCCATCGAGGATCGTCGACGATGTCGTCCACGCCCCCCGCCGCCGTCGTCGAAGATTGGGTGAATGAATGCTCGAAATTATTGCGTTTCAATTTTTTGTCATTTTCCTAGTCGTGGCTCATTTTTTCTTTGCATTCGTTCTGTTTTTGTCACGCGGCAACGATCTCGTATCCGTGTTTTGTCATCTTTGGGAAGGGGTCCTTAGCCATTTCGGACCCCCCCTTGTGCCCCCTTGTTTCCTTATCTTTTCTTTTCAGTTTGATTTCCTTTATTTTGTAATGAGGGGGCCCATTATATAAGGGCCCCCTTATGGACCCTTCTTTCCCCCTCCTGTTGACCCACTATGGGGGCATTTGACCTCTTCCCCACGTCATAAGGGAAGAGGGGGAACGCCTCAATCACGATGGGGGCGTTTGACCTCTTCCCCAGTTATAATGGGAAGAGGGGGGACGCCTCAATAGCTCAGACCAGGAAGAACAAAGGGGAAGTTCATTTGTTTGAAATTTCTGGTCTCCCCCTTCTATAGAGAAGAGATCTCAAAAAGGAGGGGAGAGGACGATCGAGCATAACAGGGGAAGTGGGATTTTCCACTCACGGTGGGATTCTCTGCCTCTTGTTCGAGGAATTGTGGAGTAAAATTTGCGCACGCAGGTGCTAGATCCGGCAAGAATTGACGGCCGTTCTCAAGCATTGTGGAGGGAATTTGATGATGGGGAAGACAAGTTGGAAGGAAGGTGGTGGACCATCTGCCCTTCCATTTTCCCCTCCGCTGGAATCGCTCCTCATGGGAGAGTCTCGTGTCCCGCCGCCCCTCCGATTCGGTGGCCGGTCGACGCCTGTTCTCCCTCACGGAGGCGCCGCCCATTGTGAGCCGCTGGATTCACACGGGAATTGGATTCCTTCTCCATCTTAGAAGGTTCCCCTCCCGTCGAAAGGGTGTTTTCGACGCCAATCAGCGCCGTCAACCCTCTCGGAGTGGATCAAGGCTCTTCGGCCACATTGGTAAAGATTCTCACTACCGGTCAGCGGAGAAGGGGTGACCTGTCGAGACGGCGAGTCTGAATCCCATTCAACCGACAGCCGACTCAGCCCTGTTCCGGATCATTCAGGCTAATCCGTCGCCAACAAATACCTAGCAGTGACCACTGCTGTAGAGCAAAACGACCCTCAATGGGGTGACATCGTCGGCCCTGGCTGGTCAACGTATGTAATCCAGACTGTCCGATACTCTAGGGTGACTCCGGTCTCGCCATTTGGCCTTCCTATTGCTACGCTGGTTAGCCAATACTCCATGGTGGTCAACCAACGTCGCGCGCGTTGATCAGCCACCCACAATACCTCGACAGTCATCGCGCGGGAAGCTGGGTGTCCAGCCACGAAAGCAACTATCCCGTCACCGCCCGCTGGCCTTAGCTGCCCACTCCGTTGGCATTGCCTACCGCATGAGGCACGCAGATCCGGAACGGTGGCTAGCTTGAGCTGTGACACTGCCACGCTCATCGTCCTCCCCTCCCTGACCTTTACCACTGCTCCGAAAACATCTTTGCTCGTTGAGCCGCTGCTGCTCTCCGGTGCCCCTCCACCCCACCCACTTCGGTCATCGCTGGCCATTGATGAATCCTGCACTACGAGCCCGCCAACGAGGTACACCTTCTCTCCCGTCGCTCATTTAATTACCTCTTGCAGTAGATCTTCGTCTTGACTCCATCGCGATCGGGCTATGTAGGTGAGAGAGGTATTGAGAGAAACTATGACATTTGAGTGTCTTACTTGTACGGGCGAGACCGTCCATTACGTGCGAGTCCTATGGACTAAGTTCGTTCGGCTGTAGACACCTTCATCGCTCCGGTGAGGTTCGAGAGGCCACTATCGCCATCACACGTCGACCCCATCCAAGCTTGGAGCTCGGCGCCTCCCTCGAGTCAGCGCCTGCACATACGACATGTAGGTCATTCGTTGCATCATAGTCACATCAATCCATTAGGGTTTTCATCCGTCGGGCGACGACATTGTTGACGTTCGATACCTCCATTCTTTATCGACAGTGAGCCATCATACTCGGTGTCAACTGGACGACGTCCGACATCAGGGAAGTTTGGCTTTATAGAGCATCATGATCATGCAAAGATGAAACAAACTGTGATTTTGGATAATGTGAGAGTCAATTTTCAAATGACTAGGGTATCTAGTGTGTGTGTAGGGGATAGCAAAATCAAAGGATTGAAGCACTATGACTCAAAAAGGTAGAGAGTTGAGTGAATTGAGGACCCCCACGAGGCCACCATTTCATTGAGCGGATCCTACTTGAACGTTTTATTCTTTCATTGAACCAATCCTACTTTTGGGTGGCAGATATGCATTTCTCCAAGTCTTAAAGCACAGAATTTTCCTTTCCCTGATTCTTCATCCATTTTTCCATCCCATTTGCCATTCGATATGCCATACACCTTTCCATTTCCTTGAACTTTTCTCTACCCACATCCTTTCATGGATGGTAGCCATCTCCCCAGCCATTCTATCTCCCTTTCTACGAGATCATCTACATCCCATCTCTATCACCACTGCTGTATAATTTCACTCTTGAACATCTTAATACCTCCTCTTCTCTTCCATGATTTTACATAATGTCCTCCCTAGAGTCAATGATCTCCCTCTTCTCATACACAATGCTTTAGTATGTTTTTTTTTAACTCCTCAGGTTTTGCTTGAAGTTGAGGACCCTTTTCTTCTTCTTATTTTTTTTAAAGGGTAAAGAACATAGATCATCCAAACTTAGATTATGACATAATGAAATAATGGGATTTGTAAATGGAATTTATGAGAAAAAGACCCCCCCAATGCTTAGATTATGACATAATGATCCAAACAAATGTGCGCAATTCTAAAAGCATCAAATGTTCTTCCCCCCCACTAAACGATGCAATGTCCTCAATGCATATATATGAACAAAAACATAATTCAGAAGTTCAGAATTGCAAACCTGAGTAGGCGTGATCCTTGATTTTTGAAACACTTACTAATGCTGAGCCGACATCTTTTTTTTTATGTAAGAATTGTGCGTCTTCTTTTTTTATTCCTTGAAAACCAAATCAAACAAACAGAATGAAAAGCTAGGGAATTAGGTTAGTTCCCATTATTTATGAAGGTAAAATGCAATCAAAGGAAAATAAAATCCAAGTTTTAAGGAGGTGATTCCTATTCAGTAGGTGCACTCGTATTTTCCAAGATTGTTGCTGTAGGTAGTGGCATATTTTCCGCTGCTACATTCGGCTTTATCCGCATGCTATTTACTTTCAACTCCTTGTCTTAGGATCAAAATTCAAGATTGCTCTATTTTAATATATATCTATAATTGTAAATGGTCCATCCCATCTTAATTTTAACTTTCTTGGAAAAAGCTTCAACTTAGAATTATAAAGCCATACCTTTTGATGTTTCTGAAAATGTTTGAGGCTAATGTTCTTGTCATGAAAATGTTTCATCCTGGCTTTATAAATTCTTGATTTTTTATAAGCTTCATTCCTTAGCTCCTAGAGTTTGTGCATCTGTAATAAACATTGTTTTCTTGCTGCATCTAAAGAGAGATTAAATTTTTTAAAGCCCAATAAGCTCTATGTTCTATTTCCACTCGAAGGTGACAAGCCTTACCAAAAACAACCCTATAAGGAGACATCCTTAAGTGTGTTTTGTAACCAGTTATATATGCCCATATAGCATCATATAGCTTGCTTGACCACTCCTTCTCATCAGGCTGAATAATGTTTTTAATAATTTTTGAAATCTCCCAATTAGAATTCTCAATTTGACCATTGGCTTGTGGATGGAATGGGGTTGTGATTCTATGTTTAACCCCATACTTCTTTAACATGGTCTGAAGTGAGAATTATTAAAATGACTGCCCACATCGCTTATAATTGCTCTAGGACAGCCAAACCTGCAAAATATGTGTTGTTGAATGAATTTAAGAACTACTTTATGATCATTTGACCTAGTGGGGATCGCTTCAACCCATCTGGATAGATAATCTACTCCCATCAAGATATACTCATGCCCATCTGAATTTGGGAATGGTCCCATAAAGTCGATCCCCCATAGGTCAAAGATTTTTACTTCAATTATGGGTTGTAGTGGCATTCTATCTTTCTTTTTAATATTTACTACAGCTTGACACTTTAAACAACTAATGCAGAATTTAAAAGCATCAGAGAATAAGCTTGGCCAAAAGAATCCACAATTTTAAACTTTATGCATTTAATTTTGGGGAATAATGTCCACCACATAAAGAAGAATGATAAGCATCTAATATAATTCATTGTTAACCTCGGGTACAAATCTTCTAAACACATGGTCAACACCTAGTTTAAAAATTCCAGGTTCATCATAGTAATATTAATTAATATCTTTATAGAAATGTTTCTATCATTAACATCCGAATCATTAGGCAATAAGCCTGTGACAAGAAAGTTCACGAAATGAGCTTACCATGGAAGTTTTTTACCTTGAATTTCTAGTATGTATTCATAAGGAAATTCATCATGGATAGGCACTGATAATTCTATAGATAATCTTGAAAGGTTATCTGCTACTGTATTATCTCTTCCACGTTTATCCTTGGTTTCCAAATCAAATTCTAGTAAAAGTAAAATCCATTGTATTAATGTAGGCATGGCATAGCTAGCAATTCTTTTTCGGTTGTTGAGTAGTTTACTTGTCCTCCTCCTAAAGTTTTGCTTGCGTAGAATATGACAACTGGCTTCTTGTCAATTCTTTAGCCTATTATAGCTCCCACTGCACTGTCAGAGGCATCACACATGATTTCAAAAGGTTTACTCCAGTCTGGAGCTTGTAAATTGGTGCTTGAATTAAGGCCTCCTTAATCTGCAAGAAGGATGCTTTAGCATTTTCATTAAAACTAAACAATGTATCTTTAGAAAGTAAATTAGTTAAATGTTTAGATATTTTAGCAAAGTCCTCAATAAATCTTCTGTTGAAGCCAGCATGCCCTAGAAATCCCCGAAGCTATTTAAGGGTTGTGGGCAGGGGGAGGTTCTTGATGACCTCGACCTTGGCCCTATCCACCCTTAGTTCATCCTTGCTAATATGGTGCCCTAAGACAATTCCCTCCTCCACCATGAAGTGGGACTTCTCCCAACTTAACACCAGATTGTTTTGTACACATATCTGCAACACCTTGGTTAAATTAGATAAATAATTATTAAAAGATGAACTAAAGATTGAAAAATCATCCATACAAAATTCTTGGCAATCTCCTACTAAATCATAAACCATAGCAGTCATACACCTTTCAAAAGTTGTTGGTTCATTACATAATCCAAAAGGCATTCTTTTAAGTGCAAAAGTACCTACTGGGCATGTAAACATTGTTTTTTGCTGATCATTTTTGTTAATTTCAATTTGGTTATACCCTGAATATCCATCTAGAAAGTAATAAAAGTTTTTGCCTGAAAGTCTTTCAAGAATCTGATCAATGAATTGTAATGGGTAATGATCTTTTTTCCTTATTGAGTTTAGCTTCCTGTAATCTATGCACATTCTCTAACTAGAAGCCACTCTTGTTTGAACTACATTTTCGTATTCATTCTTTGTCACTGTTATTCCTGTTTTCTTAGGTACTACATGTATAGGACTTACCCGTGGGCTATCTGAAATGTCATATATGAATTCAGATTTTAGCCAATTAATGATTTATTTCTTAACAACCTCTAACATGTGTGGGTTGAGTCGCCGTTGAGGTTGTCTTGTTGCTTTAGAATTTTCTTCCAAGAAAATTCTATGCTAACAAATGTTTGAGCTAATACCTTTAATATCATCTACTGTCCATCCTATTGCAGATTTGTAAGTAGATAAAATATTTAGTAACTCTAATTCTTGTTCAGAGGATAACAATGATGATATAATTACGGAAAAATAATTACATAGTCCTAAATAAGCATACTTCAATGATGAAGGTGAAGGTTTAAGGTCACTTTTAGAGTGCAGTGAAATATTTGCTGGCATTGATGATTGATCATTCATGCACTCATTAGATTCACTAGAAAACAAATCATAAGAGCACGGATCAAAATCCAAAGTATCATCTTCTACCAGCCCTAGAAAGCAAACATCCTCACTAGTGTCTTTTGGATATTTCATTAGAAATCAAACAATCTTTTCATCTCCTACTCTAAGTTCAACTCTACCCTTATCCCCATCTGTCGAGGCTTTTAACGTGGCTTTTTCCATGTCTAAGTTTTGAAATTGCATACACTTGCTCATCATTTTGATTGTTCATATGTCCTTCAGAATTATACAAAAAAGGTATTTATGAAACTAGTGCATGATGCAAACACTATTATCTTAACTAATGCAAGATTTATTTGTATTTTCAGAAGAAAAAAAACATGAGCTTTCTATTAGAATGGTGTCTTCCAATTTACCTTTCATTCTGAGGGTATGTTGTGGTACTTGTGCGCCTTGTCCTCACTTGAGCATTTCAATCTCTCTCTTGTGTTCTTCTCAGGTTTTCATCAACATCTTCCTTTCTTCACGCATGCTCTTTCTCTCATCCTGCATTTTCCTTATGAAATCCATTAAAGTTGAGTTAGTGTTTTCATTACAATTGTTAGGATGAGAGTAAAAAGGTCTATATTAGTTTTAAAAATTTTGTGGATGTGGCTGCTGGACAAATTGATTTGATGCTAAATTTTTGGTTACTCCTTTGTTCCAATGCTGATTCACAAAATTATTTCTTGCATTCCATTGAGCGTATCCTGCATCTTGTCTCCCAAGTGTATTAACCTGTTTAATCATTGGGCAAGATTCACCAGTATGTTCTTCACTAGAACAAAAAGAACAAGGGATGCTAGTAGATGTGTGGCCATCATATGTATTGACCTTTCCCTTAGTTTCCTGCAAAAAGGATTTGAGAGTATTATTCATATCTTCCATTGTTTTACCAATCTTGCTCATGTGTCTTTCCAGTTTCTCCATTCTAAGCTCTGGTTCAACTGCTTTTACGTCAATGAGTCCTCCACGCTTTAGGCCTGGCATTCGTCCAAAAAATGTAGGTAGTTGATTGATCATATTTGGGTCAATTCTAAAATTGACATTTTCGGATAGAGGAACAGAAATTTTAGTTTAATTTTTGCTCTCAATCTCATTCTTCTCATTCCTTGATCAGCTCTATCACCGATTTGTTGATTTTCTCCCCTTGGAGCTGTCAAAAGTTGTATCAATACGAGGACTACTTCTATTGATCGTCTCAAGATCCACTAAATGGGGATTTAAGGATCTCCTACCTTTCATGAAATATCATTCACACAAATATTAAAGACAATCAGATTAGCTCAATAAAAAAATCATAAAAAGAGAAAGAGAAATGACAAATTCAGAATTTCCACTATGCGATTTAATGAAATTAAAATCCTAAATTAAAAGAAAATTTGGATTCAAGATTAGATTGTAGAGAAAACATTTATGCTCACCAGATATGTTTCTGTTAATATGTAATTTCTAATATTCACCATGCCTCCCCGGCAAGGACGCCAATAGATAAGGCTAAAATTGGTATGTGAAATCTGTCGTTATTTTTGTTTTTAGACTTGTGCAGTAAAATTTATAATAGCCCGTAATCACTAAATACCTTGTATCAAGCAAACAAGGGGTCAAATCACAGGGAGGCACTGTGTAATAATTTTTATCCTATTTCAAATGAATTAACTCAAGAATGAATTAATTTTGCATTCAATGGGCATTAATTGAGTTTAATTTTGTTTGTAATTAATCAAAATTAACCAAAAGCTTAATTTTGATCTTAATATTTTAGGTCAAGACATTCTAGATAGGATAATTTTGGTTCTTATATCAGATTAATTAGGATTACCAATATTCCAATCAAGATGATTGATGAAGCCAATTTTTATGTATTAAAATTGGGAATTAATAATCACGAAAGGGATTTTGAAAATTGGACTTAAAGATGGACGAAATTGGCTTTTTATGTATTAAAATTGGGATTTTAGTTTGAGGTTTTTTATATATTTAATTGAATTTTCAAGCAATCCATATCTAAATCTATTGAGAGAAACTAGATGAATGAACATAGATAGAGAAAGTAGATGAATGAAATTGAAGTAAAGATAAAATTCGATCGTAATCTATATACTAGAGATCTAATATGAAAAATGGGATGAAAATCAATGTAAAACTAAGGATTAAGAGTCAGATATTGAATCAAAATCAAATTTCAATGCTAATCACCTTTCAAACTAACTTCAAGGGCATGTCCATTTCACCCATCCTTTAGCATTTTAGAATAGTTCAAGAAGAAGTTCAAACAGCAACATAGAAACTTACAACTTAGAATGATAAACCATATCTGTCAACTTCAAAAGCAACACCTGTGTCCTTCCTGGCCAATTTCTTGGGGGAGAGCTTCCAAAGTGAATTTCCCCTTCTTCCCAACCTCTATTTAAACCTCCAACCATCTGGATAGTAGAAGGTGAAAAGAAAAACCTACCCTCAAAATTTTAGCGCAATCGGACGGCTAGATCTCAAGATATCACCATTTAACAAGCGATGAATCTTGGCCATTGGATATTTTATCTCTCCTCCACGAAAATATGAAATGCTCCTTTTTTTATTCGTTGCCTTGATTTCTCTGCCCTCATATTGCATTCTGACATGTCTTTGCACGCTTCCATAGGCCGCAACCCTTGCGGAATAATAATGCATTTTCAGTGGATGAGACAGTGCTACGTTGCCCCTTTCTGCTCTCATTTTAAACAAAAAACAAAGGGAGGTAAGCTTACCTATTTATTTAATGTACGTGGAGTCGATTGCAACATGCAATTAATGCACGCGGCTTATCGATTCTGCGTATGAGGAATCATTTTCTACTTTATAAATAGATGTGGAATCAATTCCCGCGTGCAATCAATAGATGTGGCTAATCGATTCCGCGTTCATTGATTATGCCGAAGATTCCAATTTAATAAATGCACACGGAGATCGATTCTCCACGTGCATTTATTGCACAAAAAGCCAAGTCAAATAAAACAAAAAAACACAGCGTACCTTTTTCCTCGCTGCCTGCGCCATGTCCTTTTTAATAAATGAGCCATAATGAGCCATAATGAGCCAATAATGCATCCAATCATTCGCCTGAATTTTCGGACGAATGACGTGGGTGCCATGAAATTCATAAAAAATATCGTTTAAAATACTAAATAAATCATAAGAAAATGTTTAATTCCAGAAATTATTTCTTGGCTATATAATGGTCAGAAAATTATAAAAAAATATGGAAAAATTCTAGAACAATTACTAAAACCATTAACAACATCTAGCCAAGTGTTTTATCCCCCCCCCTCCCCCCCACTTAATTCATTGCTAGTCCCTTAGCAATGTTACTTTAGATGACTTCTTCATCCATCAATCTTCATTCATCTGCATGAAGTGTTGGAGATATCAACAACATGCTCAAAAGGAACTCCCCTTGACAATTTGGATTCCACCTTGTCAGGAATATGGTCGCCATCCCTCTTGGTTTGTGCAGAGCTAATGAAATGATATAGAAATATGTACTTATCTCCAGATTTGAAAGTATGATCGAAATGTTCCTCAAAACACTTTTTAAGTGGTGGACCTCTCCCTTTTATATCAAGTTCACTCTCTTCCGGGTAGCGTCTACTTGATGTTAAAATTCTCCCACCAAGTTTCCTCCTACTTTATGATAAAAGCTAGACATTCTCTGTCTCCCATTTAGCACAGAATATGAAATGTTGTTATAGGTAGATATGTATGATGAGGTCAGAAACGATGGCATGGGTAAGAGAATAAGAACGGACGAAAGAAGGAATGCTCAAGGGAGAGGAGATGGATTTGGATTGTATGGTTTCATAATGGATGTATCATTTCAGGTTGCCTTCTCCCAAGACTTAGATGAATGAGACGGATATAGATAGAAATGAAATCATATGTGATGGCGTCAATGAGCAATATCTTGTATGCAGATTGAGGTACTAGAATGCTTCAGGCACGTATCCATAATCTCCCCAACTTTGCTCATAGTCGTCGCATCTCAACCATTTCTTTTCACTACTTTTATTCCTGGATAAATTAGATATGTTTCATAAAATCAATATAAAACAAGTAATAACAGAAATCAAAGATAAAATTAAGTTATCTATGGAGTTACCTCTTACTTTCTCTATGCTTCAATTTCCCTAGAGTATTGACAAAAGTAATGAGAATGATATTTTCCCCCTAGAAGTAGGAAACGTTTGTACAGAAGCTAGGAGGAGGCCACAGGAAACGGTATCGAAGGAGTAACTTTGGGAAAAAACATCGGAATTAAGGGAGAAGCTCAATGAAATTAAACAAAAATTAAGGAGAGCGCCCACCCTATCAGGAATACCAGTAGATAAATGAAGCTAAACCACCTTAACAAAATTTCATGCGTTAGAAGAGTGTCGCAGATCAAACTAATTCCATATTAATGCAGGTGATCAAGAGGATTAATGCAGATGAAAAGAGGTTGAAGGAGATCATGGATGAGGAATCAGAAATGTAAAAAAAAGAGAAAAAAATTATAATGGAAGGACTAAACTACCGATATCCATCTAACCACCAAACATGTATAACTCTTGGTGCAAATCCATTGTACCCATCGCATAAATAAATTAATCCTAGTAATATGGTTAAAAGTAATTTTGGTGATGCCAATGATAAGGAGTCACGTATTAAAGCGTGGTGTAAAAGCATGCAACCTATGTTAAGTGGTATTTTAAGTGGCTAAGGAATAACCTAAGAGAGGCGTGAATTACATTCTGTAGCTACATAATCTTTTCCTTTTTTAATTAACCAAGAATTTGGCTAAATAAGAAATGAGGTATGGGAAATGGGAGACAATTTTTTTAGACAACTGATAACATCAATTTGGATCAATAAAATTATGCTTGTATACTTCTTTTTACCGCTTGTTTTTAGATTTGCACTAGTGTTTTTTACCAATTAAGGATAAAATGAGAACTTTATGATTTATTTTACTAACCTCTATTTTATATATTTTATTGATTTTTGAAACTAATCCGACTTGATTCCTTTTACTCAAGTGGGTTTCTCACATCTTCTTGGAGTTTTATTCAAAATCAGGACTTAGGTAAATATAACGGTGAATTTTAGCGAAAAATGCTACCAAAGTAAAAACCTAAGCCATCTAATAGATAATAATCGGAGGCTCAATACACAAGATTCCCAGTTCAGAAGTCCATTCAAACCTTCTTAAAGGCCTGGTCAACTAAAAGCAAGAATTGTGGAACTAACCCAAAATTTGAGTTTGGAAGACCTATTTTCAAAACCGAGAATGGGGGAACATGGGTCCAAACTGAAAATCAAGATACCCTAGCCCTCCAAACCTATGAAATGAAATCTTATGGCTGGTAGAGTTAGGACACTTTTATATATTCTCTCTTCCCATCCCTTTGTATCTCACCTTGGATTTCAGCTCCCAATTTGTTGTTGGAGGCCGACCAAACAGGGGGAGCTTAGACAATGCTCAAGTAAACTAATCTACAACTGAGAGGGATTTTTTTGCTATTGTCTTTGCTTTTAGATCATAGTGTTTTAAAATGATTACTAAATAAAAAGGAGACAAACTTAGGTTACTAAGGTGGATGCTACTCATGTATGAATTTAATCTAGAAATAAATGATAGACGAGTTGTAGAGAGTAGAGATGAAGATCGCTTATCTTGCTTTTACATTCCCTCTCCTCTAGCTTTTAAAGAATTCGTGGATGGGCACATTGTAATACTGGAAGGACATGAATTACGTTGGTATGCACATATATCAAACTACTTAGTGACTGGTCAATTTCCTAATAATTGGACATATGATGATATAAAAAAAATTACAAAGACATTCAATATAATTATTGGAATTAGCCTGCACTTTTTAGGTTATGTATTGAACAAATCTAAAGATAGTGCATACAAGAGGAAGAACAATGTTGAGGATTCATTCATCACT
Organism: Wolffia australiana; assembly: GCF_029677425.1. Taxonomy (NCBI): domain Eukaryota; kingdom Viridiplantae; phylum Streptophyta; class Magnoliopsida; order Alismatales; family Araceae; genus Wolffia; species Wolffia australiana. The sequence goes on from NC_135835.1 coordinate 6,825,741, forward strand.
TAGAGGAGGATGTTATTATTCTAAATTAACTACATTAAAGATGCTAGAATGCGGTTTTTACTAGCGACGTCTGCAAAGAGATGTTTATGAATTTTGCAGTGAATCTTAAGAAAAAATACCATATGTGATTTCAGGGCATTATAGAGATGGATATATTTGATCAGGGGGGGATTGACTTCGTGGACCCTTTCCCCTTTATAAGGTTATGATTATATTTTCGTGGGGTTGACTATTTTTTCTGGGGGGTTGAGGCCATTCCCACCAAGATGGATGACCACCAAATCGTCCTAAAATTTGTCTAAGAGAACATTGTGTTTAAGTTTAGGTGTCCATAAGCCATCATTTGTAATGGAGAAATCCATTTTCATAGTCAACACTTTATAATACTAATAACAAGATATGGTTTCCATCATGTCCTCACTAAGTTCATAAGCTAATGGGCAAGTAGAAGGATCTAGTGGAAAGATTAGGAAATTCTTGATTAGGATTATAAAATCTGATGGGAAGGATTGGGCCAACAATCTTTCGGATGCCATTTGAGCATATTGAATTGCCTATGAAACTCCTTTGGGTATGCTACCTTATAGGATGATCTATGTTAAGGCATGTCACATGCCCCTAGAACTTGAACACATAAGCCCTATGGGCTACTAGAAAGCTTAATCTATCTCCCATATGCAGGAAAAGGAAGGCTCCTACAACTGCATGAGTTGGAAGAGATCAGAAATGAAGCCTATAAAAATTCAAGAATATAAAAATAAAAAATGAAAACATTTCATGATCAGTATATCTATAAAAAAAGTTATTCGTCTCAAAATGGTTGGGCTTTGCGTACTTCCTCCTCAAATTTTCACATCTAGTAATCTCTATCATAGCTCCGCCTACAATAATCCTCAGGAATAAAGTGTAAGCCATTGTGGCCTTCAAAAGGTAGTTTACTTTCTCAACGGACCAGCCTTAGTCAGAATGGAAGAGGTCCATCACCCAAGTCCTAGTGTCTCATGCATTAACCTTACCCATACCTTCAAATCTTCGAATTCCCCGACATTCTTCCAAGCCACCTGCCAAATTCATTGTCATCACATTTACCTTTTAACTACAGCTACTGAGGGCATTCACTTTTCAAGTCCATCTACATTACGATTTCTGAAGATGATATTATTAATCTTCTATCTTCACATTCTGAAATCTCATTATCTGTCCAGTCCTCTCGTTCGCCCCATATGTCTCACCATGAACTATGATAGTGAAGTTCTTTGTGATCCAGGTAGTAAGCAATTTCGACATTTATGGCAGGAGATACTTGGATTATTCCTCTATATCAATTGATATCATTTGCATTCATTAAGCCTTTTCTCTCCCTCTTTTTCTCTTATAATTCATCTCATATTTTCTCTTTATCTATAAACACCATTTAGATAAAAAAAACCAAAAAAAATAAAGATAAAATAAAAATCGACTTAAACCCCTGAAATAAAAAAATAAAAAAAGTAAAATAAAGAAAGATAAAATAAAAGATAAGAAGGAAAGAAAAAGAATAAAGAAAAAAAAGTAAGTATAACAAGGGGTTTAGTTTCTTCTCTCTATCTTCTTCATCACTTCTTTTAGTGAGTTGTTATATTATTGATCAGTACCCTCTTGATCATAATTTGGAGATGGCTCACATGAAAGGAGAGAGTCCAAGGGGGACCCTCTTCCCACTTATATTCCCTAAATCTTCTAAATTCTTGGGGAGTGTTTTCCCACAGATGCTCGGTTGCACTACTCATTACTCCATTGCCCTTGAATTTATCCTAGCCATACCTGCCTCATTCCACTACAACCAGGCTTTTTCTTTACAATAAGCCTTAGCCACCATATTAACCGGATTCACACTAGTAGGCATTCGCCACTCCCAAAAGATAAAGGAATGACATGTTACGATTCCACCTGAGGGTAAATAAGTTGTGTAAGATCAAGTCAGAGTCATGATCAGGACAAGAGAATGTAAAGGCCAACTAGGAGAGTTAGTGACAGTAATTGGAGGTCGAGAGTTGAGAGGAAGTAAATGGTGTTGGTGGATTCACATAATTTTGTTGGATCATGAAATTAAGAAGAAAAAGACGTACCATCCCTAAGAATTAAAAAAAGACATCATACCTAATGATCTATGAGGTAGTAAATTATATAATTTCAATTCCATATGGGGAAAACTGATATAATATATGGAAGGCATGTATTTTTCTACACACAAGATTAATCCCCTACTCTTGTCCTCAGCATTTTCTTATTTTAGTGGTTACATGTCATGCTTCCCTATCACTTGTCTAGGGTACCAAACCCTCTAATTTAGTGAATACGATTCATTAGAATGCAGTATCCCTCAGAGTTTACTTATATGGGAATAAAGCTTCTAATACTGTGATGACTTATATGGGATTCCTTGAACTCTTCTAAAAACTATATCATAAAATGGTCTGGGGTACTAAGCTCTACAAACTAAATGTCAATGACCTCAATTTAATACCTAATATGGTATTTCAAACATAAGCACTCAATGTATTCAAATATCCAATCTCACCAAAATTATCAACTCAACTTCAGTTTCAGCTCTCTTCATTACCTATAATTCAATTTAACCTGAATAAGGTCCTAATCAATCTTCCTCGAGATTAAATACCGATCCTACTAAACACTGTCACCGTAAAAATCATTCATAATTATTTAATTTAAATGTCAAATAGCCATAGAACTTGGATATATTTGAAATCCATATATACCTATTCAAAGGTGAGACATTGGTAAGACTTTAACTCAATTATTATATTGATATATGTTTGTGTTTTTTATTCAAATCCGTTCGATATGCACAGATGAAAGCAATATAAATGTATTCATGTTGTTTAAGACACTGAGATGATGATAATTTATTGAGCCGTACGGAATGCGCAATCAGATATTGGCAGAGTCTTCGGTGCACAGCCAGCAAACAACTCGGCAAACTCAGGCGATTAACATTACAACAATTGGAGTTCGCACATTGTGGACGCCATCCGCCCATGTTAACCACCCGAATATGTCAACCTGGGCACCGAGCTCCGCCTCCAGCCTTACAGTAAAATCCGTCTCCTGTCCATATTCACTGAATACAAGGGTGGCCGGACTAACAGTCACAGAGATACCAGGCGGGGAAGTAACTTGCGCAGTGTACGGCCCTGGAGGGCCGACGTTCTTCAACCTCCTTCTAACAGTAGTCGGAGTGGAAAGCCATGGTATGGTGATAGATGGGTAGTTGAAATTAAGTAGGCTTGGAGGAGTTGACGGGCAAACGACCAGCGTTCCTGTAAAGACGGCAATCTGGGAGAAGTTGTAGCCAATGCCACAAAGAAATTCGAGGTAGTCTTCCACTCCGAGATCGTAGACTAGTCCAGGCTCGGCGGCAAGGTTTGGCCGAATGTGCCCGGCTCCGTAGCTGAACGGCTTGGCTGTCGTATTGAAGGAGTCCATGATAAGGTTCCCTCGATTGTCCTCTGACGTTGCTGCCATTGAAGAAAGAAGCAACGAATACCAATGAGTTCAGATAATATGTTTGATGATGATGGTGTTCGGTGAACGCCGTTAGATAACAAAGTTTGATTGTGGATCACATAATCATTTAGAGCCGCTCACCGGTCGTCATGATGGCGGACTTGATTGCCGCGGGGCTCCAGTCAGGGTGAAGGGTTCTCAGTAGGCCAGCGATTCCTGAGATATGAGGGCAAGACATCGATGTTCCTGATAATGCAGTGAATTTTACACGGCGCATGTCAAAAGGCTGGCGGCTTGGTCCTGTGGCCTCAGTAAACGCAGCGAGAATACTGACTCCCGGTGCAGTGATATCTGGCTGCAAGTCATTTCACTCGGGTCAGAGGAAAGATGAATAGAGTATGACCTAATCTTCCACTTAAGTGAATTTGTTGATACATAAATAAGTATATGTATGTTTGTATATATCTATTTATGCATCTATGTTGTGAGAAAGGGGGAGATTGTGGATAGAGAAAGAACCTTGAGGATTACTGGGTCGACAAGATTGGGCCCTCTAGACGAGAAAGAAGCCATAGAAGGCGCCCGGTTGGTACCTACCACCGTTGTGGGGGCTATTATATTGGCGACGGGGTTCCTGTGAGAAAGTCACTGGATCATATTCATGAAATTGATATGTAAACAAAGTAAAAAGACCTAAAAAACTAATCAAAGAATAAACCGAGGTTTTTTAGTAAAATAGCCATCTGGCTTTGG
>NC_135835.1:6835000-6837500 GCF_029677425.1 Wolffia australiana
TAGTTGAGTTGGGAGAGAGGATTGCGGGTTGCTCTAAGGATTCAAGGATATCAAACTCATTGGTGGTGACAAAGTTATCATTGAGGTTTGATGATGAATGTCGAGTGGGATAATAATTTCTTGTGGGAGTAGCTTTATCTATTTCTACAGAATTTGATATACCCTTCCGTCTCCATTCCAATTTTCCAGACTCTATCACGTGTCTTGGTTTATCAGATCCTATTGGTCGGTGGTATTTTGTTTGTAAGTTATTGTAGTTATGACGTTTGGTTATATGTGGTTGATGTCTAGTTTTGAAGTTCTTTCGACATATATCCTGTTGATGTCCAACCATTTGACATTGTGCACAAAATAGGGGGTGCCTTTCCACAATGACTTTCTGTTTAATAATCTCCTTAGATCCATTTTGAATAAAAATATATTCAGGATTTTTTTGTGAAATATCCACTTCTACGCATGCTCTTGCATATCCTGGTCTTGTAAATTTGCTGACACCTTCATCAATCCCAATAAAAGTTCCAATCATGGAGGCAATGGATTTAAAGGGTTCTGGATTAAAAAATTGGTGTTGAAGACCTGGGAAACCCATCCATAAGGGAATAAGAGTAGATTCTTTTTCTGATGAAAAGTATGGCGTCCATCGAAATGTTCTCATAGTCACCTTGTCCATTTTCCATATGTTTTTGCTCAAAGCACTTTTAAAATCGTTTGGATTCTGAAATTGTATGAGGACATGTCTTTCATCCAAAACTGTCACTACAAAGTCATTTTGAAAGATATTTGTTTGTACAAGTTGTGCAATAATAAAATCAACACCTGGCCTTCCATATGTAAATTTACCTACAAGCGTTTTTTGAAACGGTTGTGTCATTTGCATGATTTGCTCATCTGAAAATGTAATAAGTTTAATTCCATCACGTATGGAGTAATTCCTCGCAAATATTGACTGAATAAATTTTGGAATGAATTCAATTTTCTGAGAATAGTCTGTTGGCGTGATAGTGTTTTTGCCTTCCATATATGTTGATGAGTTTGCCAAGAGAACATCTTTAAAGGATCTCTTCAAATTTTGCTCAGGTTTTTGTGGCGTTTTAACTGAGGTTCCTATAATTGGGGTACCCGATTTGGATTCTGAAGTTCGATTTGAAGGTATTACTGAACTGCGGGGAATCGAGATCAGACCTTGGAAGTCAGGTCTTTCACCAGATAGTTGGTGTTTTTTTGCTTTCTTCACCAATTTCCAAGCTATATGTTTAATTTTGAATGGAAATGGGGTAAACAATTTAGAACACGTTTTGTGTCGTGTAACATGCCATTGTGAGTTAAATGCTTTCTAGTCCTCAAAGGTGTTAATGTTCTGTTATGATGATTGTTTTGGAGCTGAATTAGTTGAGAGGCAGTTTGTGTGTTCAATGGCTGGTTACCTTCATCATTGCTCCAGCATTCACTATTTTCTATTTATCACAACATTCAATCAACAGCTGTAGGGTGACCATAACTGATCTTATCTTCTTGATTTATACTATGGCTTGTCCCAATTATACTTTACTTCTCAATATTTTGTCGAGAGGAACTATCCAACTCCATTTCAGTTCCAATTTTTCTGCACCTTGGCCTAAGATTGTCTTGCACATCTATATATGTTGTCTTTATCCATGTGCTTCTACTCCTTCCATTCTCTCCTCCCTGCAAAAGTTTTGGTTTTTGAGTCTGTATCATAAGTTGCCATAGCGGTGCAAAATGGTATGTTCCTGTAGCCATCACCTCTTTAATTTCGCGTTCCATAATGTTCCATAAGAGGCCTGTCCATTCAATACGAATTGGTCTCCTTTCCTGTATCCATTTTGATGTTGTTCCAAAAATAGTCCATATTCCTAATTCCTGAAAGATTGCTTTATACGGAATGAAATCAAGGTCATTGGAAAGCTTAAATTTGGAGAATTCAAGTTGCTCGTCAATTTGCAGACGACGAGATTCAAATTCCTGACGTTGTTTCTTGGAAATAGATCTAGGTTGAGACACCGTGTCTTGTGGTATGTTCAATGTGACGAGATGTCCGGTCTTCCATATGTAAACTTACCCATTGAGGATTCTTCAAATGGTCTTGCCATTTCCGAAATTTCTTCATCCGAGAATCTGATTATTTTCAACCCATCTTGGACATCATACGCTCGTTGAGGTATCGAGTATGTAAATTTTGGAATGAAGTTATGTGATTGACCCTGGTTTATAGATTCATTTTGTCCTTCCACAGCCTCTTTATATGTTTGGGCTTGGCTGGTATCCCTTCCTTCAGACCTTGAATCCCCCCCCCACAAAGATTGGATATATAATCTTTAGTGAATGTAGTCCTAGATGTTTAGCTCATCATAGTCAGTTTCGGCTTCAATTTTCTTGTCTTCTTGATTATTATTTTCTTGAATTGCTTTTTAGTAAGCCCTCTTCTCTGTGCCCCTTTGCGAGCCAGGTTTTTGAATTAGAACACCTTTTGTTTTAGACG
>NC_135835.1:6842500-6850000 GCF_029677425.1 Wolffia australiana
GCAAGTTAACTCTGGATGTCTGATAAGCTCAATTTTAGGTGTAATTTACTGGTTAATGACTGGTTAATCGTGTGAGGTTTGAGCTTATGCAACGATAATATTTTTCCTCACAGCTTTAGGCAAGTGGGTTGTCGATCCTCAGGGAGCAGATAAACAGCAGTTATTACTTTTCAACTCAATGTATCTATTCAGATTTATGTATTCAGTTGCAACAATTAATCAAATTGATCTACAGTGAAGTCCCCCAAGTGTTTTTTTAGAAACTTTAACTAAGCAGCATCTTCAGTAAAGAAACTCTTTACTGAAAAATTTTCCCTTTGGGGCAAATACCAGAACACCTTGAGGGTGTTCTCGCTTGCAAGAGTGGCCACGCAATGGCACGCCGTGCACTCAGATCCTATTGCGTGCGGGCTGCTGCCTGCGCGCAGGAGGGTTCTACTTGCAGCGCGGCGCCTGTGTGGCAGCTGCTTGCTCGCAGGCGCGCCTGTGTGCTATGCAGCATCGCACAGCGCCTGCACGCGGCTACTGCCTACGCAGGTGCTGCTCGCACGCGATGTGTGCTGCGCGCAGGCGGATCTGTGCGCAGTGCGGGCCTGCGCGCGACGTAGCAGCTCGCCCACAGGGAGCACCCTGCGGCTTGTGCGCGGGTCCTTCTCACGCGCAGCGTCCACTATGTGCGGGCAGATCTGTGCACAGCTTGGGCTGTGCACAGCTTCTGCTGGCAGCTCCAACCGCTGGCGATCTAGGCTGAGGCCTGGGTCGCTACTGGGCTTTGGCTGCTAGCAGCTTAAGCTGCTGGCTGCCTGATCTGCTGGCGACCTATGCTGAAGCCTTGGTCGCTGGCTGTTGGCTGGGCGGCTTGACTGCTGCAAGGAAGGGTTTTGCACTAGATTGTGAAGAACAGCAGTGGATTTTTAGGAGAACGAAATGGAGATTGATTCAAACAAATGATGAACTTGAAATTGAATGAAAACAGAGAAAAATCTTGTCTGGATTTGACTGGGAACACAGCTGGGAGGTTCCCAGTCCCAAATTCGATTGTCTAGAAGGGAGAAGAAGAAATTGCTGAAGCTAGAACAATCACACCTCCTCGTGTCACCTCCTCTCGGCAAGGCAGTGATCTTCTTGGTCTAGCTATGCCTCAGCTTGTCTCTCTCCCTGCTCCAATGCTCATCAGCTCTTGGAGGGTCTGCAGAAATCCTCCTCCTCCAAGCCCTATCTTGCTTAGTTGAAAATCTGGACAACCTAGAATGAGCCCTTGTGAGGCTATTTATAGGTTTCTCTTAATATGGCTTCTTTGAGATTTTAGGGCTTTTTCCTCTTCCTGATTTTTGCCAGCTCCTCTTGATCAATTTCATCTTTCTTTGGATGCTTAATCCATATCTGAACTCATTAATCAAATACATGAGATCTAATCCACTTGATTCAAAGAATCAAGTGGGGTTAGTAAGTTGGAAAAATAATGCATATGAATAATAACAAATACAGATTAAATGAATGCAATGGATACTTTCATGCTCAAGGAACTCATTAATATTTGATGACATATTGAGAGTCATCAATGTCTAACGTGATGGTGTCATATAAACCTGAAATAGGATGAATGTAGGACAAATGGTGATTTTTAAAATTTTGATGCTGAGTCTAACATGCTATGTTGAGTAGATGTATTTAGATGTCTAATATATGGAAATAATATCATGGATGACCTGAGTCATTAGTCTAACAAACTCAAATCACATTTGAAAAAGAGAGATTTCACCTGGTAGTCCATTAAGCTGGGTGGTATCTCTCTGATCATGTATCCCTTGATCCTAAGTTGCTAATTCTTCTATCCTTCTCTTAATTCATTTAGCCAGTTTTTTAGTTTGTTTGAGTTGTGGTAGCCCGAGCTTGTCCGTACGTTATGCACCCTTGGCATTTACGGGAAGTTCCTCACTCCTGCCGAATATATAGTTGATTTCCTGCAAAATAGCATGGTTAGCCAAAGAATCTGCAACCATATTACCTTCGCGATAAACATGGTTGATGTTGATTATTCTCGTGAAATGCGCTTGGATTTTCTCCCACCATGCGGCATACTTCCAGGCCCTGCAATTTTTAGTCTTAATAAAATGACCTAGAACTGTTGAATCTGTTTACATAACAATCTCATTTATTCACTTTTCGGCACAAATATCCAGTCCATCTAACATGGCTTGGCATTCTTCTTCCATACTCAATGCAATTTGGTAATAGTGCGAAAACGCAAAGACCATAGAGTGACCGCTATCACGTGCAATACCTCCGCCCCCAGCTTGTCCTGGATTAAGTTCTAATCCATCTTTTCGATGCTCCATCTATATTAAGTTTGATGATTGATTGTGGAGGAGGTATCCAGCATATGATTGTTGTTTTGACCATGTAGGTGCTGCTCCCTGGCTCTAGGTTCCAATTTTCTAATCCTTCCATCTCAAATCTTTTGGAAATTTTCTTTGGGTTGTTATATTATCCATACATTTTAAACCGCGTTCGACACCTAGTAGTATTGACGTGTATTCATCATTTCCATCTTCCCACTTCTTTTTTGTTTCGTTTTTTCCAGATTTCCCAAAGTAAGAGCATGAAGGAATATTTTTTTACAGAGATGCTTTGCTTTCTCTGATTTTTAATTGTGTAAACACAGTTAACCATTATGCTAACGTTCGGAATACTCGAGGACGCATATTCCATTTCTGTGCAAACCAGTTCCAAGTTCTTTCTGCCCATTCACTCTTGAGAAAAAGATGTTCTGCAGATTCCAGTTGTGGTTCTGTGCTACAAAATTCACATTTAGACACTATGTGTATACTTATTTTCTGTATATTCTGATCTATTGGTAGTATATTACATAAAAATTTCCACATGAAAAATTGAATATGAGACGGGACTTTAGCAATCCAAATAAACTTGGCAGTTGAATGTATATGCCGTTTGTCCCAAATGAGCTCCCATGCTGAGTGGGATGAAAAATACCCATCTGTTGTAAGACTCCAAATGGCTTTGTCGTTGACATTAGAGATAACTAAATTCATCTCTTTGATTCTCTTCAATACTGTTTCTGGAATTCTACATCGTTGAAGGTAAGGTTCCCAGCCTAGTGAATGCAGCCTCTCCACAGTTAAATGTTCTTCTATTATTCTTGTGTTTGGAATGTGAGCTACGGGTCCTTGTCCCATACAGTTCATGTACCAAGAATTGATGTTGCCCCTCCCTACTTTCCACTTTATGATTGTATTCATCTCGTGCGAAGATTCTTGCAGGGCAACGCCTAGAAATTATCTCTACATCCCAGTTTCCGTACTTTGCCCTTAGCAATTCTGAACAAAGTGAGGGTTTGGAATGAAAAAGACAGGTTCTTTTCATTCTTATAACTTTCATAATATCCTCTAAAGTGTGTATCCCTAACCCTTTCTCATCTTTAGGATAACATAGTTTCTTCCAAGAGATCCAATGTCGTTTCAATTCTCCTCCGTCTGTAGACCATAAAAAGTTTGCCATAAGTTTGTTGAGAGCATCCAGCGCCTTTTTGGGGACATCAAATACAGATAGCCTATGGATTGGTAAACTATTTAGGACATGATTTATCAAGATCAATCGACCACTTGGAGATAACAGCTTTCCTTTCCAACCCTCTAGTTTTTTCTGAACGTTTGTCAACATATGGTCAAAATATATGGATTTTGCTTGCCCAGTAAACATGGGACATCCTAAATACATAAATGGCAGTGTTCCAGCAGTAAATGAGGTGAGCATGGTAATTTGATTCTTCTGATGCAAGGAAATTCTTTTGGAAGTATAGAATGCACTTTTCATACTATTGATTTTTTGACCTGATGGGTGTTCATATTTTTCTAACAGAATCACCAATTTGTGAACTGATTGTTTTTTCCCATTTATAAAAATGATCGTGTCATCGACAAAGAGACAGTGAGAAATAATGGGAGCACCATGTTTTGTGTAATAGGAACCAATTTCTGATCATCAATACAATCATATGCTTTTTCCATGCCGAGTTTGAGAATGAATTTATGTCCAGGGATTTTTGCATTCAGTGACTGGGTAACTTCATGGACTAGATTCACACTTTCATGGATTGTTTTCTTTGTAATAAAGCCATATTGTTCCTCGGATATGAGTCGGGGTAGCCGGTGTCTTAACCGATGGTTTAGCATTTTTGAAATGAATTTATATATTACATTACATAAACTAATAGGTCGCATATCCCTAAAGGAGTTTGGATGTTGCGTTTTGGGTATCAGGACTAGAAATGTAGCTTTCCATGCTTTTGGTATTTTCTTCGTTTCAAAGAAATGCCAAATGGCTAAGCATACATCATGTTTCACAATCTCCCAACAATGAGTGAAAAAACGAGGAGTGAATCCATTGGGTCCTGATGCACCATCAGGATTCATCGTGCACAATGCATCCTCTATTTCTTTTGTGGTAGGAGAGCAACATAATCATTTGTTGTCTTCTTCTCTCACTCCATGCGATATAACTTCTAGTAGAGATGGATCCATTCTGGTGGGTTGGGATGAAAGTAAATTCTTATAAAAGTTAACTGCATCATTAGACATGTTTCCACCTTGATTGTATTTCTCTCTCATTTTGGAGTAAATGTCTCTGTTGGATCTCTGATTGACTATAGCATGAAAATATTTTTTATATTTGTCTCCTTCAAGTAACCAGTTTTTGTTTCAGATATAATTCATATTGTTCTTCTCTCAATTCTAGTTCCTTTTTTAGGAACATGAGTCGGTCACCATTTGTCTCATCCCCCCTAATTTGTAATTCATCTTCCAGCTTGTCTATTTGATCCTTGAGTTTCTCATTTTCCTCATGGATGTTCCCGAATACTGTATGGTTCCAACTTTTTAATATTGTTTTTAACGACCGTAGCTTGTTGCTAATATTAGTCATGGGGTTGTCATTGACCGTGTTTCCCCATGATCTTCTAATCAAATTTAGGAATTGAGGATGTTTTGTCCACATAGCTTGAAATATGAATGGGGGTCTCCATACTGCGTGTACTATTTGTGTAACTCTCAAAATCATTGGTGTAGGATCCGACAGTCGTCGGGGTAAATACTTCACCTCGTAATAAGTTATCTTCTGCGCCTCTGCATTCACCAGAATCCTGTCCAATCTTTCATAAATTCTGTGGGTGCCTTTACGTCCATTAAACCATGAAAAAAGGTTCCCTTCCTGAGGGGGCTCAATTGATTCTAGGGCCGTAAGGGCCGAAGTGAATTCCTCCATATCTAGTGTGTTTGGTACATTGCCTCCTTTTTTTCTGTCCCACTTCTAATAACATTAAAGTCACCCCCCGAAATCCATGGTTTGTTGAGCATGCTAAATCTTTGGATCAAGTGGTTCCATAAAACTCTTCGAGTATCCCGAATGTATGAGGCCTAAATAAATGAAATCATCGTGGATTTTCCCTCACAGCACGTTTCGACAGTCAGACTTTGATCACATTCGTCGACATATCTGAGATCTACACTACTCTCCCAAAAGACCCATATTTTCCCTCCTTTTTGGGCCCAACATCCATCAAACCCCAATTGTAGCCTAAATTTTTTGATTTTGGAGTTTTTGGCCATTGGTTCTAGTATCCCAACAACTTTAATTTTGGATTCTTTAACAATGTGCTTGATCCGTAATCTCGTCTCAGCTTTTGCAATGCCTCGGCAGTTCCATATGAGGATGTTTATCATTTATTGAAACATTAATATGGCCTCATTATCTCTAAGGGGGCTTCTTATATCTTGGGATTTTGTGTGTCCATTGCTATGTGGGGTTGCGAATGTTGTCGTTTCATATCCTATTGTGTGATATTGTGTTTGTGAAACATCAGCCTCATCTGAGCTCACAGATTCTAGGTAATCTTCTATAGTCTTGCAGTCTCGTTCTGCAATGGCATTCATTGATTTTGATTTCCTGATATTAGCCCTTCTCAATTCTGCACAAGGTGATTCTGGAAGGCTTTGGGTTATATGTAAACTCTTTGTGCTGATCTCATCCTCTGAATCAGATGGGATTAGATTATCTACCTCAGAACTAGTGATTCTTGGTACCCATTTCATAATTTTTGTCTCCACTTTTGTATGGTGAGAGACCAGTGAATGACTAGTATTGTTCACATTGGTTCCATTTTTTTTAATGGCCTTTGGCCTCTCTCCCTATTATAGATTTAAGGTGTTTGTGCTCCTAGGATGCGGCCTCTTCGTTGATAGTTCATCAGCGAAGTGCATGGTGTTCATGTTAACCTGGTTCAATGTCTTTCTAGTTTCGTCGGATATTTTATCGGATGGCGTTTGAGTCTGGGTGTTTTTCCTTCTCCAATGAAACTTTGAATTCTCATCGCTTCTCTTGTGATATGGTATCTGGCTAGCTTTTGTCTGTCTCGCAGATAAAAACTCCCTCGAGTGTCTATCTTGTGTCCATCGGAGATTACTAATGTGGTATTTGCACCTACACTGATTTTCCTTATGGCCTACTATCTGGCAATGTCTGCAGAAAAGAGGATACTGTTCTACTATAACTTTTTGTTTGATAATTTCAGATGAGCCATTTTGAATCTTAATGACCTCTGGGATGGGTTATGATATATCAATCTCCACGCACGCTCGAGCGTATCCTGGCCTAGTGTACTTGCTAACGCCTTAATCTGTGAAAATGAATGTTCCTAGCATGGACACGATAGATTTAAATGGATTCGGGTTAAAGAATTGGGATCTTAGGCCTGGAAATTCTACCCATATAGGAACTAATGTTGACTCTCTTTCTGAAGAGAAACTTGGAGTCCATCTAAAAGTTCTCATTGTTAAGTGTCCTATGCGCCATATATTTTTACACCAGGCCATTTTAAAATCATTAGGGGTTCCAAATCTGATGATAACATGTCTCTCATCCATCACGGATATAGAGACATCATTCACAAATTTATAAGTTTTGACCATTTCAGTGTGAATAAAATTGATGTCCGGTCTTCCATATGTAAACTTACCCATTGAGGATTCTTCAAATGGTCTTGCCATTTCCAAAATTTCTTCATCCGAGAATCTGATTATTTTCAACCCATCTTGGACATCATACGCTCGTTGAGGTATCGAGTATGTAAATTTTGGAATGAAGTTATGTGATTGACCCTGGTTTATAGATTCATTTTGTCCTTCCACAGCCTCTTTATATGTTTGGGCTTGGCTGGTATCCCTTCCTTCAGACCTTGAATCCCCCCCCCACAAAGATTGGATATATAATCTTTAGTGAATGTAGTCCTAGATGTTTCGCTCATCATAGTCAGTTTCGGCTTCAATTTTCTTGTCTTCTTGATTATTATTTTCTTGAATTGCTTTTTAGTAAGCCCTCTTCTCTGTGCCCCTTTGCGAGCCAGGTTTTTGAATTAGAACACCTTTTGTTTTAGACGTTTGGAGGAAAGCTTCCTGGGGATTTTTTTATGGATGTTCCTTCTCTGAC
>NC_135835.1:7455000-7860000 GCF_029677425.1 Wolffia australiana
GAAAACTATAGTTAAATATGCCAATATGGGTGTCCAAAGTCAAACAGACAAGTCTGTAATTTCCAAAAGTTAAAACTGTAAAATAATTTGAATATGAGACATAAAAATAGACATGGTAGCTACTTCATTTCCAAACTGGTATAACTAAAAAACTTTCATTCAGTTCACAAGACATAAAAGGTATAACAAATCATTACAGTTCCTCAATAAATTTAACTATGAAAAATTATTAATAAATTGTGGTAGATAATTGAAATGATGTTATTACTTACTCATATTCAAACTTATTCATATTTAGGCTCTATACAAGAATCGACTAATTTGGGTATAATTATCTTAACACCTTTCAATGATGTTTTTATTTTGCTCTTTTTAATGACTAGCTGAAAGCCATCATACATAAAAAAATTTACTCAGCTAAAAAAGTAAATGTCTATGAGGTTTTAAATGGTACTTTTAAAAATAATATATTTAGTTCACATTTCTAGATTAATTTTTTCTAAAATTTTCAGGTAATCAAATTTTAATTTTTTTACCCTTAAGTCTGAGTTCTAAATGAGATAGAAAATTTTCATTTTTTCAAAAAAAATTTCATTTAATATGAAAAAATAAATATTTTTATTCAAAATATTTTGGAGGGAAGCAGAAGTTCCATAGACAATATATGATCCAAAATTTTAAAACCAGGTGACAAACATTGAAAGGTGTAGTAGAGTGAGAACATGGGTCAAAGTTGGAAGATAGTTTCAAATCAAGATATTTATGTATATGCCGAATAATATTTTCAATATGAATATAGTTTATCATTTAAATATATAGATATGAATTGGGACATGTTTGGAAAATTATACAGATTTATTTTTGGAAACAATCGTTTAAAAGGGAAAATCTATATAGTCTTATCACAGATAAAATACTGATAAGAATGGGATTTTGTATACAGGGTTCAGGTGAGCTCCCCCATACACAAATTCATCATTCATTTTTATTTTTATATATTATACTCAATGCTCATAAATTAAAAATTGATATGTATGTTTGATATATTTTACTCGTAAAATGAAAATCAATAGATCAACTTTTGTTCTTGAAATAAGTTCAGAAAAAAAATTGTGTGATTTATGTTTGAAAGTTTAAAAGTGATGTTTTATTTTAATTAAAATATAAGAATTGGATTTCAAGAACAAAACATAAAGCATTAATTCCAACTTTTAGATGAAAACATAACTATGATACCTTATTTTATGTTGATATGCTCAAAAAATATAACAATTCATTTGTGATATTCATATTTAAATTTATGCACTATAGATTTGTATAAAATATGCAGAGTTTCATTCCAGATAATAACAAAACCAAAGAGAAGGCCCATATTTTTTTATAATTTGAAAATCCAAAACATTATGTTTTATTTTTTAAAAAACCTAAAATGAAGTTATCATTAGAATCATTAATTTTGTTTGTCTTGAAACCTCCAACTATAAAGGGCTATCAAATTCATTAATAGAGAATTCATTTTAGATTTATGGTTTAGCACATCAAATAAACATTCAACGTGGATTTTTGTTATGAACTTTACTTTGAGTTATCTAAAAATAACAAATTTGGATTATTAGCCAAGCTATGAAACTCATTAATCAAGGTGTGTATGAATACATCAAATTAAGCTCTTCATGAAAACTATAGATTTAATATAATCGGTGATGATGTGACATGGATGAATGAGTCTGATGTACACATCCCTCAATTTATGATGATAAATTAAGATTTTTAAAAAATGAGGCTGCACATAAAAATGGTAAAAAAATTGTGCCTTTGATCAATATGTCAAACACTCTTATTTTTTTAGATACACTTGTTAAAGGAAGCAGAGAGGAATGTAGATGGATACACCACCCAGTCCCAGGCCCAACTCCTCCTTTTAGGTGGCCACTAGATATAAAGTCTTCCCCTAGAAAATATCCTCCCATAACCACTCCTGCTTGGTCTTTACCACCCTGTCCAAGCCTCACACTCAAGAGTTTCCTTGTCCCTAAAATATTATACTTGCATTACTTCTCACTACACGAATGAGCCAAGCCCTCTCCCCATAGGTCCTCCCATGATAGTTATCCTTCCATTATCTTTCCCGATAGGTTCCCTATCACCTCCTCACCTCCCAACATCTCTGTTGGATAGGTTACCTTTCACCACAACTCCCCCCCACTCATCCTTCCTAGTTGATCCCTTCCCTTCTCTCAAATCCATCATACTAATCTATCTGATCTCTTATCTTATCCTTCACACGTATCAGACCCCCCTTTGGATGGTCCCCAATGGTTATCTCCGCAGTACATGCATTAACATCTAGTAAGCAATACTTGATGAAATATTGAGTCCCTTTTCCTTCATCTGATTCTATCCATCAATAGTCCGTTGACGAATCATGTAGAATCCTTCCTAGAACTTCAGATGATGATGATAATTAAATCTCAGAGAATTACGACCTTGCCATAATGTTGGCATTGAGTTATCAGTTAGATACATCCACATCAATTTATAACATTCGAAGAAGGCCCCGTCAGTTGAGCCAACATACTCTCGTGAGTCGGAGCTTTATATGGAAATGAAGATGGTTGATAAACCCTCTTACAAAGATACATCTCATATCCTTGATTAGTAAGCACACCATTGATTTATCTTGACAACACCAATCCCAAATAAAAGAAATTGGAATAGAAAATATGTATTTTAACTCTAGAAATAAATTATGGTTTGTTTGAAAATAGCATGTTCCCTAGAGTTAATGACCAAAAGAATGAAGTACATGAACATGAAGGTATTTTCTCCATCAGCCATACATGCTCTTGGTCATCAATGACTTGCACATATATAAAGAATATGAGGCTCTAATGGAGGACCTTCTATACCATATTGCATTATCATAGGAAGATTGATTCCCCCTACGTTCCTTGCATTATTTTTTAACTGTGTGCAAGAGTTTGGAGAATACCACAGAGGATGAGTCCAAAAGACTTTCAACATGGATGTGGTAAATGATTTTCTACATCATACAATTCTTTTTCAGCATCAAAGGACAAGAATGATGTGGAATTGGTGTAGCCAGTGACAGGGAGGCAGTCATACGTGCCAACACATGGGTCATTGCTTTACGAAAAAAATGTTGCAGTGGTGTAACTCTCTACACTAGTTATGATCCTCACTATGAATAAAACCACTCCTTGATTTCTATTACCAGATAACTAATTGATAAGATTTCTAGACGTCTTTTAATGTTTTCAACCACATGGTCAAGCAGGGAGACTTATAGAGCTTTTCGAGATGCACTCATTTAATGTGAGTGAGCATCATGATGAGCCCATTTAATGTCATGATATATAATCTATTTAGAAATCATAAATCCAATGGCATGATATATACATCCCATGCATGGATTTGAAGATTCCTTGGGTTGTTACTCTCATTGTGATCCTAGAAACATGGGTATGAAGTGTTTAAGATATCAAGTACACTTTTAAGTAAGAATATTTCCATGCATTTCTAGAGCACAATGATGAATTCCATCATGGTTTTGGAAAGAGCTGGTGGTCATGATGAGGGAAGCCTACTTCTTGCATTGTATGATACTATGATCACAATGGTGCTCTCTCTTTCCTTCCAATCTAGGGGACTCTCTCACTTGTGATAGATACAGTAGAGTGGATATAAGTGTGTAAAAGAAAGAGCATATTGATAACTAAAATCAATTCCAAAATCAAAAGAGCGATTGGGTTGCAAAAATAAACGATTTTTCACCTTTTTCTTGTTATGTTAACTAACATAAATTTATTTTCTACGGAAAGAGAGGAAGAAAATCTCAGAATTGGACTCTCTTTTGGGGGTTACTTTTCTTTACTGTATGCCTATTTTTTTTAGACATACTAGTTCTAGTTCTGACCATATCGCACTATGTATCATTTGATCACCCAAGAAAAGATTCCTATCTCTTGTTCAACTATAATTTTTCATGCAAGAATTCAAAGGAAATTTACAAAAAGGTGGATTTAAACAACAACACTTGCTATATCCACTTCTCTTTCAAGAGTATATTTATGCACTTTCTCATGATCAGAGTTTAAATGTAAACGCATCAACTTTTAATGAACCCGTTGATATTTCAGGTTCTGACAAAAAATATAGCTGATTACTTGTCAAACGGTTAATTAAGAGACTATACCAACAGGATAGCTTGATACATTCTGTTAATAATGCTAAGCAAAAAAGATTCGTCGGACACAACAAGAACTTTTATTATCAAATGCTATTAGAGGGTTTCGCTATCATTGTAGAAATTCCCTTTTCACTGCGATTAGTATCCTCGCTCAAAGAAAAAAAAGAAATACCGAAATATCAGAATTTACGATCTATTCATTCAATATTTTCATTTTTAGAGGATAAATTTGCACATTTAAATTATGTATCAGATATACTGATACCTTATCCGGTCCATCTAGAAAAATTGATTCAAATTCTACAATGCTGGATACATGATGTTCCCACTTTACATTTATTACAATTGTTTTTTCATGACTATCACAATTGGAGTAATTGCATTACTACAAATAAATCTAGTTATGGTTTTTCAAAAGAAAATGCAAGGCTATATAGGTTCCTATATAATTCTTATGTAGTTGAATGTGAATCCATATTTCTTTTTCTTCGTAAGTCATCATGCTATTTACGATCAACATCTTTTGGGCCTCTTCTTGAGCAGACACTTCTATGGAAAAATGCAAGATATTGGAGTAATTCGTTGTAATGATTTTCAGAAACCTCTAGGGTTCTTCAAGGATCCTTTCATGCATTATGTTAGGTATCAAGGAAAGTCCATTATCGCTTCACGAGGGACTCATCTTCTTTTGAAGAAATGGAAATTTTACTTTATGAATTTATGGAAATTTCATTTTCACTTTTGGTCTGAACCCAGTAGGATACACATAAACCAATTTCCACATTTTTCTTTGTCTTTTTTGGGTTATCTTTCAAGTGTAGAAATGAATCCTTCATCCATAAAAAGTCAAATGTTAGATAATTCCTTTTTAATAGATACTGTTACTCCAAAATTTCAAACTATCATAGCCATTATTCCGATTATTGGGTCATTGGCCAGAGCTAAATTTTGTAATCTATCGGGGAATCCTATTAGCAAGCCAGTTTGGACCGATTTGTCAGATTCGGAGACTTTCCGGACAACACATACAAAGAGACCTGCCAACAGTCAAGTTTTTAGTGAACCTCTGAGAGATAGATATTTATGATTAGTTCCCTTTTTCTTACTTACCATCTATCTATTTATTTTTTTAGTTATTCACTAGAGCAATTATGATATTGAAGTCAATTCGGGGCAAGTGTTCGGATCTATTATGACATAGCGATTAGGTGCTCAACGGACCTTTTTAAATCTTTAACCACTTTCCAGGTCTCACGAAAAAATGTTTTTTTTTATAATCTCGTGCATTCCTATCCTATATAAATAGGTAAGTGTCATATGCATCCAAGTGGATGCATATAAGAAATGAAATAGTTTAATTACTCTACTCTAATTAGAACTACTTTAATTAGAAATCAAAACATAACCTCATTGATAATTAATACCATCAGGATCATTCCAATATCTTGTCTTTATCTCTATTTATAGATTTAGTTAACTTTAAAAATGACTAAAAGTCTCTAGTCTCTTTTTAGCTATAGTCTCTACTCTACTCGATTCCTACATCCTTCTTGCTACCCTATATATATGACACGATAAAAAACTCAATATAATTTTTTTGTTACAAAAGGAAGGGATATAATGAAATTTCTTGATTGGATCTTTATCAGGGCGAGAATACTGTTATTTGATTTTATTTATTTAATAACCATTTGCTGGACGCAACAAACCTATTGTGATGAATTAAAAAGGGAGAGTGGTATTATTCGAACCGTCTCGTTATCTTCAACCAATTTTGTGCTTCAATATAATTACCTGGAGTAAGCGCTATAGCTTGTTTCCAATACTCAGCAGCTTGATCGGACCAAGCCTCTACAATTTCAGAATCACCCTGTCGAATGGCCTGTTCTCCACGGTCGGAATAGGTAAATCAATTCCTTTCCTTAGAACCGTACTTGAGAGTTTCCTACCTCATACGGCTCAGCAATCAGTTATTTAGACGGATCTATAAGCTCCCGTTTTGAACATAAAAAATTTCGATCTGGTTCTGACAAAATCAACAGTAAATAAATACATTGTAGACACCAGACGAATCAGTGGTTTACCAGAATTTTTTTATAATTCATATACTTCTGGATCTGTTCATAAGAAATGGTCCAAGAGACTTTGATTTATTTTTGAGCAAACAGAATAATGCAAATCATACATCTATCTTACATACTAATATGAACTAATTAAAATAAAATGATAACCAAAAATATGGATGTTAGAATAAGTATTAGTGAGATTTGTTAGTCCTAATTAAGCACTATCTAGTATTCATTTCATTGAATTTTTCATTTACTTCTATTATACTGTACTTATTCTTTTTTATTATTTATTATTTCTTATATTATTTTTGTCAGTTTACTCTATTATGTCTAGTTACTATATTAGCCAGTCTTTTTTGTCATCTTAGATCTAATTTAATTTTATTATTATTCATATTACCAACGTATAATTATACATGAATTAGACATTATATTAGAACTAGAGTTAAAAGAAATTTATACCTTCTACTTTATCGATTTATCTAAAAAGTATATAATAAATTAATAGATTTTTAATTGGATTTTTTTGGAGTTTATAAGTTCTTTTTGTGTTTATTGAAGATATATTTCTGTAATGAGTGAAAAGTGTGTCAAAACGGGACCTTTCATTCAATTCTTCATTTTTGAATAAAAAAATGAATCAAATCTCCCCAGGTAGGATTCGAACCTACGACCAATCAGTTAACAGCCGACCGCTCTACCACTGAGCTACTGAGGAACAACGAGTGATTCGATCCCATAAAGTTCAACTACCGTTCTCAACCCACGAACAATATGAGTTCGAAGCTTCCTTCGTAACTCCCGAACTTCTTCGTAGTGGCTCCGTTCCATGACTCATTTCATAGTGAATCTCAAAGCGTCTCTATTTCATTATATTATATCTATATCCCAATATATCCCAATTCCATTCATTTAATATCTCTTTGGTATCATTGACATAAGGGATGTAATTTATGGTTATGGTCTTTTTCTTTCTCTATTTAGAGTCTATTCCATATAGAGTCTATATGGAAGTGAAAAAATCATCATATAATAATCGAGAAGTTGCAACACAAAAGAAAGGGAGGAGATTTGTGATGATTTTGAATTTTTTTCTATTAGGTAATCCATTATCTTTATGCATGAAAATACTAAATTCCGTTGTTATAGTTGGACTCTATTATGGATTTATGACCACGTTCTCCATAGGGCCCTCTTATCTCTTCCTTCTTCGAGCTTGGGTTATGGAAGAAGGAACCGAAAAGCAGATATCAGCAACAACCGGTTTTATTATGGGACAGCTTATGATTTTTATATCAATCTATTATGCGCCTCTGCATTTAGCATTGGGTAAACCTCATACAATGACTGTCCTAGTTCTACCATATCTTTTGTTTCATTTCTTCTGGAACAATAACAAGAACTTTTTGGATTATAGATCTACTACTAGAAATTCAATACGTAATTTCAACATTCAATGTATATTCCTGAATAATTTGATTTTTCAATTATTCAACCATTTCATTTTACCAAGTTCAACACTAGCCAGATTGGTCAACATTTCTATGTTTCGATCCAACAACAAGATGTTATTTGTAACAAGTAATTTTATTGGTTGGTTAATTGGTCACATTTTTTTTATTAAGTGCGTTGGATTAGTATTATTCTGGATACGGCAAAATAATTCCATTCAATCTAATAAGTACCTTCTTTCAGAATTGAGAAATTCTCTGGCTCGAATCTTTAGTATTCTCTTTTTTATTACTTGTGTATACTATTTAGGCAGAATGCCTTTACCTATTATTACTAAAAAACTGAAGGAAACCTCAGAAACAGAGGAAAGCGAGGAAAATGAGCAAGAAAGCGACATAGAAATAACTTCGGAACCAAAAGAAACTAAACAGGACGAAGAGAGATCCACCGAAGAAAACCTTTATTTTGGTTCCGAAGAAAAAGAAGATCTTTACAAAATAAATGAAACGAACAAAATCCCAGTGAATGGAAAAGAAAAAACAAAGGATGAATTCTACTTTAAAGAGACATACTATAAGGATAGCCCAGTTTACGAAGACTCTTATCTTGATAGGTATCAAGAAGAAGAACTTTGGGAATTAGAAAGTAAAGAAGATCAAAATCTTTTTTGGTTTGAAAAACCGCTTGTCACTTTTCTTTTCGACTGTAAACGATGGAATCGTCCATTTCGATATATAAAAAATGATCGATTTGAAAATCCTGTACGAAATGAAATGTCACAATATTTTTTTTTTACATGTCCAAGTGATGGAAAACAAAGAATATCTTTTACATATCCACCGAGTTTATCCACTTTTTCAGAAATGATAGAACGAAAGATATCTTTGTACACGAGCAAAAAACAATCCCACGAGGATAATTATTGGGTTTATACTAATGAACAAAAAAAGCACACCTTGAGCAATGAATTAATAAATCGAATAAAAACTCTAGAAAAAAAAACATGATCCCTTGTGCTATATGTGCTCGATAAAAGAATCATAAAATGCAATGATGAAAATGAAAAGGAATGCTTGCCTAAAGTGTACGATCCTTTTTTGAACGGACCATATCGTGGAAAAATCACAAAATTATATTCACGTTCAATCAGGGATGATTTAATAACTTCTACAGATGCAGAGGATTCCATAGAAATAGTCTGGATAAATAAAATTCACGGTCTACTTCCTAATGATTCCCCCCCAAAAGAATTTGAATATCAAAAGAATCTCGTTGATGGAGAATTTTTATCGACAAATAGTGGTCATTCCTTAACCTCAATTGGCGAAGTCCCCTTGAAATACCCCCCCAGTCTTAATTTGAAAAAATTGTCTTTATTGGCAGAAGAAAAAAGAATTGATTCAGAAAAGCAAGCAAAATGTTTGCAATTGATATTCGATGTAGTTACAACTGATTACAATGATCAAACAATTAGAAATAAAAATAATCAATTGATTTTTCCTGGAATAGAAGAAATCAGAAAAGAGGTTCCTCGATGGTCATACAAATTAACAGATGATTTTGAAGAACAAGAGGAAGAAAATGAAGAAGAATCAATGGAAGATCATGAAATTCGTTCAAGAAAAGCCAAACGTGTTGTAATTTATACTGATAAAGAGGAAACTACTGACGCTATTAGTAATACTAGTGATAGTGATCAAGCGGAAGAGGTGTCTTTGATACGTTACTCACAACAATCGGATTTTCGTCGGGATCTAATCAAAGGATCCATGCGTGCTCAAAGACGTAAAACAGTTACTTGGGAAATGTTTCAAGCAAATGTGCATTCGCCACTTTTTTGGATCAAATAGACAAAACATTCTTTTTATCTTTTGATATCTCCGAAATGATGAATCTCGTTTTTAGGGGTTGGGTGGGTAGAGACTCGGAATTTGAAATTTCCGATTCTGAGGAG
This sequence comes from Wolffia australiana, assembly GCF_029677425.1. Lineage (NCBI taxonomy): Eukaryota > Viridiplantae > Streptophyta > Magnoliopsida > Alismatales > Araceae > Wolffia > Wolffia australiana. The sequence goes on from NC_135835.1 coordinate 7,464,686, forward strand.
GAAGAGACAAAAGAAAGAGAGAAAAACAAGGAAAAGAAAGAGGAAAATGAACGTATAACAATATCAGAAACTTGGGATAGCATTATATTTGCTCAAGCAATAAGGGGTTCGATGTTAGTAACCCAATCGATTCTTAGAAAATACATTGTATTGCCTTCATTGATAATAGCTAAAAATGTTGGCCGTATGTTATTATTCCAATTCCCTGAGTGGTACGAGGATTTGAAAGATTGGAATAGAGAAATGCATGTTAAATGCACTTATAATGGTGTTCAATTATCAGAAACAGAATTTCCAAAAGATTGGTTAACGGATGGTATTCAGATAAAAATTCTATTTCCTTTCCGTCTAAAACCTTGGCGAAAATCTAAAGTACGATCCCATCATATAGATACAATGAAAAAAAAAGGAAAAAAAGACAATTTTTGTTTTTTAACAGTATGGGGAAGAGAAGCGGAACTCCCCTTCGGTTCTCCTCGAAAACAACCTTCTTTTTTTCAACCTATTTGGAAAGAGCTAAAAAACAAAATTCTAAAACTGGAAAAAACATTTTCTCTTTCTCTAGTTCTAAGAGTTTCTAAAAAAAAGAGAAAAGGGTTTTTAAAGATTTCAAAAGAAAAAACAAGATGGGTTAACAAAATAGTTCTAGTTATAAAACGAATAATGAAAGAACTTGAAAAAATAATAAACCCAATTTTCTTATTTGGATTCGGGAAAGTAAAAGTATATGAATCGAACGAAAATAGAAAAGATTCTATAATCAGTAATAAGACTACCGACTAATCAACCATTCGAATTCGATCCACGAATTGGACAAAACATTCACTTATAGAGAAAAAAATAAAGGATCTTGCTGATAGGACAACCACAATCAGAAATCAAATAGAACAAATCACAAAAGACAAGAAAAAAATAGTTGTAACTCCGGGTATAAGTATTAGCCCTAATAAGACAAATTGTGCTGATAAAAATTCAGAATTGCAAAAACATATTTGGCAAATATTCAAAAGAAAAAGTACCCGATTAATACGCAAATTCTACTACTTTATCAAATATTTCATTGAAAGAATATACAGCGATATCCTTCTATGTACCATTAACAGTCTTAGGACCAATGCACAGCTTTTCCTTGAATCAACAAAAAAAATGATCAATAAATTCTTTTACCACGATGAAACAAATCAAGAAGGGATTGATCAAACAAATCAAAATACAATTCACTTTATTTCGACGATGCAAAAGGCGCTTTCTAATATTAGTAATAAGAATTCAACTATTTATTGTGACTTATCCTCTTTGTCACAAGCATATGTATTTTACACATTGTCACAAGTTCAAGTTAATAACAAGTATTACTTGAGATCTGTATTTCAATATCACGGGACCCATCTTTTTCTTAAAGATAGAATCAAGGATTATTATGGGACACGAGGACTATTTGATTACAAACCAAAGCATAAGAAAGTTGATAAGTCTGGAATGAATGAATGGAAAAACTGGTTAAAGAGTCATTATCAATACAATTTATCTCAAACTCAATGGTCTCGATTAGTACCACAAAAATGGAGAAATAGAGTCAATCAACGTTGTACAATTCAAAAAAAAGACTCAATAATATTGGATTCATATAAAAAAAACCAATTAATTCATTACGTGAAACAAAATTATTACGGAATAGACTCATGGACAGGACAAAAAGAAAAATTAAAAAAAAACTACAAATATGATCTTCTAGCACATAAATATATGAATTATGAGGATGGAGGGGACTCATATATTTATGCATCGCCATTACAAGTAAACAGAGACCCAAAAATTCCATATAATTTCAATACACAGAAAACACAGAAACCCGAATAATTTTATGCACTAGTAGGTATAGATATTAGTGATTATCTAGGAGAAGAATCTAGTCTATATGGAGAAAAAAATTTGGATAGAAAATATTTTGATTGTAGAATTCTCCGGTTTTGTTTTAGAAAAAATAGCGATATTGATACCTGGACTAATATGCATATTGGTACCAAGATTAATAAAAATACTAAAGCTGGAACACATAATTATCCAAAAATTTATAATAAAGATATTTATCCTCTCACGATTCATCAAAAAACAAAACCATCCAATAAAAGAAAAAAACTTTTTGATTGGATGGGAATGAATAAAGAAAGGCTATATCGTCCCATATCAAATCTGGAATCTTGGTTCTTCCCAGAATTTGGACTACTTTATGATGCATATAAGCTTAAACCATGGATTATACCAATCCAATTTCTTCTTTTAAACATTCATAGAAATACCAAAATTAGTCCAAATAAAAACATCAACGGAAATGATCTTAATCTACGATCTAATAAAAAAGAATATCTTGAATTAGAGAATCAGAACCAACAAGAAAAAAAACAAATGCTAAGCCAAAGAGATCTTGGATCAGATACACAACAAGATATACAAAAACAAAAGAAAAAAGAAGATGTTGAAAAAAATTACACAGAATCAACCTTTAAAAAACTTAGAAAGAAAAAACAATTAAAGAGCAAGAAGGAAGCAGAACTAGATTTTTTCCTGAAGCAATATTTCCTTTTCAAAGTAAGATGGGATGATTCTTTGAATCAAAGAATGATCAACAATATCAAGGTATATTGTCTACTACTTAGACTGATAAATCTAAAGGAAATTGCTATATCCTCAATTCAAAGAGGAGAGATGCGTCTAGATGTAATGTTGATTCAAAAGGATCTATCTCTTACAGAATTGATAAAAAGGGGAATATTTATTATTGAACCGGTTCGTCTCTCTATAAAATGGGATGAAGACTTTCTTATATATCAAACCATAGGTATTTCATTGGTCAATAAGAGTAAACAACAATCTGAAACTGATAGAAGATATATAAAAAAATATCTTGATGAGAATCCTTTTGAGAAATCTATTTCACGACATAGCACTATGCTTGTGAGTGAAGATAAAAAAAATTGTTATGATTTATTTGTTCCTGAAAATATTCTATCTACTAGACGTCGTAGAGAGTTGAGAATTCTAATTTGTTTGAATTCCTGGAAGTGGAATGTTGTAGACGTAGATAGAAATCTAATCTTTTTCAATGAAAACGACATAAGGAACTGTGGACAGTTTTTGAAAAAGGACAAGCATTTTAATACAGATCCAAATAAAAACAAATTAATAAAATTAAAATTGTTTCTTTGGCCCAATTATCGATTAGAAGATTTAGCTTGTATGAATCGGTATTGGTTTGATACCCATAATGGTAGTTGTTTCAGTATGTCAAGAATACAGATGTATCCACAATTCAGAATTTATTGATGGTATATTTTATATACTATATAAAGATATAATATAGTGTAGTGTGTAGTGTGTGAGTGAGATATTCAATATACAAAGGCCGAAAGATATACACATATGTTATGTTACATTATGATACATGATACTGAATTTAATGGCTTATCAACTGAATCTAGAAATGAATCGGCAAAATCCTCTTAGGTACAATACAAAGAAATCATTCTCTTTGTTGAGTGCAGAAATGTATTATACCTTTCTATCCAAATCAAATTAATAAAAAAAAAAAATTCAATCAAACAAATTTGATTTGGATAGAAAAAATCGTATATATAAGAGTAAGAGGAAACCTTTTTTGTATATACCAGAAAATGACTGACATTATTTTTTCTGATCAGTAAAATAAAAAAAAATGGAAAAATCTTTTTTTATGGTAAAAAATTCATTTATCTCAATTATTTTGCAAGAACAAGAAGAAAAAGAAGAAAACAAAGGGTCTGTCGAATTTCAAGTAGTCAGTTTCACAAATAAGATACGAAGACTTACTTCCCATTTGGAGTTGCATAAAAAAGATTTTTCATCTCAGAGGGGTTTACGAATAATCCTGGGAAAATGTCAACGGTTGCTGGCGTATTTGTCAAAGAAAAATAGAATACGTTATAAGAATTTAATTGGTCAGTTGGATATTCGGGAACCAAAAACTCGTTAAGTTAATGCCAAGATTCGTTTGAATTTTTATTTTGACAAACCTCCTTTTATTGTCGAAAGTTAACTCAAATTTCTGAAGCTGAAATTGCTTTTTGTATTTTAGTTCATTTCTGTAATATGTATATGTGATGAATCAAGAAAAAGAGATATGGATTCGGGGAAAAAATATATGGATATGAGTGGACCAACTAGAAGAAACGATCTTATGATAGTCAATATGGGTCCTCAGCACCCATCGATGCATGGTGTTCTTCGATTAATCGTTACTTTAGATGGGGAAGATGTTATTGACTGTGAACCTATACTAGGTTATTTACACAGAGGCATGGAAAAAATTGTAGAAAACCGAACAATTGTGCAATATTTACCTTATGTAACGCGTTGGGATTATCTAGCAACTATGTTTACAGAAGCAATAACTGTAAATGCTCCCGAACAATTAGGAAATATTCAAGTACCTCAAAGAGCCAGCTATATAAGAGTCATTATGTTAGAGTTAAGTCGTATAGCTTCTCACTTGTTATGGCTTGGCCCTTTTATGGCAGATATTGGTGCACAGACTCCTTTTTCTATATTTTTAGAGAGAGAATTAATATATGATCTATTTGAAGCTGCTACAGGTATGCGAATGATGCATAATTATTTTCGTATTGGAGGAGTAGCTGCTGATTTACCTTATGGTTGGATAGATAAATGTTTAGATTTTTGTGATTATTTTTTAACAGGAATTGACGAATATGAAAAACTTATTACACTAAATCCCATTTTTGGAACGAGTGGAAGGCGTAGGTATTATTAGTGGAGAAGAAACAATAAATTGGGGTTTGTCAGGACCCATGTTACGAGGTTCCGGAGTCTCCTGGGATCTCCGTAAAGTTGACCAATATGAATGTTATAATGAATTTGATTGGGAAGTCCAATGGCAAAAAGAAGGAGATTCTTTAGCTCGTTATTTAGTACGAATGAGTGAAATGAGGGAATCAATAAAAATTATTCAACAGGCTTTAGAAGGAATTCCAGGCGGACCTTATGAAAATTTAGAAGTCCGACGTTTTGATAGAACAAAGGATTCCGAATGGAATGATTTTGAATATAGATTCATTAATAAAAAACCTTCGCCCAATTTTGAATTGTCAAAACAAGAACTTTATGTAAGAGTAGAAGCTCCAAAAGGAGAATTGGGCATTTTTCTGATAGGCGATCAGAACGTTTTCCCTTGGAGATGGAAAATTCGTCCTCCAGGTTTTATCAATTTACAAATTTTGCCTCAGCTAGTTAAAAAGATGAAATTGGCTGATATCATGACGATACTAGGTAGTATAGATATTATTATGGGAGAAGTTGATAGTTGAAATGATAATTGATATAAGAGAAGTGCAGACTATCAATTCTTTTTCTGTATCAGAATTTTTAAAAGAAATTTATGAACTTATATGGCTCTTTGTCCCTAGTTTTGTTCTGACAGTAGGGATTGTAATAGGTGTTCTAGTAATTGTATGGTTAGAAAGAGAAATCTCTGCGGCGATACAACAGCGTATTGGACCTGAATATGCGGGGCCATTAGGAATTCTTCAAGCTTTAGCAGACGGAACCAAACTGCTTTTTAAAGAGGATGTTCTTCCATCTAGAGGGGATAGACGTTTATTCAGTGCCGGGCCTGCAATAGCAGTCGTAGCCATTTTACTAAGTTATTTAGTAATTCCCTTTGGATCTCACCTAATTTTAGCCGATCTGAGTATAGGTGTTTTTTTATGGATCGCCATTTCGAGTATCGATATTTTGAGCACAGAATATCGACTCTGTATCAATAAATAATGGCTAATGGAATTCCTATCTAAGGGAAACAAAATAAGTGAATGGTGGGTGGCTCATCAGAATGGGTAAGGGTAGGTAAGGGATGTTGGGTGGATAAGTAATACTTAGATAGCTTACTCCCAATAACAGATGAATAAGTGGAATACACTAGAAGGACTAGATAATGATGATCATGATGATAGTGGAGGAAACTTTTCATGACTGTGGACTACATAAGTGCTTGTCTCATAAGCATGATATGATGAATGTAGTGATAAATAAATTCCTCTAACTAATGGGCATATGGCTTCTGGAACAAGAAACGCCATATTTTTTCTTCTTTTCTTCCTTATTCTTCTTCTTCTCTATCTCTCTCTCTCTCTCTTTTGTAAAGGGTTGAAAAAATTGGAAGCATATAAACAAAGAGGTGTTTGATCAAGTAATATCATAAAAAATGACTCTCATGCTCTCAATAAGAATGATGAGATGATGTAGATGAAGAAAAAGGGAAGGATAATAGTTAGAAGATATCATGAAAGAAGGATGTGCAAAGGAAAGAGGGGGAAATTTATGGGCGTAAAGCATATCAAAAGTAATAAGGGGTGTTGGTATAGATGGGTTTCTATGAAGATAAACAATAATGGGCGAACTGCTCAAGGTAGGCTAGGAGAACGGGCAAAGCTGATATATATGTTTAAAATATGATTTAAGGTGGCTCAAGAAAATTGATTCTGTGCTCTAAGACTTGATGAAGTGTTCACCCCTAACCCAAGAAAAATTCCAGTTAACAAGCATCCCTTTCATTTGAGAGACTCAGCTAGTGGAAAGTGGTATGATGGTGGTTCACTCGGCACTCAACCTAGAAAATAGTACTTCAACCCCTTTGATTTTAATGTATGTTCCTCACCTACCAGATATCCTAGTCTCTTAGGAAGAGATCATGGGTCTAGAATTATGATTCTTACCATTAAGAGGTATACTTGATCTGCTACAAGAGCCTAACTTCTATGCCCATATTTCAAGGATTTAAAATGGAGTAACTTCCCAAGGTGAGGTTAGTGTAAATGAATGGAGAAATCTTGAAAAAAAAATACTGGATCTTTGAAAAACTCAGTTTATCCTCCAACTTGATTTTATTCATGAATTTGGAAATTTGATGGCATGGCACAGCCCGAGCCCCAAGGAACGTCATCGGAGACGATGCCGTCGCCAATGACACTGCTGTCGACTCGCGTTTAGTGTGCCCGACAAGCCAAGGCGACGACGCAAATGCCTGTATTCAAATATCCAGGATAAGGGGCATCTTATCGTTGTTTTTCCGTTGTTTTCATCCTAGTTTTTATCCGTGTTTTGCTGCATTTCTCAACCTCATTGTCCGTCATTTATATTGTTGTTCCATTCTTTGTCTTTTGTATCATCTTTGTTGTAAGAGTGGAAGTCCATTCATAAGGACCTTCCCCTCCACTTCCCCTCTATTTTCCCCTTAGATGGGTCTTAAACTTCTTTATTCCCCTGTTGTTGTTAGGGGCCCAGTCCTAACCTTCCGCTATAAAAGGAGAAGGATGGGCGCCCTAATGCCCGGGACTTGTATAATTTTCAAAGAATCGTTGTGTTGAAGTTGAACAGGTTCCCTTCATAGCTGAAGGAAGCGGAGAAGGTTGGAGGAATAAGGTACAGGAGGGTAAAGATCTGGAGGGAAACAAGAGGGTGTTGATCGATTCGGTGGCCATCGCGCTCTTCCACATCCCGCACAATTTTCCCCTCATTAATGGCGCTGGGTGCAACGAGGACATGGTCCCCCTGTGCTGTCCAGGTCGCCGCACAGCGACTTCGGTGTTGAAAGAACTCACGGGCTGTGCACCTGTGTGAGACCTTGAGAATTCGCCCGATGCGTGAGAAGACCCACGGGGCTCCCGCCTAGACTTTGCACTGTTGTGTCACTGAGGGCCTGCCGAAGGCGCTGGCCATCCGATCACGTTATGCCTGACAGACGGCCAAGTCACAAATGGGTGGGGGTTCTTCGAACGGTCCTTGCCCCTCCCCCATCGCTAGTTCACCGACCGATTGACAAGTTGATCTGCCCGCAGTCAATTCGACCGATGGACGCGATCTGCCTCTACCGTTTCTGCTCTATTGGACCTTGACCAGTAGATCCCACTCCCTGATCGGGTTTTACTGGGTCAGCGGTACAATCCAAACGGGGACCATCGGCTTGCCGTCCCTCACTTGACCACGTCTCTGCACCAGACAAGTGTTGACTGGTCGAGCCCCTCTAGTGGAAATATTGCACGGGCGATGGATAGCTACCCACCGTGGCCGCTATCTCCAATCCTCCTATTATTGGCTCACTCCCTGCGGCTGTTAGTCCTGCCGATTCCCTTCTCCGGTTCCTCTCACCCCGACATCACCCGCACTCGCTTCCGTCACACATCACAAAAAGGAGGATTCGCAAGCATCGACAAGGTACGTCTCCCTGCCCGCCATCTCTTATTTTCTGCGGTGCATTTTCAAATTGCCTCCTCCGTGCTCAGGTAAGACTAAGGTGAGAGGGATAGGTTGAGTGATAACTGTGATAAACTAGAGCGTCTTTCCCTTTGGTACGAGTTAGGCTCGTGCGTCACGTGTGGGCAAATCCAGCGGAGTTGCTCCGTTCGGCGCCGTAATCATCCTCGCCCCTTTGGACGAGGCTTGAGAGGTCTACTCCCACCACCCCCGGGCGACTTCATCGACCCCGAGAGTCAGTATTCTCTACTAGTTGGCCCTTGCACGTACCATAATTAGTTCATTTCCATTTAAGGATTTTCGATCGGACGACGCCACTGCCGTAGACCGATACCATTATCCTTTAATGGCACCAAACTATCATATTTGGTGTCCGTCGGACAACGTCTTCGACGACGTTCGACATCAACTTGGTATCAGAGCACGGCTGTGGTCGCCCGCAGCACATCTCCGACGCATCATCGACATCATCCACATCGCATCGCATTTTGAAAACTCATATAGGTACCCTAGGGATGGCCATAGAAATGGGATCGAGCCGGAAGGCCCAACACGGAGGTTCTACCTCCCTGCGACATTCCGAACCGTCGCACGATGAGAGAGGCAACCCCAAGGCCCTCTTGGAACCCCGTCCCATGACATCTGTGGCTGGTCGGACACAACCACCTACGGAGCCCGCGCTGATCGCACCCATTGAGACGGGTGCCCTCGAATTGTCCGTGCCACGCAAGCACACCCATGTTCCCCGTGGATGCCGACGATCCCCACGCAGTTCCCCGCCATAACTAGGTGATGCACCCCCTAGTGACATCGAGGATAGGGTGACTACGAGTCGCCAACCGCACGAGAAATCTCCTGTTGACGAGGCCACACCCCGGACTGCCATCGCCCGTGGCTGAGGAGCAGGATGCGGACAAGGAGGATCGCGTCGACAGCACTGACCCTAGGAGGATCCTTCCAAGGAGCCAGGGAAGTATCTCCACACCATGGCAGCCATGGTTGAGCGCGTGTAGCAGATGTTCACACGCCCACGATCACCAGTACCTGATGCCACACTAGCACCCATGGCTCGAGAGCAAGCCCGCAACCTGCTCCAGGTCGCGCGACACATGGACCATCCAAGGAACCCTTATGATGATGACGAGTACGAGGAGCACGACCGAAGGCCATTCGAGATGCTACGAGTAAGGTGCCCCACCCAAGACCCCACGCGACCCACAGGATGTCCATGCTTGGGATATGAGACACCCACGGGACGACTATGCCCGTGGATATGCGGCCGATCGACCGGCCCGCTTGGACGACTTAGTTCGACACTGAGATTGTGAGTTCGACGCTGACCTACCAGCCCACCGTGGCAACCCCGTTCAGCCTCGCGATCGTAGGTATGGCGCCGACCCACCAGCCCGCCATGACGATCACGTCCGGCCTCACCACCGCCGGTATGAGGAACCCGATGAGACTCCTCAGTACCACCATGTGCGATGCCCGACATCTGCGCGCCTCGCGAAGGTCGTCCCTAGCACAGAGATGACCACGATCGCAATCTGACCCCGCATTGCTGATGCGATGACCCGCGTCATGAGGATTACCCAGAGCCCGAACAGTTCCCAGACGGTGAGGAACGCCGACGAGAGGAGCACTGCGCTCGGATCCAGAGGAGCATGCATGCTGACATCGCCGTTGATGACCATAATTATGTCATAAAATAGTCAGGTAATTGTCATTAATCAGATAATTATTTGCATGCATTATTTCCATATTTACCATTCAAAGCATGATTTTTTACTAACCCCACTTGATTTAGAGAAGAAGGCACCTGATTAAGTAGATTGGATCTTATCTTTCACTTAAATGAGTACAGATGTAGATGAAATCCAATAAAGAAGGCACCTGATTAAGCAAGACTGACTTACAAGATCTACAAGATGAAGGCCAATTTCTCAAAGGACTAAAAGTCACTTACTTGGGCCAGCCCTAAAAACCCAAGAAGCCCAAGAAGTGTGCCCAAGAGAGGAAACCTATAATTACTCTTTCAAAGAGTCATTTGAGGTTGTCTGGAATTTCTGCCAAAACAGGTTAGGTCTTAGAGAAGAAGAGTTCTGCAGACCCTCCAAGAGCTGATGAGCATTGGAGTGGAGAGAAGAAGCAAGCTGAGGAGTAGCTTGAGCAGGACGATCACCACTTCGCCGCAAGGATCATGACACAAGGTTCGTGTGATTGCTTGAGTTTCAGTGATTATGTAATTCTCCCCCTAAGACAGATTAGGTTTGGTTGGAAAGCATAAAGCAGTGTCTCTCCAACATTTCCAACTGAAAATTTTCATTGTTCTAGGTTAATTTCAACTGTTTTTGTTCAAAAAGTGTTCTCATTTCCTCCATTTCTCAATTCATCCATCCATCCAATTTCCTCCATTTCTCTATTCATCCCTCTATCGCCAAGGATTTGAAACTCAGCAGCCAAGAGGCCGAGCACAGCCCCTGTGCACAGAGCCCCGTGTGCAGCCAAGAGGCCGCGCACAGCCCCTGTGCACAGAGCGCCGTGCGCAGCCAAGAGGCCGCGCACAGCCCCTGCGCACAAAGAGTCGTGCATAGCCAAGAGGCCGCGCACAGCCCCTGTGCACAAAGCGTCGTGCACAGCCAAGAGGCCGCACACAGCCCCTACGCACAGAGGCCGCGTGCAGCCAAGAGGCCGCAGACAGCGTCTGCACACAGAGGCCGCACAACCCCCGGTGCGCAGAGAACAACACGCAGCCAAAGAGGCTGCGCGCTTGGTCTGCTCACGCTCAAAGTTACAGGAGCAGGCCTGCAACTGCGCAGTTACAGGCGAGAGCCAATAACTGAGCAGGAAACTAAATTTAAAATATTCTTCTCAAGATTAGATATTCTAAATCTAATCTTCTGAAGAAATTCCCTAAATTTTATCTACTGAGGATCCTTCTAAATTGATTTTACTGAAAGATATCTATAAGTTAATTACTGAAGATTATTCTACTGAGTGTTACTGAAGATTATCCTACTCCCTTCTTCTTGATTATTCTTACATAAGTTGCTTAGTGAACTAAGTTGAGATCTTATAGACACTTTGCTGTAGAATCATATTACTAAAGATCTTTGAATTGATTGTTAGGATAAATCATAGGAATTTGATAACATAAATTAAACTGAAAGAGGAAAACTAGTGGATTACCTACTCCTTGTGGTTTGACACCTTACTCGCCCTAAGGCTGTGAGGTTAATTTTATTGTTGACTATCTCAAATACTCACACGACTAATTAGTAAAAAACCCACAATTTGAGGTTATCAACTAGCGCCATTGCTGGGGAGCACGGTACAAAACTAGTAATTTTACTTCTTTTCAGTTATTTCTGTTTCATTTCCTTGAAGCTGAGGGATTAAAAATTCCTCAGCTAATTGTATTTCTAACAGTTCTTTGAGATCTATGGTAGTGACAAGGTCCAAGTCTTGTGGGAGAATTGAAGAGGAAGTGATGCAACTGAGCGACTCCATTCCAGACTCTTGAGTCACAAAACAAGCTAACCAGCAGCAATGCATGGCAAAAGAGGGACGTCAACATCACGACAGAAGAAGAACAATGTTGGATGGATCAACCCCCTCAAGAAGTTTGAGGCAAACAGATGTGAACATAAACGTATGTGAGGGCACAATGTTCTAGTACGATAATGCTTTAATACATTCTTTACCTGAGTTTAATGGTAATACTGCACAGAACCCCCTAGAATTATTAGATGATTTTCATTTTAGGTGCTCTTCTCAGAATGTACCAGGATTATCTACAGAAATCTTAAAGATGAAGTATTTTCCTTTTAACTTTAAAAGACAGCTTTTTCTTGGTATCATAACTTAGCAATTACCTTCAACTCCTGGGAAGAAATGCAGGGAAAATTTCTACAAAAATTTTCCCCTCTCTCCAAAACACATTTCTATAGAAGGGAAATTCATAATTTGACATAGGACGACAAAGGAAAAGGGCGACTAAGGAGATGGATGGGTTGACGATGGGAAATGGGTCTGTAGGGAGGGATAAAATAATCCACAGAAATTCACATGGTTGGATTCGAACTTTAAAATTGATGAAAATCTGGTGGTGCAGCTCTGACCCTTATCGAGGGCGGGGGGTACTGTCTTCCCCCACCGCGACGATGCCTAAGCACCGAAATCAATACCCGAATTCGCGTCGCGAAGAAACACTCGGGAAAGAGAGAGAGAAGGGGTGGAAATCCAAACCAAAACTAATTCTGACGATAGTGGAAACTTCTAGAGAAAACACTGGACGGAGAACACTTTTGACACCAAAGAGTTCAGGCGTACCTCGACACCGTAGTGCGTGAAGAAGATGCGAGAAATTCTGATCATGACGAGGCTGGGCGAATTCGGGCGTTGAGCAGCCCACTGGACGAGGACGATGCTGGGCCCAATGGTTGGAGGGTGTGCATTGATTATAGGAAACTAAACAAGGCGACAAAGAAAGATCACTACCCATTGCCCTTCATAGATCAAATACTAGAAAAACTGTCAGGGCAGCAATATTTTTGTTTTCTTGATGGTTATTCAGGATACAACCAAGTAAACATCCATCCTGATGATCAAGAGACGACAACATTTACGAGTCCCGTAGGGACATATGCCCTTAGGCGTATGCCTTTCGGGCTATGCAATGCCCCCGCCACATTTCAGCGATGTATGAATGCCCTTTTTTCTGATTTAGTAGGAGAATGTCTAGAAATCTTTATGGATGATTTTTCAGTATTTGGATCTACCTTTGAAAACTGCCTCCTAAACCTCACCAAAGTATTGAAGAGGTGCATTGAGTCCAACCTTGTCCTAAGCTGGGAAAAATCCCATTTCATGGTGCAGGAGGGAGTAGTGCTGGGACACACGGTCAGCAACCGTGGATTGGAAGTGGACAAGGCCAAAATCGAGATCATCCAGGGCCTTCCACCTCCAACCAACCTAAAAACCCTTAGGGGTTTCTCGACACGGGTTTCTATAGACGTTTTATCCTTGATTTTGCTAAAATTTCTAAACCTCTTACAAATCTTTTATCGTCTAAAAATAATGATTTTGAACTAACATTAGAGGCTAAGAATGCATTTGATAAATTGAAAGAAGCTTTAGTTCACGCACCCATCTTGCAAGGGCCCGATTGGACCCTTCCTTTTGAACTAATGTGTGATGCTTCTGATTTTGCAGTAGGTGCAGTGTTAGGTCAGCGAATTGACAAGAAACCCGTGGTCATTTACTACGCCAGCAGAACTTTAGTGGATGCGCAGCTGAATTACACAACTACCGAAAAAGAGCTGCTGGCAATTATTTTTGCTTTAGAAACGTTTAGGCCTTATTTACTAGGTAGTAAAATAACTGTTTTTTCGGATCATGCAGCTATTAGATACTTGTTAACGAAGAAGGAGGCTAAACCGAGGTTGATTAGATGGGTACTTTTATTACAGGAATTTGATTTAGAGATTAAAGATAAGAAAGGGTGTGAAAATGTAGTAGCCGACCACCTCTCCCGAATCATAGGCGCCCCAACTGAACAAATTAATGATGCATTTCCTGATGAATTTGTCCTAACTACACAAGGAACATTGGTTCCTTGGTATGCGCATATCGTCAATTTTTTAGTTTCAGGACAAATTCCTACAGGTTGGACGTCCCACGAGAGGAAAAAGCTACTAAAGGATGCGCGATTTTATTTTTGGGAAGATCCGGAGCTGTTTCACCAAGGGCAAGATCAAGTTTTGCGACGATGCGTCCCGAGCGAGCAGCGAAGCATCCTAGCATTCTGCCACGAAACCAGGTGGGGGACACTACTCGGCCAAGGTAACAGCTCATAAAGTTGTTGAATCGGGTTTCTTTTGGCCTACATTATTTCATGACGCCCAGAAATTTTATAATACTTGTTTAGCATGCCAAGCATCCATCAACATAAATAGGAAAGATAGAATGCCCCTACAACCCATCCTAGAAGTAGAAATATTTGATTTATGGGGAATCGATTTTATGGGATCCTTCCCTAGTTCTAATGGGTATGAATATATTTTGATGGCTATCGATTATGTCTCCAAATGGGTGGAAGCCATTCCCTCCAAAACCAATGACAGTAAGGTAGTGACTAATTTTATTGAGAAAAATATCTTTTATAAATATGGATGCCCACGAGCTATCATTAGTGATGGAGGTTCCCACTTTACAAACTACAACTTTAGGAACCTCCTCAAGAAGTTTGGTGTCCATCATCGAGTCACTACTCCTTATCACCCTCAAGCCAATGGCCAAGTTGAATTGTGCAATCGGGAGGTTAAGAAAATTTTGAGGAAAATAGTGCGTCCGGATGGGAAAGATTGGTCTAGGAAGCTAGACGAGGCATTATGGGCCTATAGGACCGCTTACAAAACTCCTCTCGGCATGTCTCCCTTTCGACTTATCTTTGGGAAGGCTTGTCACCTACCACTTGAGTTAGAACACAAGGCCCTTTGGGCTATTAGGAAACTCAACCTAGATTTGGATAGAGCCGGCAAGCATAGACTTCTTCAATTGAATGAGTTGGAAGAGTTAAGAAATGAGGCTTATGAGAATTCGAAGATTTATAAAGCCAAGATGAAGATGTTTCATGATAAGAGCTTGAAGAGAAGAATTTTTGTAGAGAATCAAAAAGTATGGCTTTACAACTCTAGATTAAAACTCTTTCCAGGAAAATTGAAAACGCGATGGGATGGCCCCTTCCTTGTTCAGCAGGTTTTTGAGAATGGAGCGGTTACCATTTTTGATCCTACATCTCAAAGACAATTCACTGTGAATGGGCAACGGCTCAAACCCTACTTAGAAGAAGAAGATCTTAATAGCCCCATGAATATTTCTTTAGAAAAGCCACTACACGAGAGCTCATGATCTGATTAGTTTTTGCTTCCATTTTCTATTTTCTCTGTTTTGTTATTTTGCCGTGTTTTGTTTTTGTTTTCTTCGTTTTTGTTTCTGTCTTCGTGTGCAGCTACTCCTATCCAAGCTAGGTACACCGTCACTGGACAACATGAATGCTGATCGCCGCCTTTCCTTCCATGGTTTGATCTCTCTTTCTCCTTTCTCTTAATTATGATTTGTCATGTAGGAACATGCCTTTTTCTTGGGGGGGAGGGGAGTACAGTTGCATGCATCATCCATTAAAATTTTTTCGTTTTGCATTCACAAACCATGGATATTTGATGATCCTAGGAGATGCTTGTCCAATGATATGCATGATAATTCGATTCTTTTCAAAAGGGTAGAAGTGCAAGAGTGGCCAGCTAGGAAATCCTAGGTGAAGTAAGCCTAGCTAGGTGCACTATGATCCATAGTATTACAGCCATATATCTGACCATTATACGTATCTCACCTCACCGTCCACCTCGGGTTGAGTTAGCACTTACATGCACGAAATTTTTTAGCTTTAGTGGAGAGTAGGGTTAGTGTTAGCTCATTGGCAATATTATTATGACGTGAGTGAAGCTCCCTGAACCAAGAAGGATACAAAACTTCATCGGGGGAATAAGCTGCCAGTCTACTAAGGACGGCACATGGGTAGTGGATAAGCGCCACCAAACTATAAAGTGAAAGCTGCACTGCGCATAAACAAGCAAAAGCTTGCATCATAGTACTAAAGTTGATTGTCATAAAAAATGACCAACAAGCAGCAAATGCCAAAGAAAATAAAGGTGGAAAAGTTGTCTCCCATGTGTTTGAGCCGATGCTACTATAGCCATAGTATTGAGCTAGCCTTAGCACCACTCTCTACGCCTCGTTCAGTAGTGCGCTTGGGGTGTTAACTCGATCTTACTCCATATACTATGTACTTACTATATGTACGCCGTAGATCAAGTGCACTTAGTTGAGGTAGAAGGCTGAGATAGATCCTAAATTTCTCCTATGCTGGTCAAGTTCAATTGCTGAAAATACTCCTTGAAAAGAGCATGAATCAAAGCTATCGGAAGTCGAAAGTCAACTTGAGATCATCTTTTATTCTCACCTGCATTTCATTACTAAGGGACTAGTAATGATCTAAGTTGGGGGGTGTTTGATGACTCTCAAATATGTCATCAAATAATTAAACTTTTTAGTTTTCATTCATCAAAATTATAATGTTAATTCATGCTAATATCATGAATATGCATCATTTTATGAAATCACTAACCCCACTTGATCCTTTGAATCAAGTGGAACATATTTAACATTTTATGGTTAGTAAACATTCAGAGACAGGTTAAGAAGATCAAGGAAAGAGACGAGGATCAAGAGGAGCGGGTGAAAATTCAAAGAAGCAAAAATTACGAAAATGCCCCTAGGCATGACTTAAGAGAAACCTATAAATACTCTCTTGAGAGTTGATTTTAGGGTGGTCAGAATTTTCTCTAAGGGAACTAGGGCTTGGAGAAGAAGGATTTCTGCACCCTCCAGGAGCTGATGAGCTTTGGAGTTGGAGAGAAGGAACGAGCTGAAGATTAGCTTGGGATTGAAGACCTCCGCCTCGCCGCAAGGACGTGACACGTGGACGGAGCGATTTCTCAAGTTTCAGTACTGTGTACTCCTCTCCCTATAGACAATTGAAGTTGGGTTGGAAGAGACATTCCAGTGTTCTTCCAACGATTCCAACTGATATTGTTTCTTCTGCTAGTTTGATTTTGAGTTTAAAGTTTGTTTGAATCGTTTCTTTCTACTCATCCCTCTTGAAATCCTCTGATTTCCACTGCAACTTGTTCACAATTACATCATCAGAATCACCTAGGTTGTGAACACGCCCAAGCCAAGCGCAACCACAGCCGCAGGCAGCAAAGCAACCTGCAGCCAAGGTTGCAGCCAAGGCCGTTAGCAGCATAAGCCGCCAGTAGCCAGGGCCACCATCGACCAAGGCCACAGCCTCGGTCGCCAATATCCCAGGCCACCAGCAGCCTAAGCCGTGAGCAGCCAAGGCTGCCAACAACGCAAGTAGCGTGCAGCTGCAGCTACGCGCAGCACCGGCTGCGCACCAGCAGCGCACCAGTAGCCGAGCAGCGTGGCGAAGCTGCAGCATAGCGATGCCGTGCGGCCGAGCAGACGCGGCAACGCGGCGTGCTGCCGCCCAGCGTGCAGCCTCAACTACTGCAACCAGGCCACGCGCAGCGCTGGCGCGCGCGCTGCAGCACGCAGACGCCTCGCAGCGCGTCACGCACATTGCTGAGGCCGCGGGCAGAAACGCTTGCACGCGCGCCCGCCACGTGTTTGGCGTTTGGCCAAACCTACAGGCGTGAGCCTGCAGGCAAATAGACAGAGATAAATTACTAATTTCTGTGCACGAATTCTGAGGAAGAACTTGTTATTCAACGGAGAAAGTATTTCATAAATCCTCTCTACGGAAATTCCATGAATTCTACGGAGGGTAGTTTTCTTCAATTGCTTTGATTGATACAGTTATCTTATAAGTTAAACTGACTTGGAAAAGAATTAATATTGATTTACCTGCTCCCTGTGGATCGACACCTTACTCGCCCTAAGGTTGTGAGGCTAAAAAATATTGTTGCATAGCTCAAATTCTCACACGACTAACCAGTAAAAACATCCATATTTTGAGCTTATCACAGAGTCAAGCGTAGGCGAACACCAGCGCGTGCGAAGCGCGCGTAGGGTGCACGGAGCGCCGACGTGCACGCGGCTTGGAGCGTCGGACGGCGTCGACGATGACCGGCAGCCTGGGACGCTCTAGGTGTCTGCTTAGGATGTGGCTTGGGCGGCCTTGGCAAGGACAGCCTAGGCATCATGGTGGGGCTGCCTGGGCGGCCTTGGCTGGGGTGGCCTGGGCGTCCCTGCGGTAGGTCTGGGCGGCCTTGGCTGGGGTGGCCTGGGCGTCCTAGCGGGGCGGCCTGGGTGGCCTCGGTTGGGGCGTTCTAGGCGGGCTGGGCGGCCTCGGCTGAGGCGGCTTGGGCAGCTTGGTTGGGGCGTTCTGGGCGGCCTGGTTGGGGCAGCTTGGGCGTCCTAGCGGGGCGGCCTGGGCGGCCTCGGTTGGGGCGGCCTGGGCGGCTTGGCGGGGCGGCCTGGGTGGCCTCGGTTGGGGCGGCCTGGGCGGCTTGGCTGGGCGGCCTGGGCGAGAGAGAGAGAGGGGAAAGAAAGAGAATAGGAGAGGGAAAGAGGAAGGAGAGGGGACGGGAGGCCGACGTCGCGAGGGGGCGGCGACGGCGGCGACGGCGATGACAGCTAGGGTTCAGAGGGGTAGGGAGGTTGGGCAGTCCTCCAAGAAGAGTTAAACAAAACTCAATTCTTGAAATTATGACTGCCTAAGAGTTTCTTGAAAATAATGGCCTTTATATAGGCCTTGGAGGAAAGAGAAATTGACGAGAAAGTAAAGACGTGCGCCGTGTCACGCCAAAGGGCAGTTGTGGATCTGCCTTTGGCGTCGTGTCATGACGCGCGTAGAGACGTGCGCGGGTGGAGACGTGCTAGTTGGCCGTTGTGGCGTGTCGGCTTTAGTGTTGACTCCGGTTGACAGTGGCAGGTTGACTTCGGTTGACTCCGGTTTACTCTGGTTGACCGTGGTCCATAGCAGGCATGTTGACTCAGGTTGACTGTGGTAACGCATTCGTCAATGATATGTTGGCGTCCTCGCCATCATAATTTCCACCCCCATGAAGGTGAAGCTTTTAGCCAAGCATGGGAAAGATTCAATGACTTGATGAGGAAATGTCATCATGATGGAATTGAGAATTGCCAATTGGCCAAAATTTTTTATGAATCTCTATCAGATTTCATGAAGAATAAGGCGAACTTGGCCATCGGTGGAACTTTATACACCGCATATGAAGACGAAGTCTTTGAAATTCTAGAGAGAGTAGCAGAGACTGACTTGCAGAAGATAGAAGCAAGTCACAATGGGAGAAATACGCAGCCTCAAAGAGCAGGAGTGTTGCAGGTCAACACCAAGGAAGCGCAACTGCAAGCAGGGCTCAAGGAGACCAACCAGAGATTGGATGAGCTCACTTCAACATTGAGAAATGTTTTTCTCAACAATTCTCCCATAGTTAAAGCCAAAATCTGCTCTCTCTGTTTCAGCAGAGATCATGAAGATGGAGCTTGTGAACCCATGGAGGAGGAGGTGACGGCCTTCAATCAACAACAACCACCTTGGGTTGGACAGAAGAGGAACAATTTCAATAATGGAGGAAACTTCAATCAAGGAAGCAGGCCTCCATGTCACCCCCAATTTCAGCAAGAACATCAGCCTTACCAGCCTCCATTTCAACCCCAATTTCAGCAAAAACAGCAGCCTTACCAGGTTCAACCACAATCCCATCCAGATTTTTCTGCACTAACCCTTGTCATTACAGATATGATAGAAAAGCAAAGTCAGAAGTTGAGAGCAGAGATGGAGATACGGATGCAGATGATGATGGAGTCCCAAACAAAGCAAATGCTGGAATCCCAAGAACAAACCAGAACATTGCTGGAGAGCCTCAAAATGGGGACTACTGAACATGGAGGTAATGGATTAGCACATAACTGCCAATCTAGTTGATTTCCTACTCAACCTTTGATTAATCCATGCAATTTATTCCACATAGAAAATTCTGTCCATGAAGAGGGCAATCAGGAAGATCTCGAAGTTCTAGCAATCTCAAAATTGAGAAGTGGAAAAGAACTTCAGGATCCTTATCATAATTCTACAGAGAATTCAAAGAATGAAAATGAGCGGGTTAGTGGAGAGAGGGAACCTTCGTATGAGAAGGAACCTCTACCTTCAGCCCATGCTCAGGATGTTCCTTACCCCTTTGCTTTAAATAGAAAAAAACCTGTTTGTGATTATGAAACTAGATTGTTAGAAAGCTTCAAACAGGCCACTATGACACTGACTGTAGAAGATATGCGTAAATGTGCTCCCTCCTTGTAGAAGTATCTTAAGGATTCCTGCACTAGCAGAAAACCTAAAGAAGTAGAGAAACTTTCAGAAAAGGCCACTATGACAGTGACTCTCTGCCCCACCCTCTTTGAAATCGCCGTTGATCGGCGACGACACTGCAATACGAGCCACCACCGACGAAGTACGCCGTCCTCTCTCATCGCTCGTTTATTTATCTCTTGTTGTATATTTTCGTCTTGACTCCACCGCGCTCGGGCTAGGTAGGTGAGAGAAGAAGAGTTAACAGAAAACTACGACATAGTTGAGTGTCTTACCAGGACGGACGAGTACGTCCGTTACGTGCGAGCCCTATGGATAGATTTTGTTCGGCCGTAGATGCCTTTGTCACTCCAAGGAGGTTCAAGAGGCCATCGTCGTCGTCACCCGGTGACCCCGTCCAAGCTTGGAACTCAGCGCTTCCCTCGAGTCGGAGCCTGCATGTATGACACGTAGGACATTTATTTGCGCATCATAATTACATCGACCCGTTAGGGTTCATCTATCAGACGACGATACCGTCGACGTTCGATACAATCATCACTTATCGGCACCAAACCATCATATTCAGTGTCAACCAGAAGATGTCCCCGACGACGTCTGGAATCACGTGCCTATCCCCTCCGCCGAGCCTAGCTGTGCTGTTGCTCCTAGCCATGCCACCGTGCCTACCTGCGCGGCTGCGCCTACCTGCGTCGTTGCACCTACTCGCACTATGGTCTCGCCTATCTGCACCAAGCGGATACCAACACTGTCGAGTTAGGTGTTGCTCGTGCTTGGCCGCTAGGTACTCTCATAATCTCCATTTCAGCGTTGCATAATTTCTTTGAGTGCCTCCGAACATTTTGCACGGTCAGGGTTAGGATAGTGACAGATAGGACCCACATTCTGAAAACTAGGATTTCAATCGGTATGTCCATCGAGAGTGTGCACACTAACAGCACTAGTCGTGCTCGCAATGTCGGCCTTCAACTTGAAGTCTGGGTCATCGGGAGCCTAGTGGCATTCAAAGGTCCTGCTTACCGTGACTCCGTGTTTGTTGGGTGAATTACTTCTCATCAATTTTATCGACGAGTTACCATTTGCATTACACCCGTATAATTCATCACAGATTCATAACATGAAGTCCCCACCTTCCTTGTGGTGTAACACGAGCCGTTCGATCCTGACATCCTTCATGTTGCAACAATTGGGCTTGGAGAAAACCTATGATCAGGTGGAACGATATTTCCTTATCTTTTTTCAAAATTTTTGAATTTACCTCTGATTTGTTAAACATGATTAAAGAAAATATTGAGATGAACCATTTTCCATAACTTCAGATGGGAAATTTACCCTGCTTTTTATAGTGTCATGAGGGTTAAGACAAGGTTATTATGATTCCCCTAGTCTCATTCTCTTACCTGCAGAAGTTTTGAGTAGAAATATTGCTGAACATCAGACATCAGCTCATGTATTCTCGTACTACACCAAATTTAGAGCTCCTAGAATTTCCCACAGTTTATTTTCTGATGAGACAATCATCTTCGTCGATGCAATGATTTCCTCACTTAAAGGTATGATGGCATTATTTATTAATCCTTTGTAAGTAAATTACAAAGCATTAATAAATCCAAATGTAATGTTTTTGTATCCAGCAAAACTCTATTGCAAAGGAAAAAAACATATCAGGAAGGTTACAGCGTTTTCCTTGGGTCTTTCCCTTTTTGTTAAATAGGTTGTCCAATATTTACTAGACAAAGTAAAGCTATCTATTTTGGTGCTATTTTAGAAAAAATCATAAAAAACTTGATGGCTAGAAAGGGAAACTACTATCACCTGTAGGATGGCTAACGCTCATCAAGCATGTTCTCTCGAGTTTATTTGTCCATATTTTCTCAGTCTATGATTTTTAACTTAAGACAAGATCAGCCATTAACAAGATCATGGCAAACATTCTTTGGGGAAACATGGGAGCGGGAAGAAAAGAGACACTAAGTTACTTGGAAGATTCTATATTACTGACTAGAGGAATATGGTCTTGGTGTATGGGATGTTGAGGATACTATGGATATTTTCTGAATGAAGAGATCCTGGTTCTTTCATCATAAAGTGCCCATATCTTCTAATATACTGAATGAAAAATATGGGATCTGAGAAACTACTCTGTGTTCATTCGTTGCACCAAAATGAAAAAGAAACCTAAATAAAGATTAATCCTAAAGGCTTTTAGTAAAATGTTTTAATTTATATTTTTATCAATGTCAAAAGTACCGACTTCCTTAATAGGGGTTGTGATCAAGCACATTGATCCTCGATAAACAAGTGGAATGGTTGTGAGTGAAGACAGAATTAATTCCTTAGTTATATTAAAACACAACTAAGTTTGACCATATGGTTAACAAGCCAAATTACCAATCACAGACTTGAGTTTTCTATGACAGTGAAGCTAAACCTATACTCTGACACTAATCAAATATTTGCGTGGATATGACCTCATTTGACTAGTCTAATGACTTCGTCAAATTCACGAATACTACATTTATTGATGATTGAATGCATGTTAAACATATGAAGATATTACTATCCAAAGGTGATGTCTTGAGGAAATTATGTATTAAAAATAACTGAATTTTTCAGATTTTTAAAGCCGAGGCTTTTGGCATAACAGGTAGCTTTTACTTGTAATACTCGAGAGGTGTTTTGAAATTATAGAAAATAGTAATATAAAATTAATAGTTAAGAAGATCAATATTTCATATTGTCTAATCGTTATAAATAGATATGACTGTTGGACTCTTTATAAATTACCAATATGCCCTTTTGGATTTATAAGTCCATAAGTACAGTTTTGAGCCCTAATTTCAATCTCCTTTTCTCCTTGCTCTCTAAAAACTGCAATCCAAATGCAAGAGAGATATTTCATTAGAATATGAGGAGGAATTAAGTAGATTTCAGCAATTCATCAAAAGGATATTTGCTTCTAGCATCAATCCTAGTCCAAATGATTTGGAATCATAGTCTTTGGTGTAGGGTAATTCAAGATTGAAAATAAAGAAAGAAAGCTAGCAATTAAATTTGCACGCCCTCTAACCTTGTGATAAGTTTGATATATTTAATACAAGTTTTAAGTTGAGTTTGATATTTTGTTGAATTTATAATTAGTTGTTAACATTCATACAAATCCATAGAACTTGGATCCTCATCTTTGAGTGGAGTTTTAAAAAATATGCAAGGGTTTGAACTTTGACATGGAGGAATCAGGTAGTTAAATACAGCGTCGACAGATTGACTTCGAGAGATCAATTCAATTTGAGTCTCAATATTTTGACTACAATAAAATTTATTTATAATCGTGTCCAAAATTGATACAACTTAGAATTGTACAATTTGGTGAAAGAGTTAAGAATATATTTTAGGTTTAAGCACCAAAGGTCAAATGAAAATCAGCAAAATTCATCGAAATAGAAACATGGAGGAGAAGAGGACTACAAACAAAAGCAACTGCAAACAAGGATTTCAGGATGTCATAATTAAAATCACTAATTTTATATTTGAATTAACAAATTTCTGATCTAAAAGAATAATAATATTTTAATGCATTAATTATGTCGTATCTTGAATATTATTTGAAGAGACTGATTATATACTAATTTTTGTTGAGGATAAATATATATACCGTTTACAATTTGATTAATCTTGTTCTATAGTTGTGGTAAGTCAGGTTAAGGTTTGGGGGGGCGGAAGAAGAATGCTTTTGGGGTCATAGTAGAAAAGGCTTGAGGGGCCAAGTTGAAGTAGATGAAGCATCGATGCTCTATGGAAGACTTTGGGGGTCAAGGAATATAGAGCTTCGCCATCCAATATATTTGATATCCTTGTTGAACCCTATTTCCAATAGATTTGCTTGAGGGCATTCACACAGACACGGTTAGGGCACATCATCACCCTGTGATGGATACCCTGAAAAACATTGGAATTAGCCTTAGTTTTCTAAAAAAAAACTTTCTCCCATTTCCCATACCTCATTTCCTAGTTGTCTAAAAAATCCTAGGTTACTTAACTAAGAAAAATATGATACTGATAGAGAACCTAATTCAACCCCCCATGTCATTTCTTAGCCATTTAAACTAATGCTATATATAGCGTGGCAAGGGATGCAAGAAGTACTTAGATGATCTGTGGGTAAAAGGCAATATCAAAGCATGGAATATTAAATTCACAGGCCTCGTATGCTTAGCCTTGGTACCAAAGATTCACACCCAAGATCAAAACCCTATAGTTCAAATGCTTCTGAAACATAATTGGGAAGAACTACTTGATCAATGTGGGCTCAATGCCAATATTATTTCTTTGATCAAGCAACTTGGAGCCTTACCACTGAGGGCCAAGTCTCCATGAAATTTGCTAGACAACATTTTTGCCCAAAACAGCCTACCAGCCCAATGACTTACAAGCTTGATGACCTACAATTCTCCATATAGTTAAATTCTTTGTTTGGAGGCTCATCACAAAAACTAAATTGAAATATACATAAGATTTTTTGCAGGGTCAACAATCTTCCCCCTAGCACCAAAAAGAGCATATAGAGAAGGGCATAAGGGAGCAAGTGATTTCAATATATAATGGCAGGCAATACCGGCGAAAACTTCCCTTGCACATATTCTTTGCTTTACATATTATTTCCTTGCACAAAGTCTTACTTGCATACGTAAAAAATACAATGCATATATGTTTATTATAACACTATCATTATATGCTCTGCCATAAGGTGAAGTATCTCCTTTTACGTAAACTTTAAAGGGCAACGACAAAACATGGCATCGTGAGACATCAAAAAATATGACATCCATATTTTATAGATCAAAAGTGACGAAGACATATAAGATATTATTTTATAGCATATCGTGAATTTCAAATTTAGTATGTAAGGACCCATTAAGCTGGAAATAGTTATAATGGAAGAAGTGAGATAAGATCGGGTCTCATATGTTTGATTTTGGGATTCAAAGGTACACATCACTCAAGGAAGTAGAACATGTTCTGCACCAAAGTAAACCCATGGTGTAAGCTTCTGGCACTACAGCTTTGATCAGAACAACTGTCAACAAATGAGAGAACCAAAGTCGGAAATCAGAAACTGGGAAAAACAATGTTGATTTTCAAATTAAAAAACAACAATTAATCTTGAAGAGAGGAAAAGGGAACTCAATAATCAAGTACAAAGATATGTTTTTTCTGATTCTAAATAGTAAAATCAAACAACTGTCGAAATTAAAAGTAATAGTCAAAAAAAGACATCAACATGCCATTAACAAGGTAGAAAAGGTTTATAAGAGCAAGCTGCAAAATGGAAAAATGTTTGCATTTGATCATCAGTAAGATGCCCAACTCATAAGAACAAAGAGTGAAGCTATATCTTCCTCAAGGACTGTAGCTTCTAGAACTGAAGTGTGTGGGGGGGGGGGGGAGACATGAATACAAAATGAGTGATCATTTGATGCAGATCATGCTTTACCAATTAGATGAAAAAATGCAGGCTTCTCGCCAAAAGACCCTAGGTAGTCTTTTGTTCTCTCCTTCAATGACTGACTTAACCCACTCTCTATAGCCTTTACCTTTTGATGTAATACTAAATTATGCTACCATAACGATATTTAAAAAAAATTGTAATTCTTTTCCCAAGTGAACATAAATTTCTACACTACCATGCATTCATATTTATCCAAAGTTTTAAAAGCTACAAAAGTGTACTCATTTACATAGAAATACTGGACAAAATTTGGCCTCACCTTTACATATCATTTTCTAGTTAGGCTACGTGACCGCGAGAAGGTGGATTGGTGAACCAGAAAAAAATGCATCTTCACAAGAGTCATAACTAGAGGAAAAGGGAACTGGGAACTGCCATCAAGGAAGAAGCAGGAAAAGAACATAAACAACCACAAACCAAGCGAAAGCTCATCTTAAAAATAGGAACAAAGTAAAAATACATGCATACATACATACATGCATGCATGCATACATACATACATACATACATACATACATACATACATACATACATACATAATACATACATACATACATACATACATACATACATACATGGATACATGCTTTCATGCATGCATGCATGCATGCTTACATAGAACATACATACATGCATACATGCATACATACATACAACATACATACATGCATACATACATACAACATACATAGATACATGCATACATGCATGGATGCATAGATACATGCATGCATGCATGGATGGATACATATATACTTGCATGCATGCATTCATACATGCATAATCCGTTTGTTTTGTCAGATAGAATACTACAAGATGAGAACTCTGAAGGTAAGCGTGCTGTGTTGGGAGCAATTCAGGATGAGTGGTCAAACGTGAAGTTGGTCGACAAGACTTCATGGGCAAAAAAAATTCCAAAAAAGATGGATCACACGATTTATTAATACAATGACACATGAAAGTCTGTGCAAAAATGAATATCTTAAAGAAACCCCATAAAGTTTAAAAAGGCCGAAAGATAGATTGGACATAGAAGGATGCGTAGATAGGTAAAAAAGATCGAGTTGGATAAGGAAGATTTTGAGACTAAATGTGACATATCGTTTATTGAATTTCTTCGATATCGAAAGTTTGCTAGTCCGTTATAGCCCGTGAAGTAGTTTGCTAGTGATTCTTCTATAATCACCTCGACCATTTACAGTAAGCGGGACTGAAAGTTACTTCCACAATTGTACCTTTTATTTATTTGTGTTCGAAAGATTCTTAACCCATACATTCTTGCAGCGATATTTCCTCAATGATCTCGACACATTTTTTAGCGCAGTATTGAGAACTATGTCGAAATTCCAGTTAAAATGCAGAATGTTTATGCGTTCTCGAGGTAATACAGTTGAAGACAGCGATTAACCCATCTAAAATCAAGCAGCACGGAAACACAAGGACCCTCATCAACGAAACTTTCTCCAACTGGACATTGCTGTCTTCAACATGCTATATGCTGGCGACTTCTCCGCTTGATCACAAATGCCTTCCATGTCCTACTTTTTTATGTCTTTTTTGCCAGCCATGTGCGGGCCAGACAATGTATATTTAAAGCTGATATCTATGAAAAATACAAATATATAGATGGATATAGGGGTACGTAGATAGTTAATTAAACGGACAGACAGAAACGACATCCTCAGGAGACGGAAGACTCGGAATGGAGAATGAAAATTCGTATCACGCACCATGCGCCGGGGAAGGTTCTACACTATGGTCTTTGTCTTTACGTTATTTGTAAGGACGTGGTAGCGGTGGCATTTGGCGGCAAGGTCTGAGCCATCGCCGTGCCAGCGCTTCGGAGTCACGCGACAGGGATTCGATCGAGACCAGTTGATTGAGATACTTTCATCTCTTTATCATCGTTGAATAGCATCCCACATCAGACATACATGAAGCGCTGTCAACAACCCAGGAAATGACGACACTTTGATAGAGATCCTTTCGTCTATTTATCAACGTTCAATCCCACCCACATCAGACGTATATGAAGTGTAGACAATAATCCAGGAGAGGACGATTCATAGACTAAGACGATACTTAGATGGAGATTCATAGACTAAGACGATTCATAGACTGAGACGATTCATAATCCTGCGATCTCGTCTCACAACAGACATAGATGAAGCGTGGGCAACAATCCAGAAAAAGGACGATACTTAGATGGAGAACCTTAATCAACATTCAATCATTTCCCACAACAGACGTGGATGAAAAGCGGTCAACAGTCCAGAAAAAAACGATACTAAGAATGAGACATTTTCATCTATTGATCACCCTCAATCTCATCTCACAACAGACTTGGAAGAAGCGCATCCAACAATCCAGAAAAAGACGATATTAAGATTGAGACATTTTCATCTATTGATCACCCTCAATCTCATCTCACAACAGACTTGGAAGAAGCGCATCCAACAATCCAGAAAAAGACGATATTAAGATTGAGACATTTTCATCTATTGATCACCGTCAATCTCATCTCACAACAGACTTAGAAGAAGCGCGTCCAACAATCCAGAAAAAGACGATACTAAGATTGAGACATTTTCATCTATTCATCACAGTCAATCTCATCTCACAACAAAAATAGAAGAAGTGCGGCCAACAATCCAGAAAAGACGAGATCCGCATCATCTATTAAACTCGACGGGTGGCTTCTCAGTTGGCAAAAATACAGATGGAGAAGCGTACTCCGCCGGACCAAGGAGACCGACGAGAGTGAACTGTTTATGGGTCGTTCGCCCTGCATCAACGGTGGCACGATAAGAACGCATGAACAGCAGGGCCCACATCCTAGACACATTGAATGCGACGCAGAACGACACATGGGCGTTGAAAGAAAGGAGAGGAGTCCTGTCGTCGAGTCCATCCGACGGTGATTTCAATGCGAAATTTCATTCATAAATGTTTGTCCAACGTAATATTGAATGCGCCAATTATAGTCATCCAAAGGTTGTTCGCATGGTCAACGGCTACTCCGGATATGGGAACCCCAACCTATATACATACCTGGAGATGCTCAAGGTAAGATTTTTGAAAGCAAAGCGTTCATATGTAGATGTTTTCTCCAGAAGTAAGATTGAGTGTGCTAATAATTGTCATCAAAGGTCGTTCGCGCCATCCACGGCTATTCCTGAGATGGAAACCCCTGCCTATATGCTAAAGGGCAGGCGAACATTGGAGGTCTGGTGGGGCGGAAGTTGTTTACCCTCGCACGGTCTTCACCTAACTTGTCTTTCTTGCCAGCGAAATTAGATGGTGTGGCAGCGTCGCGGCCATGTCAATTGCTTTTCTGATTGGCCCAGACGTTGACTTCGACGTTGCCCTGCACGTCCCGTCCCGTCGCTCGCCATCCCGTTTTTTGCATGGCCGGACACTGTAATAACTGCGGCATCTTCACTTCGCTTCCACTGGTCCTGAAAGCCTGAGAGATACAGTGAAAATTAGGCGACGTGATGTATTAAGGTACGTGTGTCTTATTCTTGTATTTATACTCGAGCAGCGGAATGATGAGGGCATTATCTCTCTCTCTCTCTCTCCCCCCCCTCACCCCTTGAAATCAGTATCATTCTCCATGGGGAAAAAATCATCGGCTTTGGTCCTGCTGCTCCTGTTGATTGTGCCTCTGGTGATTGCCGCTGGTCCAGGTATGTATGGTTATGGAGATCTTCTCTGGTCCTCTTCTGTCTATGCCCTTTCTTCTTCTCTCTCTCTCTGTGTTTCTCTCTCATCATTTGTAACACAGGGCGGAGGACCAACGAAGGGAAAAAATACAGATCGCAGAGGAAGGCGCAGGTTGGTTCTGTGTGCCCATGTGATGACTCTTCTTCTTTTATTATGTCGATGAGGATAGATTGATGATGAAGCATCTTAATGGGTTCCAGGATAGGAGTTTAAACCAGAGACAAGAAAGGGTTCTGGGGGAAGATAAATCTCTCAGTTCAGGTGAGATACTGTAGAACTCTTTCCATCTGAGAAAATCGTCAATGGAGATCATCTCTCATGGACATCTTTGAAATGTTTCTAAACTTCTAAGGAAACGGTGCTCACCTCAAGGCCGAGATGTTAAAGAAGATGCAGAGCTCGAAAAGAGTTGAACACGCTGCGGCCGCCGCCGCAGTTGAAGAGCTCAATTCGCCTCCGGATGTGGACCCTGCCATCGTCGACGTCGAAGTGATGGACTACGCTCCGGCGAAGAGAAAGCCGCCCATTCACAACTGACCTTTGAGGGGAAGGTAGAAGTAAATTACCATTCAGGGAGAGAGAAAGAGGAGAGAGAAGATGGACAGTATCATCTATGCATCTAAAACAGTGCGGACACGTTGTACGTAGCGCACCTGTCATGAATGGAGCCATCAGCATCCACTACGGGGCCCGCATGCCATTAAATATAGTGGAGACTAGTAAATGATGCGCAACGCAGAAGTGATAAAGAGAGAGATGGAGAGAGAGGGTGACGACAAACAGTAGACTGTAAATCATAGGCACTCGTGTTCTCTCCACCGGTCCAAGCGTCTAGAGGTTGCCCTACGAAGGGCGGGATAGAAGCCGACGGAAGCCAGAGTTCCCCGTGCGTCAGTGAATCTGGAAGAGAGGGAATTAAATATATGAACACAAGGACAGAGAAAGGACTTTAGGGCCCAGGCTCACGCTAGGCCTGGTACTTAGATTGCGTGTAAAGTTTTGCGTGCACTAGACTTATAGATTAGTGTGGCGACCTGCACAAGGGGAGAGAGAATGAGAGAGAGGTGAAAAAAAAAAACTTATATTCTAGAAAATCTTACGATAGCGCACATGAGAAAAGATTTGATATTTAGAGTCGTGTGATGGGACGGAATGCACTTTTGACTGCCCTTCAGGAAAGTTACCAACCGAAACGCTCATACGCTCAAGACTTTGGATAGATGTCAGCAATTTGGAGTTCACGGAAATGGGAATAATTTTGATGACGCCTTCGAGATCCACCATTGATTTAAAAGTATTTTACTTTTGTGTAATATTTGAATGTCATTTGGAAAGAAGAATCTCCCGAAAACATAAGAGTTTGTCGGTTAAATGTGAGAGAAAAAGAATAATGCATTAGCCCAGTCCAGGTCGCAAGACCACATACAGTACGAGTATCGTAATGAAGAGGGTTTGCATATTTAACCCTTGGTGCCTTGACAAAGCGAAAAGATATAGAGCGTGAAAGAATGTTAGAAGCAAAAAAAAAATCGAACTCTATCAGTATGTGCTTCCATAGAGAGCTGTTCGATCCTTCTAATACTACTGTCTTCACCCAATATGATAGATTTGATAACGATGAGGTTTTCTGATTTGGGTCCAGTATATTATCCTATCATACGTCAGGGAATCTGTGAACGTTTGTTATTGGTACTTCAATTTATCATTCGATAAATATTGCCATATCTTTTGCCTCAGCCTATTTATTATTTTTATGTGAGTTTTCTCCAAAAAGCATTTGATCACGATCAAGTTTGTAATCCCACGTGGATATTGAGCATTTACTTGTATGTAAAAACTTCAATCTTAAACTAGAGTCATTATATACAGGTTAAGTAATGAGATAATTGATCTTATTGATAAATTAATGTCTTTCTCCATGGATTCAAGAAAACGATAGCCTAACATAACAACTACTTGGTCAGTTCGATTCGAGTGTGAATTCTGATGCCAAATAAATCCCATCATTGATTTGAGAATCATAATGTGTGTAGAATTTAATTTAAGTAAAATTTTAAAATATTTGGTGATTTTGATTTTTCTGCTATTTCAAAGTTTAGTATTTGTATAATTAGACAAGTTATATGATATAGTTCTCAAATATTTGATATTTATATTAACTATGGCTGACATCAAGCTTTATAGATTCAGTTATAGTTAAATTCCCTTGCTTACAGATAAATCTAAATTTGTTCATTCTTTGACCATTCAAATAAGTTCATTGGAAAATATATTTCAACACTATATACTGGTCATTTAATTAACCATTTTAATAAATAAAATTCATTTTTATCTGAACTCTGATTATAATAATTCGGAACTCATTTCATTATATTTATTGATTCTTTAGTTGACTCATATGTAATGGATATTCCACTAAAATATGTATTGATTGCTGATTAAGTGATAAATGTAGTGATAGTCTCTTAAACTAAATATTACTTTAAGCCTCATAAAGGTGATGCAAACCTGTAATAAACATTAATTCAGGGATACCATAAATATATGGCCGGTCAGTATGGAGTTTCATTGAGAATCAATCCAATTACGTCATCATGTTTTAAAGCATTGCATTACTTGATAAGAAAAAACTTGGAAATTTTAAATATTTATAAAATTGCTTTACGCAATAATATTTTTAATTTTCCCTTTTTCAAAATTATGAAAGTATAGAATGTGAAAGGGGTGGATCCGTATGTAGGAGAGAAGTTTATAGAGGGAAGATAGTGCTCGAGGATTAGATATAGAGTGTGGAATAAGATAAGTAATCTAAGCTCACATAAACCTCCTCTTGGAAATTTATTCAACGGAGGTGAGAAGTAGAATGATGAGAAGAATGTAGAGCTTGGTTCTCTTTGGAAAATTGAGGCCTAATTTAAAAATAAAATGGTAATGGATTTAGAACTTCTTGATCTTGCTCTTCACGTGGGAAGAAAGATCATGAAGATCAAATTAGCAAGGATGTCTAATAAGAGTTTAATCTCAAGAGTTAAAAGTCTGAACAATAATCCTATGATTTTATAACTTAATTTTTTTTGAGTCTTCAAATGCACTTTTGAACTGTGATAGTGCTCTCCCAAAATAACCTCTCCAAAACCGTGTGCATTTCATCTATGATTGTGAATTTGTAATAAACTAGAAGAAAATCAAGAAGGAAAAACAAAAGAATAACTTCAGGAACTTTTTGTGTCTTGCAAAGCCAACCAATGTTATGGTGAGTTTGAAACAGTTTGTTCCATATGAATGGAAGGAGGGGAACGGGGTTGTCTTCCCCAAAATCTCATGTGACTGAATCGCGACTCGACGAAGGCGACCCGACAAGTCAGGGAAACATGAAACACAACTAATGAAGAAGACGAGAGAAATCACAACATGAATAAAATGAGCATAATTCACCTGGGTTGTCGGCGTCGGGTGTCTTCGTTGGTGCCTTGGCATGCCGGTCGGCTGGACGCGAATAGGCGGGCAGTCGATGACGATGGCGGTGGCTCGGATGATGCCTTCGACTGGTCGATATGACGTGCGCCATCAGAGGATATATTTCACTTCGTATGTTTTTTGAGAAAAACCTTAATTGAAATATAAAGAGGGAAAAAGGTCTCATTTTAAGCACCCATGCAAGCCTGATTTGGGGGCCCCTCAATTTCTCCACTCTCTTATCCACTCATCAAGGAGAGTGTCTTCATGGTGAGAAGATCTTCTAGATTTTCAATAAGAGTTGAAGAAGAAGACATGGAGATCCAAGCGCCGAGTTATCGCGAGGATACTTCTAGATGCCGAACGCGTGAATGGCTTCAGAACAATCTCTGAGCAGCAAGGTCAAGAGTGGAACGAGTTCCCCAAAAGGTACATTTGATATTCACCCCCCCCACCACCTTATGGATCCTCCTAGGGCCCATTAACCTCCCCTTATAATGGAAGAGGGGCGCCCTAGGAGAAGACTCAGACCAGGTAATAGTTGTGAATTTGTTTTATCATTGCTTGGTCTCCACCCCTCGATTAGAAAGAAAGGAGAGAATAGGAGGGGGAGAAGAAGGAAGAGAAGAGGAAGGCTTGGGTTAAAGGCGCTAGGAAAGATTTCCTGACTCGATCAAGCATCCTCCGTCAACCCCCCCCATCTTCTAGAATCAACGGGGCATGATCGCCTCCGGCCAGTCTTTAGTGTTGCCCCCCAAATGGACGCCACGCCATCGTGGAATAAGGATGACCAACAGGTCGCACCGGACAACCCCCGATTCAAATTTGGACGCCGATTCATTCAGGTTGGAATTTGATGACCCCCTCCCCTCCCCCCGATTTGAATTCTGGTGTCCGATTTAGTCAGGTCAGCATCTGGCAACCCCGAGTCGAAGTTGGATGCCCAACTCAATCACATTGGTCCCCGGCGCCCCCGATTTGGATCCAGATGCCCGACAAAGCCTGGACGGTCAATCGGCAACCAGACTCGCGACCAATCAGTCAGGTGGATCCTTGATGACCCCGGCTTGCGACTGGGCATTCGACACAGTCGGACTTTAACCTGATGCCCAGACGTGCAATTGGCACTCGACAAATCACTTGGTTACCCGATGCCTCGAAATTGAGACTAGGTGCCTGACAAGCCCGCCAGACATCTAATGGCCAGCCCCGTGGCAGGACACCTGACGCCTTCCCCGGACCAACACATGCCTTGGGTACCCAGCGGCCATGCGATCAAGTGCACTCGGCCGTTCAAATCCTAATAGGGAGGTTCCCTACCCCGCCACCTGTCGACATGCATTGCCACCACCACTGATTGACGCACATCGGTCAAGTATAGTGCTGCTCGAGTCGCGTCATGGTCACTGATCACTTTTGCCTCCTCCCTCGATCTCGGTCTTCCTAATTGCTCATGCGCCATGCCGCCAGTCGACCACGTTGATCCTCTCCGGTGCCTCTCCACTCGCAACCCGCATCGGTCGCCGCAATCGATGAAGATTTTGCTCAACGAGCCACACGCCGATGAGGTACGGCGTCTTCACGCCGCTTCTTACATTATTCCTTGTAGTATATTTTTGTATTGGCTCCACCGCGCTTGAGCTAGATAGGTGAGAGAGAATTGAGAGACAACTACAAAAATTTTGAGCGTCTTACCAGTACGGGTCGAGACCGTCCGTTACGTGCCAGCCCTACAGATTGACTCCGTCTGGCCCGTGGACACCGTCGTCCCTCCGACGAGGTTTGAGTGACTTATTTGGAGCTCCGAGTTTGGCACTCTCCATCAAGTCGAGGCCTACAAGAATGACACGTAGGACACATTCAAATCATCGTAGCTATGTTACCCATTTAGGGAATTTATCCATCAGACGATGTTGCTGACAACATCAGGCATCACTATTTGGGCATCCGAGCATTGACTAGGTACCGATACGTTAGGCATCAACTTGGTATCAACGCTAGGTTGTGGTTGCCCACAGCACGTCTCTAATGCCGCATAGCCATCATCCGCATCGCATCATCTTTTCGAAAATCCATCTAGGTACCCCGAGGACTAGAATGGCTATAGAGACGCGATCGAACCAGAGGGCTCAACACGGAGGTTCTACCTCCCCGCGACGAGTTGATCCATCGCCCAACAAGAGAGGCAACCCTACGCCTCCCTCGGAATCCCCTCCTCGGATGCCCAAAGGTGGCCCCTCACCACCTCCTTTGGAACCCCGATGGACCGCACCCACTGATGAGGGTGCTGCCGGATCGTCTGGTCCACGTGGCCCCACACACACCCGTCGTGGAACCCCGCGATCCCCTCATAGTTCCCCACGATCACTAGGAGTCTCGTCACCTAGTGACAACGAGGAAAGGGCGACGCCGAGTCATTGCCCCCACGGGAAAGACCCATGGACGAGGCCACACCCCAGGCCGCCACCACACATGGCCAAGGAGCAGGACTCGGTCGAGGGAGATCGCACCAACAACACCTACCCCGGGAGGACCTGTATGAATAGCGAGGAGCGTACGTCCGCATGTTAATTGCCGTCGCAGAGCGCATGGAGCAGTTGCCTGCACTCCCCATGGTACCTCTAGTATCCGCCCCGCACCGGCGCCCATGGCTCTAGAGCCAGCCTGCGACCCCCCTCGGGTCGCGCGACACCCAAAACATCCAAGAAGTCCCTATGACAACGACAAGTACATGGAGCATGAACAAAGGCAAGACGAGGAGCTTCAAGATCGACGCCCTACCCAACACCCCGTACACGTCCATAGGACGTCCGTGCTTGGGATAGATGATACCCACGGGACAACTTCGACTGTGGGTACAAGTCTGACTTACCGGTCTGCCAAGACGAACACGTCTGGCAATACGATGGACAATACTAGGCCGCTCAACAGGCCCGCCGCAATGATCTCGTCTGACACAATGACCGCAGTTACGCGACCGACCTATCAGACCACCAAGATAAACACATTCAACACCACGATCAAGGATACGAGGCTAACCGACTCGCCCGCCGAGATGATCATGTATGGCACTATAATGGTGAGTACGATGCCAACCTACTGGCCCTCCGTGACGACCACATTCGGACCTACGATTGTAGGCGCAAAGCCGACCTCCCAGCCCGCCGTGACGATTACGTCTAGCCCCATCAGTGTCAGTACAAGGAACCTCACGAGGTTCCCCGACACCCACCGCATGATACCACACATCCGCGCACCATGCGACGGTCATCCCTGACACTAGGATGACCAGGAACGCAGCCCGACCCTGCCTCGATGACGCGTCGACCCTCATCATGGAGACTATCCGACACCCGAATGATGCCAAGATGATAACGAGCACCGATTAGAGGAGCACCGTGATCGGATCCAAAAGAGTGTGTGTGCCTACCTCGTCGTTTTTGAGGGGTCAAGGAAGCCCAAGGAGTTCATCGATTGGGAGTCAAACATGAACTCCTACTTCCGATGGTACTGAATGGATGATGAGTTGTACGTCGAATATGTGGAGATGAGACTTGGCGTCTTGGCGGTCAAGCCAAGATCATCTGGGAGAACGAGTGTGTCAGCGCCAAGTGATGAGGACGGCCCATCACATCCTAGGCCGATATGGTGCACAAGTTGAGGAGCAACTATGTACCTTGACAATATCAGATGTCTTTATTCCTCATGGGGCTCGATCTTAGGCAAGGTTGGCTCTCTGTGGCAGAATATATTGAGGCATTCGAGGAGTGTTGGATGCAGTGTCGATTCATGGAGGACAGCGAATCATCATCGGTCTATTTGCCCGCGAGCTAGGGTCGACCCTGCGCAACGAGGTGCTTAAGTGCTACCCTGCACAGGTTGACGAAGCCTATCACTTAGTGGAGCATATGGAGCATCTCAGCGATGAGGTCACCCCGCATATCACTCACACCGCGCCTCGAGTCACGCCCGCTCAAACTACACCGCCCGTGATTGTTCAGGCTTCCCAGAACACTAGGGGGCAAAGAAGCACCCCTGCCACCTTAGTGGGGTCGGCCCCACCCGCTCGGGTCGTCACGAAAGACACACCGGCCCGTAGCACGACTGTCAGCTAAGCACCGATAACATGCTTCAAGTGCCAAGGAAAAGGGCACCATGCTAGCCAATGTCTGTCTTCGGCCCTCCTGATCGATACGGGAGAGGCCGAGTAGGACCAAAACGGAGAAATGGAGCCATTACATGACGACGATTATCGCACAGATGAGGACGTCGCTTTACCGGTACGAGTCACCCAACCCACGAGTTGGGTATATCTAGATAATAGATGCCAGTACGGCCGCGGGACCCGTTCCATGCCCTAGCATTCGGCGAATCGCTAGCATTGCTGCTAACCACCCAAGCACTTGTGGTAAGGTAGTCCCACCTGGCGTTATGTCGCAAGTTAACCCTGCGCTTGTCACATAGAGGACAGCCCCGATGGCTGACACGATTCTATGGACATCGCTTTTCTACACATATGTCACAGTCAACGACAAAGCATGTAAGTTGACAGTGGATAGTGGAAGTTATGTCAATGCCATATCCGACGCGATGATATCCCGACTCAGATTGGCGGTCATTCCTCCTCCTCCCCTTATGGCATGTCATGGATTGACGCTTTGTTGTTGCTAGTGAAGCAACAACGCCACGTCCCATTAAAGATGGGTATGTACGTGATGGAGGACCATATAGTCGACCACGTCCCGATACGTCGCCAGCCATGTCGTGAAGCCTGAGCGGACGTGAAGAATCTACAATTTCACTACCAAGCTTGAGAACCGACATCGTCTTATCGCTTTGCATCGTGTATCTTTATGTTTTTTCTTTCTTTTGTCATCTTTTGATTATCGGGGGGGCCCTCCTACGTTAGCACCGGCTTCCCCTCGTGCGTGTTTTATTTTAATTACGTTTAAGTGTCATCTTTTGGGGGAAGAAATCCATGCTGGGCTTCTTCTCCCCCTAAAGATCCC
The DNA here is from genome assembly GCF_029677425.1 of Wolffia australiana. Taxonomy (NCBI): domain Eukaryota; kingdom Viridiplantae; phylum Streptophyta; class Magnoliopsida; order Alismatales; family Araceae; genus Wolffia; species Wolffia australiana. The sequence continues at coordinate 7,502,607 of NC_135835.1, forward strand.
TCTCAAGGGGAAAGCCCAATAGGCTTTCTCCTTGATTGTTCATTTTGATTGTACTCTGAATAAGAAGAAGACACCATGGTGGAAGAAGGGGATCCCAGTTGCTTGGTTTTGCATCTAAAGTCTCTGTCTTCATTGTACTTTCGGTTATTGTCTTTTTATTGTGCTCATTATTCAGAAGAAGAAAAAAAAAGAGTTTCATGATTGAGAGAAGAGGAAGAAGATAGAAAATCTTGTCTTAACTGGGAGTTGACCGTCACTAGATCGTGATGGTAAGCATCTGCTAAAGAAATCTATCCATCTGCTAAAGAAATCTGCATTCAGCTCCGACGTTTAATCGGTTCAAGGGGTGTCTGTTCTGGAAGAAAAGAGAATAAATCACATGTTTGTTGCCTTTCAAAGGGAGTGATTCCTTATACGTTCGTGAATATTCAACGGCGCCTGTAGAAGACATCGACAGAAAGCTATCCCTTTGTCACCTGGGCGAACAACGACGGGAATTGATTGCCTCATCTTGGCGAACGAATTCCCCAATCTATTGAAATTTCTCTGTCCCAGTTTGGCCATTTTCGGACGGTACTTTCCTCTCGACTCAGTCCGTCGCCGATAACTTTGAATATAATCTAGGCGGGATTGACTTCTGTCGCCTAGTTTTCAACTACCGTGTTGATTTTGGGTGATTGGGGTAAGATTCTCTGAGATCTACTTCCCAATTTACTGGAAGTTTGGACGCTGAATAGAGGCCAACTCTCTACTCATCATCACGACCGGCCGGACCACCAGTCACGCCGACGGAAGTTTCCGCGGTCGTTCTATTTCATAATTCCCCACCACTAGTCAGCATAGACGGGTCAATGTTCTTCAGTGCCATCTAAAGATTCGCCCATACCCTTGATATTCCGTTCTACGAGACCCTTCGCTGGTTGTCAACGCCCTTCCATATTCTTTGAAGAACTCCTGCATTGCCTCAACGTGCTTGGATCTACATCAACATCGACTCTTTACTTCCAGTGCATTGGGATAACATGTATCCCTTCAATCTCCCCTTTATTTTACAATGTTAATTGCTTCTTTCAGTGCCGGTTACAACTGTTCCTCTGCCTAGAGAGAATTGAATGAATATTTAAGTTAGCCACGGAGCACTGTGTTAGTTAATTCTTATTGACGGTTCCGGATTAGTGTCGTTCTCATGAAGGCGTGAACGCTCACGGACAAAGAGTGTTCCCCATCACGTCGGTCCCTTCGATCTGGTCACTTGGATCATTGGGAGCTTGACCGTGACTAACCCTTTTAGTGTCTCTAATTGTTCTGCATCTCAAATCAACAATGGTCATCGTATTTCTTGTTAATATTTACTCAAATCATAAACATTAAGACTCGTCATCTCATTGCATTTAGAATATACCTTCCGAAGTTAACACGAAGTGTCAACTCCAATCATTGTGTTACATCAGTATGATGAGACCGTCCTTTGTGACCCCCTTCATATGAAAGTAGGAAGTATCATCTTGGGTCCCTTGGATCTATGACCATGATATCACCATAGCCGGCAAAGCGAACACGTGTTCATTCAGGCGCCCGGGAAGACGGGTCAGATGGTACCCTTACACCACGAAACTGACATCAATGAGTGCCCCGACCAGAACGGTCGGGCTAACGATTGTCCGCCATCCCGTGGCCCCCAAGAGTTGGGATGCGATGGCGATGACACACCATCATTCCCCGTCGATTGCGCCGCCCACCAGATCGCCTGCGCAATCAGTCCTCGGTTGCCGTATATCTATAATCCATCATCGTCAAGGCCTAATCCATCATTCGATTAGTACTGATGCGTAACGGGGATCATTGGAGAACGCCTTCTCCAATATCGTCACTACCCTGGCCTGGGATTTTTCCGCATTCTCTTCCTTGAGTCAACCTCCTCTTATACCGAGGGCAGACGATCTCGTGTTGACTACACAATCATCTGCATAAGCTTCTTACTACATCTGATCCATAACTTATTTGAATCCCATGATTAGAGCTTCATAAGTCATAGTCAAAATGTAGCCGTCCACTCATGAGATGTCCTTGGTGTCTCGTGTTAGTGGATCACTTATTGATGCAACACGTACAGCCTGGATCGACGGCTCGCGTTGCAACACAGGGCAAGATAATCAATCGAATAAAAGGATTCAAGGGATGATGAGTTTTGATGCAAATTCATTGAAAACGATGAGAAGCACAATTCAGAAACCGAAGTAAGATGAACACCCTTGAAATGATCCGTACGTGCCACGTATGACCCGACTCCCAATGACCCGATAAATCAACGATAAACATCGACGGCGCGGGTATCCTCGATCAGACTATCTATTCACGTCAACAAAAGCAGGGTTGGACGGTCAAGGATGATACTCTCCCCAAACCCAGGGAACAGGAATTGTGTAATAACTAACCCGGCGGTGGAGCACGTGAGAATATATTGAAAGAAATAATAATACTCGATAGGGGGAGAACGATGTGACCTGCGGGACTGAGGTCTGGTAGGTTGCGGTGAACCAAAGCCGAGTCTGAATTGGCGTGATTAGTCCGATGTGGCAGTGGCGATTGACTGCAGAGGTGGTCGACCTGGTGGCGACAGAAAGGCCGGCAACGCCCAGGTGATGATCAAACAAGTCGGGTGGTGGCGCCCGGGTCCGACTCAAATGGGGACCGTCAGCGGGCACTCTTAGTGGGCGCTAGTCGCACCAGTCGTCGGGCACCAGAGCAGGGGCGCTGGCTGGGACGGGTAGCGGGTGCCCTAATCAAGGGGAGTGGGGGCACCGGCTGCCGGTTGTGCGACGGAAGTCCTAGTCGGGTCTCCGACCACGAATGGGGCAGGTACCCCGATCGGGGCTGCCGTTCAGGGGCCGGAGTGGGCGTGCCGGCTATGGTCGATCATGACCGAGCGGGTGAGCAGGCGGCGAGCACCCGATTCGGGGCTGCCGGTCGCGAGCAGGCTGGTGCGCGGAAGGACGCCCTAATCCGGGGCTGGTGGCGATTCAGCGGCTGAGCACCCTGGTTGGGGCGCGGCCGGCGGTCGGGTCGGTGCCCTGTTCGGGGGCGCCGGTGGCGGCTCGACGGGTAGGCGCCCTAGTCTCGGGCGCGGCCGGAGGACGGATGGGCGAGCTGGCGGTTAGCACTTGGCGGCGGTGAGCGGCGGCGTCGAAAAGCCGTAATTCATTCTCGGGTCACAAATGAAAGAGTACCCCTCCAAGTACTAATAATTACTTGAACTTAGACATGGTCGTTCTGTTCTGTTTGTTTAAAACGAACAAGAAATTCGCCCAAACGAACCACACAGGGGTCTGTTCGCTGTTCTGTTCATTTTATGAGCAAAAATTAGAACAGATGTTGGAACACATTTGCACAATCCACAGAAATTTGAATAATCCAAACAATTCGCACAATCCGAAAAAATTCGCACAATCCGAACAATTTGCATAACCCGAACAAATTCGCACAAAGTGAACAAATTTGCACAAAAGAACAAATTCGCACAAAGGAACAAATTCGCACAAAACGAACACAGTTCGCACATGAAGTGAAAAAATTGCATATTTGGCTTGTAAATTGCATAAAATTGCATAGAGTTGGGAAAACACGCTCTGTATTTAGCAGAGTATAATGAAATAAAAATATTCTAAGTTATTATATATTTAAGTAATATACAAAAGAGGGGGATAATAGTTTAAATGGATAGTTTAGTAGGGTATGTTTGTCGTCATGATGAATTAATTTTCTAAGATGGTGGCAAATTCTCAAAGATGACAAGTGTGAAGAGAAATTTTAATTAATATTACAATAAGAAGAATAGAAATTTTAGTGGTAGAGGTATTATAAACTTTTAAATAAGTGATAATTTATTTTTCAAAAATTGAGAGTTATAACTAAAAATTAGTAAAATGATAAAGAAGCGACTGTAGTAATCTTTTCATATGTAGCGTAGGTCGTGTGGAAAAGTGCTTTTTACAGATATCTGGTACATTCAAATTTACCACAACTGTTTAGTTGAAAAAATTAAATGTGGCATTTTTGAGTTTTAACTTTTGAGCTTAAAGTAGTTCACTTTAGACTTGGTATTACTCACTGGAAGTTAAAATGACAAATTAATGAGTCCACGCCCAACAACAATTACCACGTAAACATTCATAGATACCCAACAATTCAATATTGTGTAAACCTTATCACAAATGGTTATAGATGGAAAAGTCCAACTGCATTTAGGAAACGTAAAAGATGTTCTGCCAAATTAGTTTCATAAACATCAAAGCTGGGAGGCGAAACGACTTACATTTTTCTTGACAGCATCAATGATTGATGGAGTGAAATTGCAGCGCTCCTAGAATTCGCTGTCATCCCATTGAGTATTCGCGACTCTTTCTGCATTTTTCGTAGGGTTGAAGTCTTTTGTAAGGACAAAAACAATGTCTATAAGCATGCGCTGTGTACCTATACTAATAAATGTTTCTTGAATTGGGGAAAACTACTCTGCGTTGCCTCCATCTGTATTGTTTGTGTGTGTATTGACGTCATCACCGTCTGGTTTGGAGTCCGAATTGATGACAGTAACAGTCGGGTCTTGGGGTTGCTTTTGCAATCCTCGTCATCGTTGAAGTCGAATACTTCTTCGTGGGGCGCCCCTATATCTGGTTCCTGCGCACTCCATTGCCTTTGCGTGGCTGTGGATGTACCTGCATTTTTTGGGAGACGTCATAATATGTATGTGATGAATGATGACTATAGATGTCACTAAAAAATATTCAGAAGTAACTGTGCTTGAAACCAATAGGGAGTCTAAAAGAGAGAAGACCACACCTTAACAGACAAACATAACAGTCGAGGAGCATTTAAAAGAGAAATAAATGAGGATATATGAACATTCTCAGTTGGAACACCAATGACTATCGAGGAACATTCTGAGCTAGAACATCAATAGTCAACATATCATTGACGTACATAGACGAGAGTCGTGGCATACTTTATGTTAGAGGGAAGTTCCTGAGTTAGAAACACTCACGTTGCAATTCTAGGGTCCGTCGACACTAATGTTGAATGGCCCATCATCTTCATCACCATCTTCGTCCTCATACGCTCTCAAGTCGTCGTTGCTATACCATGACTTCAACATCATTAGGACTTCTATGCTCTCTGTTGTGAGCCGCGATCGATTGTAGTTGATTACATGGTGACCTTATGAGAATAGACGCTCACACGCCGCACTCGTCGTTTGCACAGCTAGGAATTCCTTCGCAACTAACGCTAACATTGGGTAAGAAAGCTGACTTGTTATGAGGGTAAAATTAATCAGATATGCAATCAGGAAGGCAAGAGAAAAAGAATATGAAAAATGCAAATTTAATGCTACATTTCGTCTTCCACCAATGCAACACCTCTATGCCGAAAGCTAGGGGGGCTGTCGCGTATACATCTAGCTCCTCAATAGGATCAACTCTTTGTGGTAGTTCAGAGGGATCTAGTAGTTCTTCTAGCTCCATTTGTATGAAATCAGTCGTCGTTGATAGAGCAGATCGTTCAGTGGATCGACTCCCAACATACTTGGATACCGAATGGGACTCCATGATATTGCGAACGGCAGAGAGAACATCATTCTTCGCATGTGGATCAATCAAGCGAAGCTTTATGGATGGGTCGAGTAGAGAGGCAATAGTGAAAGCCTCATTTTGTGTTAGTAAGGAGACATATTTCTCTAACTTCGCACGCATAACGGAACATACATTAGATAAGGTGTTCCTTTGCCTAGCGGACATAGCGTGTCCAATATGAAGCATGGAGGAGTCCGTAACTCCCACTCTAACATGCTCAAGGTGCCTCATCAGACCCTTAATGATGACTATACCCTCATTTGACGTCGGTGACTTGCTCCGAATAGTGACAGAGGTACCGTGCTGGAATGGTTTGAGTAAGTCAACAAATTTTTCAATGAGGTCCCACTCTGCATCAAGTAAAGAACGTTTGCGAAGCACGTTTGACATCATCATATCGATGACTAATTTCTTCTCAATGCAACCGCGGAGCATTTTGAAAGTTGAGCTCCACCTTGTAGGGCAATCAAGCTAGATCCTCCTCGTGTTTAACATATTCAACTGTCGGCAGTAGGAAAAATATTTTGCCTCTTTCTTTGATGATCCTCGTATAGCGACAACCACCTCTCTCAAGCGCCTAACAACATCACCTAAGAAAACTGCAGGAGTAGCCGACTCCTCCGCATCGAAGAAGTTGTCAATGTTTGTGAGGTCTACTTCATCAATGAAGGCTGCCTCGGGGCCATTGTCAACGACATCGAGTGCCTTTTGTCCGGCCTGCATGACTAAGTTGATCACGTGCACAATACACAACACATGTCTCTTTGCAGTAAAACGGGAGTTCACTGAGCGCAACTCTTGTTCTAATGTCACCATCATTGTTGAATTATTCAACGCATTGTCCGTCGTGACTGCGCAGACCTTTACACTCAACTTAAAATCGGCCAGAACCCCACAATGTGAGCCCTCCAACGAACGTATAGCAAGGACACATTCACAAATATTCCATTATGTATCAATCCAATGAACAATGAGTCCTAAAAACGAGATTCGATTGGCAGAAGTCCAACAATCTAGAGTAATGGCCACTTTTTCGACACCCTCTAGTAGGTTGCGAATACCAATCTTCAACTCAGTGTAAAGCTTGAAAGCTTTTTCCTTCACAACCCTTGTTGATGGAATCAAAATCTCCTCCTGTGCGATGTATCGTAGTAGTCGTATGAAGTATTTCTTGCATACAATGTTCCATGGTGCGGCTGACTGACAAATGAACCATACAAGCTCCTCTTTTGTCATCTCCAACGTGCGACCCGTGAAGTACAATTTTTCTGTACTTGGTCGATCAAAGATGTTCGCCACTGACAGTTGGTTGGAAGAGCTCCCTTCTTGAACCTTCAGTTCGTTATACTCTTTACGGTGCACATTTAGCAAATGTCGCCATAGCACCGTACTGCAACTATACTTGTTCTGCTCTACTTCCACTGCACGACCCCTAGTCCGAGTCGCACATAAATTGCATGTGAAAACCCTAGGCGCCACCTCTGTGAAGTGTATCCGGGCAGCGCATTCGTTCTTTCTATTCCTCTTCTTTTGACTATGGCCAACACTCTCCTCTATCGATGCAGAGCTCTTGGATGAAGCAGAGGTATGCGATCGATGTGTTCTAGGCATATTAAGCTACAAGTTCATCCTAAATTACGAGATAGATAAATAAATCAATCGGGAGCCAAAGATAGAGAGAAATCAGCGGAAATATTTCCAAACATTATGTGATCCAATTTTACGCAACACAGTACAAATACGTGGGTTTATCAAAAATATCATTGTTTGATGGGTCTAACACAAATACCATTGTTCTGATATTTTAATCAAGGGTATAGCAACCATTCCTTCTTAAATAGACTCAAACATCAATACTAAATGAATTCAAGACGGCAATACAAACAAAAATATACGCAGACACAGAGAAATGGTGAAATCAACATAGAGAAGAGGAAAGTATTTGGAAACACCAAGCCAAATCAACACGAACTAAAATCAGATTCAATAATAAAAACTTGCCCAAAACTACGCAACTCCAATTCCGGATGACTTCAGAAATGCTCCCAATGCTCTCAGCCGAATCGGCGCCAGAATAGTGAGCCTATCGAGTGCCAACGAAAACCGTGCAAAGAGAGTAAGAATTTCCATAACCGCAGAGAAGAATGCGTAGACTGATAATTCAGATAAAGAGGGAGAGGGAGGGGATGTCTGTGAAGAAAGAAGAATAGGGAGAGGGAGAGGGAGAGGATGAGTGATGGAGAGAAGGGGAGACACAGCGTTGCAGAAGTAGAGAGACCGTAAGAGGGAGAGAAATCAAAATTGAGAGGTAGAGGGAGAGGAAGAGTGAATGGGAGAGGGTGGACAGAGAATGAGTGATTGATTGAGAGAAGGGGATGAGTGATTGAGAGAAGGGAAGACATAGCGTTGCAGAACTAGAGAGACCGTGAGAGGGAGAGACGTCAAAATTGAGAGGGAGAGAGGGAGGAAGAGTGAATGGGAGAGGGAGAGGGAGAGGGAGAGGGTGAGGGAGAGGATGAGTTATTGAGAGAAGGGGAGACACAGTGTTGCAGAAGTAGAGAGACCGTGAGAGGGAGAGACGTCAAAATTGAGAGGGAGAGGGAGAGGAAGAGTGAATGGGAGAGGGTGGACAGAGAAAAAAAGGGAAGATGTAGAGGGGGAGTGATAAGCCAAAAATAGGGGTAAATTTTATGAAATTTTAAACCCTTGTCGTTGTCAATTTTAGCTTATACAATAAAATTTATTAAAACTCTACTTAAGATGTGTAGTGACAAGTACGAGTGTCGTCCAAGGGAAGCTAGTAAGGAATTCAATTGATGTTCTTCTTGAATAATTTGAACCTAATTGGGGTTAATTTAATCTTCAACAGAGATTAAATCACCCTAATTAGATGAGAAATTTGGAAGGGGGGGTAGAAGAGATGAGAGGAGTAGATGAAATAAGGGGCTCTAAGTTGAATTAATTGATCCAATTGAAAGGATCAAAGAATTCAATTAGAGAGATTAGGAAGAAAATTTAGACGTGTTTTGGTTGGTTCTTTAGGTTTGACAATTCAGTAATAACTACTCTATTGGATAATGAAATGGAAAATTTAATATCCTAGAATGTTAACACTTTTTATAAGTTTTTTTATAGTTTCCTTTTATATGCACATGGAATAGCTAGTAAATCTCTCAATTTCTCCGCTCAAGCCAAGCGATTTAGTAGTTCAGACAGGGATCAAGAAGAAAGATTAAGATATTCAACTAACAACATCCAAAATACACCAAAAGTTCAAATACAAAGAAGGAAAAAGTAGCAAATAGGTTGATCCAAGCTGGAGCTCCTCTATGTCTGGCAGCTGTGATGGAGCACCATCAAGAATAAGCTCCCCCTCTCGAAATTTAGCTTTTATACTTAGGTTACATGGTAAAAATTACCATTTTATCCCCGTTCAGTAATTAATTTTTATCTATCAAGGTAGGTTGGATCTGATCCAACTGTATGGATAGAAAGAGGGGATGAAGACGAGCAAATCCATAAAAAATCAGCTCAATCGGACTTCAGGATCAAAATTTATTATTAAATGAATTTTAAACCAATTTAATCCATTGGATTTAAATTCATTTATTTATTCATTTCCTTTTTTAACACGCCATGACGTGTCGCTCTCTCACTGGCTGCGCATTTTGAATTCTCTTTTTTGCAAAAAAGTCCATTAAAAAACCTAGAATTAATGCTGGACGTCGCGCAAAAGTAATTGTGTATATGCCCCTTACGCACTCTCTCCTCTGGTTTCTCCTAAAAACATTTTTAAAAAATTGCAATAAAACCCTGGAACTGTTTAAATAATATCTTTACGCCTGCAACCATGATCGAGAACTGTTTTTGAGGGCATCATTGCAACTAAAATTTACGAAAAGCCCCTAAAAGAGTAGAAATTGCTTTAAAACTCATTTTCTCATTATAAATATACCCATTTCATCTTTAAAAATTCATTTCTCACTTAAATAAATCTTGAAAAATCCAATTAAATAGTAAATAAACTCTAGAAAATTCCATAAAATTCTAGAAAATTCAGTATTTCATTCCCATAATAATTAATCTCAAAATTAAAATTTAAACCTGACATTTTCATTAAAAAATAATTATTTCAAGCTCAAATAAATCCCAGAAATTCATAAAATTAACTGAAAATTAGGTAAAAATCAGAAATCACTTCGAAACATTAAATTTATGTAAATAAATGATACCGACCCCATTTTAAGTTCTTTAAATGCATGAAATTGTGCTAATAGCATGAGATAAAGACCGAATTTAGGATGTTATTAGGGAGACATAGAAATGGAGATGGAGAGGGAGAGGATGAGTGATTGAGAGAGGGGGAGACACAGTGTTGCAGAAGTAGAGAGACCGTGAGAGGGAGAGACGTCGAAATGGAGAGGGAGAGGGAGAGGAAGAGTGAATGCGAGAGGGTGGACAGAGAATTGGAGAAAAAAAGGAAGATTCAGAGGGGGAGACATAGAAATGGAGAGGGAGAGGGAGAGGATGAGTGATTGAGAGAGGGGGAGACAGAGCGTTGCAGAAGCAGAGAGACCATGAGAGGGAGAGACATCGAAATGGAGAGGGAGAGGGAGAGGAAGAGTGAATGCGAGAGGGTGGACAGAGAATTGGAGAAAAAAAGGAAGATTCAGAGGGAGACATAGAAATGGAGAGGGAGAGGGAGAGGATGAGTGATTGAGAGAGGGGGAGACAGAGCGTTGCAGAAGCAGAGAGACCATGAGAGGGAGAGACATCGAAATGGAGAGGGAGAGGGAGAGGAAGAGTGAATGCGAGAGGGGGGACAGAGAATTGGAGAAAAAAAGGAAGATGGAGAGGGGGAGACATAGAAATGGAGAGGGAGAGGGAGAGGATGAGTGATTGAGAGAGGAGAAGATGGAGCATTGCAGAAGTAGATAGACCGTGAGAGGGAGACATAGAAACAGAGAGGGAGAGGGAGAGGGAGAGGAAGGGTGAATGGGGGGGGGGGGGACAGAGAATTGGAGAAAAAGAGGAAGATGGAGAGGGAGAGACATAGAAATGGAGAGGGAGAGGGAGCGGAAGAGTGATTGAGAGAAGGGACAACGGAGAATTGGAGAAAAAGAAGAAGATGGACAGGGAGAGACATACAAATGGAGAGGGATAGAGAGAAGATGAGCGATTGAGAGAGGAGGGGGGGGACAGAGTATTTCAGAAGAAGAGAGACTGTGAGAGGGGGAGACATAGATATGGAGAGGGAGAGGGAGAGGGAGAGGGACAGGAAGAATGAATGAGAGAGGGGGGGGCAGAGAATTAGAGATGAATATACACCGTTAGAGGGAGAGACATTGGCGAGGGAGAGAGAGAGGTCTAGAGGGAGAGGAAGAGGGAATGTGGGAGATGGAAAAATGGAGAAGAATAGGGGCAAGGAGAGCGGGAGGAAGAATAACTGAAAGAGAGAAGAAGAAGAGGGAGAGGGAGAGAACGGGTGAGTTCGTACCTCGTAGAGGGTGATCCGACTGCACGGGGAGATTGAGAGAGCGACAGTCGACGACGAGCGAAGGGAGCAGCCGAGAAGGGAGACAGTGAGAACAATGGCCGACGAGGGACGGGGACCGAGGGAGCAGCCAAGCATGGAGAGAGAAGGGGGGGTTGAGGAAGACCTAGCGGACGCCGGAGAGCGACGGCCGACGGAGGGAGTGGGGACTAGGGACTGCAGAGTGGTCGAGTGGGGACCCTAAAACGCTCATACAATTTTTTTTTTTAGAAAATAAAAATCTCACAATTCGCACAAACGAACCGCACAGGGGTCTGTGCGAAGTGTGGTTCATTTTAGACTTTGTTCTGTTCGGAAATCCGAACAAAATGCAGAAATCGCTCAGATTCAAACAAAGCGAACAGAACGACCATGTCTACTTGAACTGCCCTTTCTTTAAATCTGAGTCGTCATTGAGTCGACTCAGTCGTGACTCGCCGGTCACTTAAAACCGGGTTGAGCTGAGTCGACTCAGTGCGGGGATCGGTCCGACCGTCCTGATTCAACTCAGTCTCGAAGCATCGTCTCCTTCCGCCGGCTAGGGTCCCGGCGGCGGCTCGGTTGAGCATTCCGACGATCCAGCGGTGGCGGTTTGCCATTTAGGTGGTCCGGTGGGGGATGACCTGGCAGTCTGGCGGCGTCCTGAGGGTTCTGCAGGGCAAAAAGGGGAACGGGGTGGCCGGACCCCTTGATTGAATAGGGTAGGATCGGCGGCGGTGGGTGAGCACCTGGCGTGGGTGGTGGCTTGTTTGGCGGCTTTCAGAGCAAGCGCCGCTGCTGGCCGGCGGCGAACACCCGAGTCAGGGTGCCTGCAACGGGTAGGCGGCGGGCGTTAGTGGCGCCTCGATTGGCAGCAGCGGCGAGCGTTTGGGAGGGGTGCCGACGACTATCGCAGGGTGCCGAAGTGAGCAGCGGCGGCGGCGGAGACATCGGGTCTCTACAGCGGCGGCGGCGTGCTCCGGCGGTCTCTCCTCTGAGAGATGGAAGTAGGGTGGCGACGACAACACGACGGCCGCACACTCCGTCATTACTGAGGTGAATTCCGATGGACAGTGGGCGGCGGTGGCGGTGAAGCGGCGGCTCCGTCTTCTCCCTCAAGGGATGCCTCCCTGTCTTAGAGGTTTCCTCTTCCAAACAAACTACAAAGGATAACAACAATTCCTTCTTCTTCCTCTTGGGCATCTCTTCTCCTTTTATAGGGGAAGAGACAAAACCCTAGGGGTCGGCCCGTAATTAGGGAAAACCCCTAATCGAGCCATAAAACCATGGTTCAAAATGCGATGGAAGGGCCAAAAACATGGAGGCCCTCCCCACAAAAACACAATGTAAAGAAAACGTAAATCCATGAAAATATAAAGAAAATGGTTCGGGGAAGCTTCCTCCTCAAGCCCTGTACTTGAACTCCGGATCCTTCACGTTGGCTCGGGCTTCCCAGCGTGTCTGCTCACGTGTCGCAACGGGTTGATCATGTGCTTCGGCTTACAGATGGTCCCCCATCACTTATACAACCGTTACTTGAAACAACCTGATTGACATTTAGGTATAATACCATTAAAGGATTCGTACACATCAATTCAGTGAACTCTTTCTCCAAAAAGCACCTACTATATGTCCTTGGTGTCGCCACACTAATAGCCACAAGATCAGGTACACTTATCATATTAGTAGGATAAGTAGTGCTATTCTATCTGGATAATTCGATGTCCATCTCGACTATCCATCAAATATGAGTATTTTGAATACATGTTAAAAGACTAGTGATCACTGTATTTTGATCTCATCATAATTCACTAAGTCATTGCATGTATTCATGGGCTTCATTATAAACATCACATGGAATAATAATGAACACAAATATTTTATTCAATGAACTTAAAGAAGCATCGTGGTGTGATTGGCTTGATGGCCACATAATATCCATCATCCTAGGCATAGAATTGAGCCTCTCTTTCTCCTTCAGGTCACTACCAGCAAATTAGGGTTCCTTAGCAAGACAAAACATTGTTTTTTGATTGGCACAAAATATCGACCGCCTTGTTGATCACGTCGGCATCTATTCCATGTGAATATGTGTTCATAAGCAATCAAATCCCAAAATCATGAATGTTAAATATCTAGAGGAATACACCTCATCATCTAAAGTCCTTGTTAGGGTGTGCCTCGTGGTCCCATGAGAGTCAGGCATCAGATTACATTACATACCATGAAGGACTTTTGGATTTCTTTATTTTTTGCCTAATAAAAGACCTCATTTTTTTCTTTTTGGGGGATGCTACCTTTCTCCCGCATGTATTTATTGCAGAAAAGAATTGCATTTTTCTCATTGGGTTAGGTCACCGGTTCACCACTTTCAGTGGATGTGATTTTAATTAGTTGATTCTCTCTTTGACATATGACCCTCCAAGATTGAAATAAACTGAAAATTAGTTCATAATTGGTCATTTTGACCTTGCTAATTGTAATGTAAAAAAAATTAGGAATTCACCCTTGATGCATGGTGGATTGACACGTAAAACCTAATGAGTGACATAGACAATTAATAATTTATAATTATATTTAATTTGTGAACCTATTGTCAGAAAATTATGCAAACACTCTGCTTCATCCTTTTACTGAAGGATATGTCGTTACAATTTCATGATTATACGCCGAGCACTTTAATGTTATGAGACTAGTTTCTGTGATTAACTATGTGATTATTGAAGTAAGTAAACCTTCTGAAAAACGGAATATAGAGGTTCATGTTTTTATTCCATTTTGTAGTAGAATTCTGTTAAAACTGGTGTGGACTCGTGCTTGGTGTGAGTAGGCAGTTTGTTAAAAGAATTCAAAATGTCCCAATCCACATACATGTTTCCTTGTTCTGAATTTGTTGATGGATATAAGTATGAATTGTTATATTTATGTGATAGTAAATCGAACATTAAAATTAAAAAAGAGACAAGATGCCTACCTAGAATTATATGTTGCTCCCCAAAAAGAGCTAATTTGGTATCAGACGTCGTCGGGGACATCGTCCATACGGGTACAAGGATGATGATCTGATACAAAGATAATGTTGGACATCGTCGATGATGTCGTCCGACGGGTAAATCCCTAATGATATGAAAACATGTGATGCAATGAACCCTAGGCCGATGTACGTGCAGGCCACGACTCGTGGGGATTGACAGAGCTACGAGCTTTGGGGTGGTGACCAGTGATGGTGATGGTGATCTTTTGACCCTCGTCGGAGCAACGATGGCGACTACAGCGTCGAATGGAATAATTCTGTTGACGCTCGCATATAACGACGGGCTCAACGCATACCTAAGAATTCACTTTAGATGTAGTTTTGAAGATAAAGTCTCACCTAAAGTAACCAGAGCGCGATGGAGTGTAGAAAAAAATATACTGAAAGATGTAATATAACTGACAAGCAAAGAGGAATAACGTACGTCATTGGTGATGACGTTGTTGTCGGTGTCTTCGTTGGTGCAAGGACTAGTGCGTGCAGATTGGCTGAGGTGCGCTAGTGACGGGCATGGCTTGGCTCGACTAGCGGCGGTGACGCAGCGCAAGAGCATGTATCAGGAGAAACAAAAGTGAGGTTCGAAAAGAGGAGGCGTCGGGGCAGCTAGGGGAGTAATTGGGGCTCAGCGAGTGTGACAATAATAGTAGGTCCACACAGGTGGAGTGCGTCAGAATTGGCACCAATATATGGTGTGGCGGCGGTGACGCAGGCCCCTTGTGGTAGAAGGCTTGAGGATTGACGGGCGGGGCATCACACATGGCGATCGGTGGTCTTGTGGCTACTGGCAGCTATACCGAATGAGCAAGGCACTGGGTCCGAATCACAGGTGGCACTTGCCTCACGTATTCGATGGATGGTCTGAATCACATGCAAGCGTGACACTCGATGGGCAAAATGCACGGTCTCGGCGCGAAGGTTGTAACACCAGGAGCGCTGCAAGGGGGAAGCCTTGTGATGTTCGACGGACCAGCTCACAGCAGACTGGTCATCGGGTCACGCAGGAGTGCACGGTCAACACGCGATGATGCGGGGCACGGGTCGCGGCACAATTCAGAACACACATAGCGCGAGGCGGCTTTGACCGGGTTCACGGTGACCCAGCCTTGTGATGGGAGCGTTGACAGCCTTTGGTTGTGAGAAGACCGCAGCCTTGTGATGGGAGCGTTGACAGCCTTTGGGTGGGTCAGCATCGTGCGCTGTGGTCGCTCGACGCCTAACCAGTTAGTCAAGCACTGTGTAGGGAACACGGGGAAGTTGCGCATGAGGTTGCATGATGCTGGTCACACAACCCTACTTGAGCTCAAAGGGTCCGCCGGTCGGGTTTCGGGCATGGCTCCCAACAGTGGTGGGAGAGCCGAGCAACTCTTCTTGATTGGCCAACTCTCACCCTTTCTGCTTTCTCTCCTCTCCTTCCTCCTCTTTCTTTAGAGTGAGACCAAACTCTGAATGATAAACGTCAAAATTCAATAGTAAGGTCTGATTGTCTAGGGTACCATCGTGTCCTTTATATAAGGGCATGATGGTCCTTAATAAGAGCAGGAGAGCCCTTAGTAATGGCACAAGTGCCCTTATAAATAAGATCCCTTTAATAAAAAATAAACATGGACTCATGACATGTATTCGACGACACGAAACAAAACAAAACGACACAACTGACGATGATACAAACATGACACTATGAACACTGATGCGACTAATACAAACTCATGAATGCGATAAAACACTGAACATAGGAAGCACGTGCCAACGAAAATCAAACGGTCCGGTACACGAACATGCTTTACCCGGGATAGTTAAACCCGGGTGTTTCACCTTCGCCTTGGCGTGCTAGCTGGGTTGAATGCAAACCGGCAGGGCTGTCAATGACAATGAAGGTGGTTCCAAAGATGTCTCTAGAGGAGCGAGCTGGCATAAATCGACCCATGCTGTGATGTAGCAAACATGGGTTTTATAAACTGACTTGAGGATTAGTGAATTGGGGTCTGGATTTTCTTTTCAACAAAAACTCTAATTTGAATTTGGGGTTCATGCGAGATCTTAGTAAATTCGATTTGCAATTTATGATTTTTCCTGGAGTAGAAGCATGAAGACAACAAAGGGAAAATGAGAATATTTGAAAAAGTAAGTTCTTAGGAGGTTTGGTGTGAAAGGTTTGGATTTACATGAAGATTTATCTGAATAACCTTCATAACATTCACCTTCATCTTCATCGCTCCTCAAGCCACGCCTCGTTCGGTTGCTTCTGCTCATAAATTCGTGCATTTGACTTCATTTCTTTCAGAGCATGATTCATCACCCATAAACTCGTGCACATTGATAAATTTGCACCTTTATTTTCTTTGATTCATCGTTGATGAATTGTTTATGAGGAAAGTAATGAAAAACCTGAATAGTAAATGTATGCCTTTAATAATTCACAATAAGTTTCTGTAGCTAGTAGGATTAAATTCTTAATCCATAGTTATTAAACATTTAAAAATCCTAAAATAATACTATATTTTATGTTAATCAATTGAAAATATGATAACATGAAAATATGGTTATTTAGGTGCAAATCTTTATATGATGTGCATGAATTTTTAATTTAGTTTTCATGTTATCTGTAATGTTTAATGCAACTTAATAAATTATGATTAACCCTTCTTGACTTCATTCAAGTTTTATCATTCAATATTATTTTCTGTCATGATGTGTGTAGAACTTATATAGAGAAAATTGCAGAATTTTGGGAAAGCTTAAAATAAATTCAGCCTGAAAGAGTTTAGAGCATGTTGGACAGATATAGAGCAGGCGTACTACTGGGCTTCAAGGAGGAGGGGTTTGACCAGCATGCAGCCATTTGGCTATGAGAATTGAGGAAAGAAAGGGCCAGCTAGCATGAGTCATGGGGGTCAAATAGGTTTTCAGCATCTTTTAAAATGGAAAACATTACGGTCTTAATAGCAGCTGGGACACAATTGTGGCTTCTTGCAAGATTGAAGAAAAGACAATGATAGTAATGATTTGAGAGACTGAATGCTATGTTGATATTGGATTTCTAACTAGTTATAAAGATTATTCATCTCAAGATTCCATGGACACACGAAGGATAACCACAATGTTATCAATCTTAGGATTAGTGCTTAGGCTCCATGCTTCTTTTAACAATCCCAAGATTTTAAAGACTCGATTATATGTATGCACACTATTTCACAATGGGATTTTGAGGACTATGTTTCAGCCAGCAAGTTAGTTATAGGGTGAGAATAATAAACCACTCCATAATGATAGATATAATTTTTATAATACTGTTGCATTCGCGGTCTCCTATGATTTCAGGCCTTAAAAACAGAGGTCCAAGATCAGTGAACTTCTCCTTAGATCCAGGACATTACTTCACCAATATCTGAGAAAGAAGGCTTCATATTGAAAAAAACCTCACAGTTATATGAAAATTTTTCTTAAGGATATTCCTGGTTAGTGCCGATACATTCATCGGTATCTTGTTTCCTAATATTTTTCCAAAGCTTCTAAGGATTTGTATGCTTCAAACATTCATTTAAATACTGATTTGGATATTTTAAAGAAAATGTTACCATTTTTATATTTAAATTATACTGATTTATACTCTTATAATCCATTTAATTATAATACTTTCATTTCGCTAACATTAAATCATTAATATTATTGATTATTTCCTTCCTTTCTAAATTTATTGGTAATTGCACTACCAATGTTATAAGGTTCTCAGTCATGTTCAGTCATCCAAAAAAATGTGTGAAATAGAATAAAAAATCAAAATAAACCATTAAAACTAATTGAATGACGATTTGAGTTGAATCTGTAGGGTTCTATGGTCTTGATTGACATGTAGCCTTAATTATTACGCAAATAAAAATGTAGCAGACCAATAATCAAACTCAAATCTCAATGATCAAAACTTCCTGGCACAAATTGCATCGCCATCTTCTTAGTTACTGAGTGAGACACTAGGTTTCTCATGTGTAGCCTCTTGACTTATCAATGCAATCCTTAGCACATTGAATTACCTCCATCTTGATGATACTTGTTATCAATCCACCCATATTATTTCGTCGTCCCAATCACATCAGGTGGGGAGGGGAGCCAAGAAGAGAAGTGAGAAGAAAGATGACGATTCATACCAGTCATTTATTCATGAAAATGAAATTTTCACAAAATGAGATAAACTTAAAGTACTCTTAAGATGTCTAAAAGATCATTTGTGTGTGACCCTCTAGGCTCATGTATTAGTTTAGTTAATGAATCCCATAGGGAAATAACCTTGATTAAGCAACCTTATTAATTAATAAAGTGTCAATTTAATCTAATTGTTAAGATGAGTTTGATGTCGGACGTCGTCAATGGCGTCGTCCGACGGATGAATTCACTAACGGGTATGTAACTACGTGATGCGATGAAACCCTAGATGATTGTAGGTGCAGGTTCATCTTGGAAAATTTGCCGAGTTTCGAGCTCTGGGGTGGGCGACCGATGACGATGATGGTGACTTTCTGACCCTTGTCAGAATGATGACGATGACTATGGCGCCGAACATAATACTTCCATAGGGGCCCGCACATAACGGACGGGCTTGGCCCGTACCTAGAGTATCACTTGGAACGTAGTCTTCTCGATAATTTCTCTCACCTATTCTGACCCAAGCGCGGTGGAGTGCAATAAAAAATATACCGAAAGATGTAATATAACTAACGAGAAAAGGGTAACAACGTACCTCGTCGGTGGCGACGTTCTTTGTCAATTTCTTTGACGGCACACATGAAGTGTGGCAGGTAGTTGGAGGAGTGCTGTTTGCGAAGGAGACAGCGAGGCTCAACTGGCGGCAGTGTCGCATCGCATGAGTGGAATGATGGAGTTTGGAGGCACAGACGAGAAGAGAGATAAATAAGCGGACAATGTCTCCATAGTGCAGCCTGGCGTATCACGGTAGAGTGGCTGGACACTTGATTGCACAGCCAAGTGGTCGGTACTCTTGGATGCGAGCAAGAACGGCACCAACGCGAGTGACAGATGCCAAAAGAATTAACAGCCAGGCAGCACTAGAGAGTGAACCAGGCGACATCAACATCGACTAAGAAACACCTGCACATCAGCCATGAAGGAACTCCCTTGATCGTCCGTGGGGAAGGGTCAATCCACCTTCGCAAGCGCTCACGCAATGACCATCGACATCCATACCGCGAGGGTCTAGCGAGTGCAACTGGCTTCCACAGAGTGCGACGTAGTGTGGAAGCGTTAGAGAGCACCCCTGACGACCACCCAAAGAGCACCACGACACCCCCTCTTGCTGGCGCAGGATTTTCACACAGCGACTGCCAACACTCCAAAGCCCAAGGACCCCCGAGTGACTGTTCCCAATGTAATGGCGGCTTCTTGCTACAATGAACATGGAGTCGGCATGCCCATGCGCCAGCCGCTATCGGAGGATCTATAGATTGTCCGTGGGGCCGCGTTGCACTGGCAGGTGCGTAAGTGTAACTGGCGAAGGTCGAGGTCCAAAGAGATTATCCTGGCATGAGGCAACCCACAAGGAGTGGGGTTGGGAAGGTGTAAACGCGTCGGAGTGCTCTTGATCGTCCTTCCAGCGAGCAGCTATGACGAGAGTTCTCCTTTCACTCTTGCTTCTTCTCTCCCAATTCTTCCCTCGATCTTCTTCCTTCTCCCTCCTTCTCTTCCTCTCCTTTCTATCGTTGAGATTTGAGAATGAACAAACGTAACTGGAATACACAAATCCCAGATCTGAAATTGAACGTGTCCATCATGGCCTTAATAGGGCCATGATGGACCCATTACACAGTACACATAAGGTGCCCAATAAGGGACCCCTTTTACGACATTGAAAATGAGAACATGGAGAAATATTAAAAAATATGACTCAAAATAAGACGACAGGTGAAATATGACGATACGGACGCGCCATGACGAGTACAGTGAACTCATCATGACGAATATAAACATGAAATTGGACAACAAAACAGGTAATTAAAATGCGAACGCGTGCACAGGCGTGCTCTACCCAAGGTATTTAAGCCCGGGCATCTTCACGGCTGCTTTGGCGTGGCAGTCGGGTTGGATACAAACTGATCAATGCTGATGATGGCTAAGACGGCTTCGATGATGTTTTGTCGATGTCGAAGACGGATCCATCAAGTTTCCAGCCTGTAGAAAACCAAGCTACATCATGTGATCTACAAGACACCAAGGAGTGTATTGAATCTCTTATAGAATCTGAAAGTCTATTTTTTTACATTTAAGTCTTAAACAATCAAATTTCTTCTGTAAAAGGTAAATGGTTTTTGTGATATACATATATATATATATATATATTAAACTCAGAATTGAATGTGTATGAAAATTTTACTAATGGTAAATAACATATGCTGTACCTATCTAATTTTGCAATATGACACGGATAAGAACTCAAGCAAAGACTTTTACTTGAAAATATTAGTCCATTATATGAAAAAATAAATCAGTTAACTAAATAATCTGAGTAAAAAAGATAAGATGTATCCACTGCTGGTATGTGTAAATGGAGAGTTAGTTTTCTATTGAAACCATCTTGGTCAAGGGTTTTCCTGCCTTTAGTAATAACATGCCCCATATATCATTTGTAATAACCCAATCATAGTGCATCTAACTCAATAACTATCGATAGCTCAAAGAAAATATTAAATTAGTCAAACTTTTCCAATTGAAAATAATTAGAGTCAGTATATTTTTTTATTTAGGGTAAAGTATTTTGTTAGACTGTAAACAAATGCAAGTTTTTTAATTTCATTTTTCTGAATGCAGTTGAAAAGTGATATAAAACCCTTTACACAAATAAAAATTAAATTGACTTGGAGAATCATTTAGATAATAATGAAAATGAAGAACTATATTATTTGGGTCATAAGATACTTGATATCAAGCAAAAAAAAAATCAAGGTATCATGAGTCATAATTTTAGACAATCTTGGAAGAAAGCTCTCTGTTCACTTCCATATTTTTTACGTGAAACATGAAAATTATTCCTCAGGTCTTCCCTGATAAATAAAATATTACGTTGAACAAATCCCGTCTGGGTAGATATCTTGACCAAGCTTGTCTTGGATCTTTATCTGCCTTAGAGGGTTCTATTAAAGAAAATCATGAAATACTTACAAAGACAATAAAATAGGTTATCTAATTTATTTTTGAATTTTAATGTGTCACCAAATCGTTAATTATATGTAGATACAAATCAGATCCAGTGGATGATTTATCTCTAATGGCGCTAAAGTTCGAACATAAGAAGAGCTTATGTCTGATATTGATTAACAGCCAACTGCAATACATATTAAATTAATGTAGGCCTTTAGTTTTTCTAAAAAATAAGCATAAGTCTCTATTTACCATTGTTCCTGGTTCTGTTTTCCTATTGTGTTTACATGAAATAAAATGCATACTAATTGGAAACTTTAATGAAAATATTTACTCAAAAACCAATTTCCATTGAAATGAGTCTGACTGATTATGGTACATTTTGACTACAGAGCCATGCCAATATTGAGAGGAACTTACTAACAAAAGTTTATTTTATTTGAGATTAGTATTCCAATTTAGCGGTTCTCATTCAAGAAAGGTACAAATATGCTTAAATCGGAAATTTTTTACATAATGTTACACGGACTTGCACTTTTAGTTCCCACCCTTGATTAATGACATACATTTCACCATATCTGTTCCCTATAAGATAGCACGTCACCACAAATTAGCCATATCTGTAAAGCTCATAAATTCAACGCTACCAGTTAAATTGGTTTGATGCCATTTCCCTTTGTTACGTAACCATCGGGAAGCTGCATGATCCGCACACAATTCTAACTATTTCTATGTAAAATTTGAATCAAATGATGGTTTTGTAACAATAATTCATTAAGTCATATCAACAGTGGTAATACTGGAACATGTCATCTGCAACGTGCTGTGTAATTTATCAAGCTTTGAGTACAATAAACTAGTGAAATGGCACAAAAAAAATTTACCTTGACTTTGGTAGGAGTTCTTGATTATTTTACGAGTAAAACGTGGCATCCTCAAGAAAATGATATGGATCTATGGCTAATAGACTGATTCTTTTTTACGTCGTGAAAGTATCACAACTTTCCAAGTATCTACAGAAGAGTCATCAATAATTATTTCAAGTAATTGGTACGTACGTATTACGAACTAGTGCAAGGATACGGATGAATGACATACTGAGGCTCCCCTTTATTCATTTTCAAAATCAAATGACTCCAATAATCAGCGGACTGGTTACATTGTGAACCGAGTCTGACCACCTCAATGAGCCATAGACATAGGATCTTACGGGAGCACCGGGTTTAACTTCCAACGTGATGCTGAAGGCCTTTTCCTCTCCATCTCTAGTAAAGACCAATGTATCTGGTTCTACGATCACTGAGATCCCCCTCGGTGGAAGGATGTGTGCTGTGTAAATGCTAGGAGGGCCAACATTTTTAAGTCTACGCTTGACGATGGTTTTGGCATTGAGTGACGGTACGGTAATGGAAGGGTAGTTCAGGTCAACTAGTCGAGGAGGTGTAAGAGGGCAAGAAAATGAATCCTCTACGAAGCTGGAAAGCAGGCTGGAATCGTAACCACTAGCACAGAGAAAATCGAGGTAGTCATCCGGAGTGATGTCATACACCAGGCCGGGATCTGCAGCACGATTGGGTTGGACGTGACCAGAACCATAGCTGAATGAGGTGGCCGGAGAGAAGAAGGAATCAAGTATATCTTCCCCCTTGTTATCCTTCGTTGTAGCTGAGAGAAGGGAATAACGAACGAACGAGTAAGATATAGACGTTCAAGGTGTTATTTAAAGACCGGATAAAATTACCTGTGGTCATGATCGCCGATTTGATTGCAGCGGGACTCCAATCTGGGTGAATGGTTTTCAAGAGGCCGACAATGCCAGAAATGTGCGGGCATGACATTGATGTTCCAGATAAAATGTTGAAGGGAACGCGTCGTGTGTCGTACAGTTCACCCGACGGACTGGATTCCCCCGCGAAGGCGGCAATAACTCTCGCCCCAGGTGCTGTGATGTCTGGCTGTTACTCACCAGAAACCACAAGTCAAACGCGTTAATGGAGGATGGTGCTTGGGTTTACCCCACAGCGAGACTGCTGCCAGTAAGGGAGGCCGAAACCCGGCGGCTCGAGTGAGATAGATACATAGATAGGGATGAGAATGTGAATGTGTGTGAGAGAGAGTTATAGAGAGAAAGAGACAGAGAGAGAGAGAGAGAGAGAGAGAGAGAGAGAGAGAGAGAGAGAGAGAGAGAGAGAGAGAGAGAGAGAGAGAGAGAGAGAGAGACAAGTTGATAGTTCACCTTGAGAATTTCAGGGGTAATAATATTGGGTCCCCGTGAAGAGAAGTACGCCATGAAAGGTGCAGGTGAAGCGTCAAGCTGTGTCGAGGGTGCAGAGATACTGGCCCGTGGAGATCTGATGAAAACAGCATGAAAAAGTGTACTCTATTAGCTGTAGAAGAAATTTCTACCGTGATTTATCAACAAACAATGTAGAGATGGTTTTAATGAAGGTATCTTAATGTAAATAAAGTGTAACCACTCAGAATCACAGTTCTCATTCTTTTAGTTCTCCTCAACAGAAGAATTGGCTTCAAATCAGAAGAATCAGGTGTATAACACTTACTGACGAAATGTCTCAGCTCAGCACGAAGAAAAAAGAACGCTGGCTAGTTCTCAGCGTAGTTAGGGATAATTGGATAAACTCATGCAGTTTAAAAATAGTGAGGAATAGAAATCTACTTCGATACTTACTCTACCGAGTTGGCGTAAGCCAGAATCGTTATGCCATCTTCATATGAGAGGGATACGGCGGGAAGGAAAAAAGGTCGAGCCTCCACGTCGTAACCCTGAAATTCCAGGTTTAGGAGGATCATGCCAATGCCACCGGCCTGCGTGACTGCTGCGCTCTTCTCGATATCGGTGACATTTCCAACGGCACATATCACAATCTTCCCCTTCACCTTCTCCGGATTCAATGACTCCAGGAAGCAGAGTTCTCTAAAAGAATTGCACAATTTATTTCTCTGTCAACGATAAAAATCAAAGACGAAGAAGGTTAAATATTCTTACGCCTCTCCAGGTCTTGAGTCTGCTGAGGGAGCAGCGCTCGAAACAATCAGATTGAAGAACTGGTTTTGAGGGAGGCTAGAGGTGGATAAACTCTGACCCTGATTGTGATTCAATCCACAGGGTAAGTGATGGTCAAAATCCACGATGAAAGAACTTTGCAAGAGAGATATTGTTATACCTTCAAACGTGTCCCATTTCCAAGGGTTGCATAGGCAGGAAACTCTCTGTCCATCGTGCTGGCAGCCACGGTGAGTATCCATGGTGCCACGTTGGTAACAGATGTCCAGGCGGGGCCAAAATTACCTGCGGCACATATTACACTGATACCTTTCTTCACCGCATGGAAAGACCCGATGGCTACACCATCCTTGAAATAGTCCACAGCTTGGCCGGCGATGGACAGCGAGAGAACGTCGACTCCATCACTGATTGCGGCGTCGAAAGCCGCTAGGATATCAGCATCGAAGCACCCCGCGCGGCCGTTAACCCTTGGCCAGCAGACGCGGTACGATGCCAGTCGGGCCCTCGGAGAGCCGCCCTTGGCCGTGCCATTGCCAAAGCCAAACACATTGGAGCGAGGAGTGAATGAGCCGCCCGCTGTGGCCAAGGTGTGGGTGCCATGACCCTCTGTATCCCGTGCAGTGTTCAGGGTAGGGTCGATTGGCCCCACTACGGCCCGAAAGCCCTTGTTAAAGAATCTTGCGCCAATCAGTTTCCTGGGTAATCCAAAGAAGGAAATTGGGTTGTCATATCTATGTTTTTGGACGACATGGTTCGTCATGGAAATTATCATAATGAGGATGAGATTGGTAACTAGAACTACGATAAATATGGGGCTCAATTGTAACATTACAGATGAAGTCAACGGAAATGATTAAAAATAAGCATGCCTGTTGCAATTAACAGGTTCAGCTAGGCCTCTCTCACAGGTTCCCTTCCACCTCGATGGCACTGGGCCGAGGCCTTCATCGCTGAAGCTTGGCGACTCAGGCCACACACCTGTTTCGGCGTAGAATTGGTGAAGATTGGAAAAGTAGATTTGCAGCAGCAAACAAACATAATAAAGACAGAGGAGGGAGATACTTAACGACCCGCACCTGTGTCAAAGTTCCCGATGATGACATCCTCCCCGAATCTCGCCTTTGTCCACAATGACTCTGCCGGAATTACTCCGCCCGTTTCCAAGCCAATGAACTCCCATGAACGGGTCGTCTGAATCTGCCTTGCTGTGTTAGGAAACACAGCCAACACCTCTGGCGACTCTACACGGAAAAGGTAAACAGCTCAACCTTCGCTGCCATGATAACCCTCAGATAAAAAGACCGCATAGTTTTCGTAGATAGCGCCCGCCTACTTTCTATTTCCTTCGCATCCTCGTGATGGAGGATCGCCGCAAACCCGTTGATAAATCGCGTGTATGAGTAAAAGATAGAATCTTGTGCTTTCTCTCTACTGAAAGATAGAAAAAGATCAACTTTGTTTGAGAAGTTCATCATGACGTGAAGAATTCTCGTGGGAGAGGAGGTGGGCTGCAAACCTGCCGAGAAAAGAACCAAGGAAGTCGTGGTGAGAGGCAGTAACATCATCCGCGTGTATCGAAGAGCCTTCCCCTTGGCGCTGTGGATGACTTCCCATGTATACGACATACGACTGCGGGGAAAGGACAAGGGAAGTGCTCTAAACATCAAGAATTACAAACAAGATCGACTGTGGGATTGGCAAAGCCGCACTAACCTGTCTTTGAGCAATGACAGCCGGTATTATCCAAAGATGAAGGGCTAGTGCAATGGAAAAGATCACTGCAGAAGAGGCCATTTCGGGACTGATCGTTCTTTCTGATCTGCTGCCGCTTCTCTAGAGACTAGCTTCCTCCAACTCCAAATAGATCAAGATGAGCTGATTGCACAAAGTAATGAGGAAATTTACGGTTCAATATTGCACTTCAGCATGCCTCTCTGCAGAACTAGTATCCATACCGCACGGCTATAGGAAAGCACTAATTTATGTGGTGATATGCTTTAACGTTATCTTTGTCGTTACATTTTATCTGAAGCCATCGTGTATTGGCGTTGACGAAAAAAGTTCCTTAATGTATATCATTAAAAAACCAAAGTTAAAGTTAATGGACGAAACTACGTTGAAGTTTCTCCCCGTGCATTATCCTTGAAAAACAAAGTCACCGGCCTAGACAAAACCAGCAAAGTGAAACTATTGGTTCCTTAAATCAAGACTCTACTAATTTTAAGGTCATAAAGATATTGATACATCCTTCGGGCGTTGAATTTAATGATGATAATCTATTCGCGAACCTTGGCAATTGTTTAGTGCATTATTGGTCATGCCCTGAGTTTCTCTATGTCATTTGCTGTGCATCAATGAGGACATTCATATGAAATTTCTGGATGCAGTTGGTCTTCTTGCATGATGGGAGCATTTAAGACGTCCGCATGATGGTTAAGACAAGCTCCTATAAATATTCTCGAGACGGGAATTATGTTCTTGAAGATTGAGCGTTTAGCATTTATCGCGCTCAATATTCAAAGGTTGAAGAGGCAACCAAGGGAAGAAAAAATATTTGAGAGGGCAAATTGTAAAAGATATATTAAGGCGATAGCTAAGTATATTATAAATTGGGGGAGAACAACAAGACGTTTTTAAAATACCATTGGAACCACCGATTTGACGCTTCGTTCTACTCTGAGAGAGAGGATAATCTGTCAGAACTGGAAAACGGTGGGTTGGGAAAGAAGAAAAATATACTAGTATTAACTCAGGGTTATAAAACGGAATATAAGAAATGTGTTTAGGGATGAGGCGTCAGCGATCAGGCCTTCCCGTTCCGTACCTTTCCATCCTTATTATATCCCGGTGAATGTGGCCAAGACGCTATTGGGGCAGATGGGCCCAGAGTTACAATGTTAAAATAAACCATTTGACTAAATAATATTTTAAACAAATAAAAAACAAATTTGATTTTATTTATAAATATTTTCAAGAGAGGGAACGCGGAACACGTCTTACATCTGATCGGGACGTTAGACGAGGGAAGTTTTTTGGTTTTTCCGCTAATACTAAAAAATTCTATAGACAGCAATCACAGCGTTATCGTTGTAGACGCGAAAAATTAGGGATATGAAAAGATGATAAAACTTTTAGGGGAAAAAATGAAAGTTTTATTGTACCCTATGAGATTCAAAATGACAGTCAACAAGCTCACCAATCAACTTTCACTGCCGTCGCCTTTAATAGAACACACGAATCTAACAAATTGAGCAGTGCCGAAGTGCGTAGGCAGCTACTGTAATGCTGAATTGAACAGAATATAAAGTTAGTGGAACTCAAATGTTTGTGAGAGTAGCTGTAAAAACAGACCTCGTAAGGGCAGGAATAACATAATCATAGGTCATCATGCCTGACGATATAATTTTTCATATTTATTCAAAATGAATGGCATGTTGTTCTTTCCTCTGCAGTATAAAAAACTCGAGAGAAGAGAGATAGATGAGAAGGAAAATAAGAGAGAGAAAGTGAGGGAGATAGTTTGTCAAAAGGACTTGATTCCGCAAAACAATTTCTTACATGTAGGTTTTTGAATTATGGTATCATACCCAGCTGTTATAGCTTGTCTCCTTCAGTCTTTAAGCCTCATCTAGTTGTTATAATACACCTTTTTACATTTGAGCTAACTGTCTATATCTAATTATACCCATGTTTAATCCTTCCTTCCTATATTGTCTGTCTTTAAACTTATATAAAATCCTAGCCGCCAATCTCACAAGGTGTATAGGGGAATACTCGTTCAATTATTACTTGTCAGCTCTTAAAGCTAAATCGTATAAGTTGATGGAGAATTGACGTGGCTGTCAAGTCAAAAGCATTAAAAAAAATTGGTTAAATATTGGACCCATTCACCTCTACTTTCCTTCTGTGGGAATTTTTCTGTTCCATATACGTCTCTAATTTTCTTATGTTGGAACCATTATGTTGCTCCAAATCAATGGCACAACACAATTGAGTTGAAATGCATGTCATGTAATATATATGGTATGTCTATCCTGGGGGAGTTAAAATGTCTAACCTGTTGGGTTCTAGAGACCTAAATCTAAATGAAGAACTCAACGATCTGCAGTACAAGACTTAAAAATGAAATCCTAACTGCATCAATAAAACATGAAACAACGCACCTGTGCATGGATCACATCAGTGATTTCTTGCATCCCGGAGCGAGACGAGTCGACCTGCTCAAGTCTACAGCCTCTAGACATATCCACCCAATCCTCAATATGTTGATGCACACTCATGTTTGACAACCATATTGAGACTGTTCCTCATATTTTTCATTCATACACTCTCTATTTCCTATAGTCTATCTTTTTCCTTTTCACTCTATCCCAATTCCATCTCTCTTTGACTCTCTCTTTCTATCTATCTATCTATCCATCCATCTATCTATCTATCTATCTATCTATCTATCTATCTATCTATCTATCCATCTGTCTATCTATCTGTCTCTCTGTCTGTCTGTCTGTCTCTCTATCTGTCTGTCTGTCTGTCTGTCTGTCTCTCTATCTGTCTGTCTGTCTGTCTGTCTGTCTGTGATGGCGGGGCACCGTCCGAGACCACAGCACCATCACTCGAGGAGTCGTCACCGCCTTCGATCTCGCCACCAACACGCGTCCAGCCCGCATGACAAGCCAAAACGACGACGCGTGCACCTGGATTCAGCTATCCCAGGTAACGACGTGCCGCTTTGATTCCGTCTATCATTTTATTTCCTTGCATCTTATGTCCTTTTGTAGTTTTCTATCGTCTCATCTGCGATGGAGAGAGGGGAAGTTCCCGTATGAGGATATCTTCCCCTCCCTTAGTGGGCCTTCATAAACCCCTTTTAATTTTTCATCTTGTTTTCCCATTTTGTAGTTAAGGGGCCCATTTACCTCTCTCCTATAAAAGGGAGGGGTGAGCGCCCCCTCACAACACTCTTGGCATTTTCTTTGAAGTAAACGTTTTGAGAAGTCAAAGAGTCACTCCCATCGAGGAGAGGAAGAGGAAGAAAGAAGAAGACGAAGGAAGAAGAAGAAGGAAGAAGGAGGAAGGAAGGAAGGAGACGAGGAGAAGAGAAGAGAGGAAGTGCTCGCCAACCCCACCGCCCCACGGACTGCCACCGCACGCCGCCCTTCACACCGCGTGTGCCGAAGTTTTCGTCGCCACTCCGCCGACAACCAGTCGCCGCTGTTGCCGCTGAGAGGAAGGACGCACCACCAGAATGCCCCCGCCCTACACCTGTCTGGCCGCTGCACGCCGCCCTTTTCTCACCGCGCGTGTCATCGTCCTTGGCCCTGCTCTGCCGTCAGTCGGGCGCCGCCGTCACCGCTGAGAGGAAAGACACTCCACCGAGATGCCACCGTCGGGCGCCTATCTCGCCACCGCACGCTGCCAGTCTCGCCGCCACTGGGGCAGACAGCTCGCTGTCGCCAATCACCCGGTGCCGCCGCACACTGCGCTCAAGCCGCGCCCCGCGTCGCACCACGCTGCGCCCGCGCTTCGCCGACCACCACACCGGTCATGCCACGTCGTGCTCAGCGCCGCACCAACCACTGCCCCGTGCCCGGCGCCGCGCTTGGCTGCGCCCAACTGTGCCGAGCGCCGCGTGTTGACCCTCACCTGCGCCAAGCACTCACCGACACCCTCCGATCGCCCACGCTGCCGCCTCGCCACACCCGACACCCCTCCAACGTCTGCGCCCTCGCAGTTGTTGTTCCCCGGACTCCAAGTGTTACGACATATCCGTCGCAGGACGCGCTGAAGGTACCCCTCGTTACCGCTCTTTACGTCTTTTATCTACTTCAGTATACTTTTGAATTGCCTCCACCGCGCTCATGTTAGACGTAGGTGAGAGAGACAGGTTGAGAAGACGACGACAATTTACACGAGAGTCTTACCTACCCAGTACGAGTCGGGTTCTCTCGACGTGTGTGGGCACGCTAGCGGGATATTCCTGTTTGGCGACGTACTTGCCCTCGACCCTCTCGGGGGAGGTTCGGGAGGTCCGTTTGACCTTGCCTTAAGTGACCCCGTGAAATCCCTAGAATGGCAACACCGCACTTTCAGCTCTTGCACGTACTACAACTAGGACTTTTTGCATTTCCGTCACTTATCATATCTGTTCATCCTCGTTATCGGACGACACTCCCGGTCGTTGTCCGATAGAGATCCTTATTCGATACCGAGCCACTACCCTCGGTGACGACCGGACGACGTCTTGACGACGTCCGGCATCATTGTGTTTGTTTGTTTGTCTATCTGTCTGTCTGTGTGATTGTCTGTCTGTCTATCTCTCTGTTTGTCTGTCTATCTATCTATCTATCTTTTTATATAACAAAGGTTATTTTTGACATTGATATGACAGTTAAATTACAGAGTTAATAATGACTTTTGGGTAGCCAGATTGGAGATCGGAGTGTAGAATGAGATGTGTGTTTTACATTAACTCTAATACTTTTGGGCTTGGTGAGATGAATGTTGCTAAAATGGCAGGTT
This sequence comes from Wolffia australiana, assembly GCF_029677425.1. Classification (NCBI taxonomy): domain Eukaryota; kingdom Viridiplantae; phylum Streptophyta; class Magnoliopsida; order Alismatales; family Araceae; genus Wolffia; species Wolffia australiana. Next base: position 7,533,467 of record NC_135835.1, read on the forward strand.
TGGTGATTGCTGATTTGATGCTAGTTAGCGCAATAATTCCTTTATGGTTCGCCTATTGAAGCTGGAGGTGAGTTGTTTATGCTATAGGTCTGCGGGCAGTTTTGTTGAATCACCTCCAGCAAATTTGAATTTATAAAAATTTTCCATACACAAGAATAGTTAAGTGTATTATGTTAAACAAATAATAACATACTCATACCTAATAAAATGATATTGTGCATATGAAATGATTTGAGAATGATAATGCTATTCCAAGTTGGTCTAATTGCCCTGTTGGATCAATTTATTTAAGATGTACTGCTAGCCCTATGAAATCTGTAATCCGTGTGATGTGAATGGAGATAAATTGAGATTAATCATGCCATTGTAAATATAACATGAAACCGGCAATCTGAGTGATACAACATGATCTGCACTAGTTAGTTGTATGTAGTATACTCTTGTTTCCCTAGTGACAGTTCCTGGTATTGCTGAAGTTGATGAGGGTTAGCATTAACCATGCCTGAAGGTAAAGAGAAACTGAATATTGAGAACTAAGCTTGAACATTTTTGGATGGCTTGCATTTTTGTATGCCTTTTTGCTTGAGGCTCACTGAGATATTTATGCATTATCTTCATTGTATTCTTTTCCTTGGTTGCATTCATTATGCTATTTGGTACCTCAATTTCCTTTGGGCTCTCTCTTTTATGATGCCATTATTTTGCTTCATATTTTTCAATCGTTCTTTATCAACTAGCTCATCCCCTTTCCCCAAGTCTGCGATGTTGGTTTCCCCAATCGCCCTCAGCTGCCTTCTATCAAAAACTCTACGGGTACAAGCTTACACTATATATAGAGAAAAGCACAGAAAATGATTTACCATTTTGAAAAACACGGCAGTTTATTCCACAATTTAATGAGAAACCACTAATGATCTCACTTCTCTTCCGTTGGATACTTCATCAGTAGGGCTAGTGATAACTTAAAAATTATACTGTTAAATTGATGCATTACATATGTGTGTTTTATTGGCCATATTTTCATGTATCATACATAAATGGACATAAATGACTTGCATTCTGATTTTATGATTGTTTTTTAATTTTTTGTATTTTTTACTTGGTATTTAACCTCAATGCATTGAAGCAATATTTTTTACAGGCCATAAAATATTTGGCTAGAGGTTGGTAAGGGTCTTACTAATTTTCTGGAATTTTTTCCATATTTTTTTATAAATTTCTGGCCATTATTTGGCCAAGAAATGTTATTTAGACTTTCAAGAGTATCTTTTTTATTTATTTGGCATTTTAAAAAGTATTTATATATATACACATTTCTTTACTTTGACTTTGACTTTATGTAAACATAAAGTTTATTTCATAACATTATCTTTAAGATAATTGACTTTCATAAACCTCATAACCTGAACGAGACGTTATGAAATAAAGCATTTCTAGCAGATGAGCTTCTCTGGATAGAGTCTCGCTCATAAAGGAAGAGCTCCGCTCCAGCGCACCTCACATCACTTTTTTGACGCTCCGCTCGTTTAGATGCTGAACATTCGGGCATTTCTTTGCTTTGCCCCTTTTGCTCGTTGCACCTAAAGGCGCGCCTTCAAAACCTCAGCGGAGCGTCAAATGCCTGAATCATGTATAGCATGGGCTTTACTTGAAGAAATGGAAGGAACATGTATAACACGGGCAAAATTTGAAAAAGTACCACACGAATATTCTACAATAATAGGTATTGAAGAATCAGTGCATGAAATTTTAATGAATTTGAAAGAAATTGTATTGAGAAGTAATCTATATGGCACTCGAGACGCATCCATTTGCGTCAAAGGCCCCAAAAACATAACAGCTGAAGATATTCGCTTACCGTTTTCAGTGGATATATATATATATATCAAGTGGCATCCACGTCATTTGCCCGAAATGGGGGCGAATGAGTGGATGCATTAAACAAGCACTTGATTGGCTCATTATGGCATCGCAATCCGCAATGCCATAATGAACCAATTATCATCCTGGAAATGATATGGCATGGACGGTGAGGTAAAGTATGATTTGTTTTTATTTGAGTCAGCTTTTTCGTGCGATAAATCCACGCGGAGAATCAATCTCTGCGTGCATTTATTAAACAAGATTTTTGGCATTTAATAAACGTGGAATCGATATACTTGTGCATTGATTGCACGCGGAAATCAATTTCACGTATATGTATATTAAAGGATTCCTCGTACTCATATCATCTTGGAAATTGATTCCTGTATATCCTGTATATTTAAGGATTTCACGTATATCATCTTGGAAATTGATTTCACAAATCGATTAGCCGCATGCATTAAATGCACACAATAATCAATACCACATGCATTAATTTGCGGTAAGCTCACCTTATTTTGTTTTGTTTTTTTTTATTCAAAAAGGCGCTGAAGAGGGCGCCGTGGCATTGTGTTAGCCACTCAAATGCACTATCATTCTGCAATAACTGTGGCCTGTGTAAGCGCGCAACAAGATTCGAGACGATAAAAACAAGGAAAAAAGAGTCAGCCAATAAACAAAGCCATTTTCTAAATGCATGGAAGAGAGATAAAATGCTCCAATGGTTAAGATTAAACGCTAGTAAATCTGCAATATCTTGAGATCTAGCCGTCCGATTGTGCACAAATTTTGAGGGTAGGTTTGTCTTTCCACCCTCTACAATCCAGACGGTTGGATTTTTAAAAGAGGTTGGGAATAAGGGAAATTTCACTTTTTGAAGCTCTCCCCAATGATTTGGCCAGGAAGGACACAGAAGTAGCTTTGAAAATCGACAGATTTTGATTCATCATTGGATGTTGTAAGTTTCTAGTTTGCTTTTTGAACTTCGTCTTGAAAGATTCTAAAATGCCATGACATGGGCGAAATGTACATGCCCTTGAAGTTGATTTGAAATGAAACTAGCATTGCATTTTGATTTTGATTCAAGATCTGGTTTTTAATCTGTAGTTCTACATTGATTTTCATCCAATATGGCCTATTAGATCTTTAGATTAGGGTCGAGTTTCATCATTAATCTATTTTCCCCCAAATTCTTCTACTTTCTCTCTCTAGGTTAATTTGTCCACTTTCTCTCTCTAAATTTCAAAAAATTTATTTTTTATAATTCAATTAAATATATAAAAAATCTAAATCCAAAATTTTATCCAAAAATTCGTCCATCTTCAAGTCCAATTTCAAAAATCCCTTTCTTAATTATTAATTCTCAATTTTAATACATAAAAATTGTCCTAAAAAATCATCTGGATTGGAAAATTGGTAATCCGGATTAAATTGATTGCAGAACCAAAATTATCCTATCTATATTGTCTTGACCAAAAATATTCATATCAGAATTAGCTTTTGCTAAAATTTGATTAATTACAAAACAAAATTAAACATGATTAAGGCCTATTAAATGCAAAATTAATTCATAATTGGAATAATTCATTGGAACTAGGATAAAAATTCTTGCTTAGCGCCTCCCTGTGGTTTGATCCCTTTCTTGCGCTATACATAGTATTTAATGATTGAGGGTTATTATTAAATTTTATTGTATAAGTCTAAAAGCAAAAATAACGTCATATTTCATACACCAAATTTAGGCTTATCAGCTAGTCAAGAAACATCCACTTAAGGTGACTCCAAGATGTTAATTATAGAATACAATATGATCTCATGGTTTGAATGCTTCATGATAATATGAAAACAATACATATAATTCAGTCATAATGTATCATGAAAACTGTATAGTACTGCTGTATATTGAATAATGAAATCATGTTCTAATAACATGACACATATGCACAAAAATATTGTTGCATGAAACGACTACACCTTGGTATGTCAAGTATTCTTGTTTTGAGTTTGATTAGGCTTGTTAATGTAGCGGCAAAGTAGAGGGCAATATTTATGTATGGAATTCCTATCTTCTCCATACAATACCTTCCTCTTGCATTGGACGGTAATTCCAATAAACTGCAAATAATTGATTTCCTTGTTTTATAATCACATGATTAGCTAAGGCATCAGCTATAGAATTCCCTTCATGAAATATATATTAAATGAAAAAAAGGGAAATAAGAAGTCTTTTTGACCCACCATGATTGTAATTTCCATGATTTACGAACTCTCTTACTTATCATATGGCGTAAAGCTGTCAAATCTGTTTCTACAATAATATGCTCAATTCCCATTTCATCACAAATGATCATACCATATAAAGGCTCCCAACATTCTGCTTCCATATTTTTTCTTGAAGATTAATATTTTGAAAAACCAAAAATCATATTATGATTACAATCTAGTAAAATATTTCCCCTGCACTTATACATGGGTTACCTTGAGATGCCCTGTCTACATTTAACTTGTACATGGATGTAATAGGTGGCACCCAATAAATAAAATACATGATGCATATATATGATATGACCATTGGGGAGATTCCAATTCTGTAGTCCAATCATCTTTGTTTTACAAGTGACCTTCAAAGGTTTGATAATCTCAGCCAATCACACATTCCACATCTCGTTCCATATTCATTAATAGAACATATTCATTATAGTACACGTGTGATGCGTATAATGAAGTTCACGAATACATGATTGGACTTAGTGAATTATGATGAGATCGTAATACGGAGATCACTAGTCTTTAAGCATGTGTTCTAAACATTCCTATTCGAAGGATACGCGAGAAGGACATCGAAGTATCCGGATAGAATAGCACTATCTAGCCTCACTCATATGATGAGTATGGCCGGTCCCGTAGCCATTAGTGTGTCGACACTAAGGATAGATAGTGGGTGCTCTTTAGTGGAAAGAGTTTACTGAATTGATCCGTACAAATCCCTGAATGGTGTTATACCGAACTCTCAATCAGGTTGATTCACGTCACGGTTGTGTAAGAGGTCCTTAGACCTGAGACACCAAAGATGTCTTGTGGACGGATGGTTGTACTTTGGCTATGGCCAACGAGTCTCTAATCATGGGATTCTAAACAGTCTTAGCTCGGGTGCATCAAGAAGTACACGAAGACGATTGAGTGGTCAAGATGGGATCGTCCACCCTCGGTATAAGAGGTGACAGCTCAAGGAAGACGATGTGATGAAGTCCTTGGCCAAGGCAGTGAAATATTGGAGAAGAGTTCTCCGATGATTTCCGAATGCATCACTACTAACTTGGATGATCGATTAGGGTTTGACAGTTGACCATACCCTAAGTCGTCCAAGGAGTGTCAAGTGGATGAGGGATTATACATACACGGTAACCGATGATGAACAGGTTCCATGAGTGAGTCGATACACACTCCTTTGTATCTTGTAGGACACGAGGTGTAGCTTGGCACCCCCCCACGTGTCGGAGTCTCGACCTATCGATTGGGTTAAATCGATCCGACATTAATTAATCTATATGATGATATAGTTAATTAATTTGGAAGGCCAATAAAGGTTATTCAGCCATTGGAGTCGTTAACTAGACTGATACATGGGCCTAGAGGGTCACGCGCAAATGGTCTTTTGGACGTTGGAAGATATACTTAAGTTTTAGGGGGTTTTATGAAAAATACCCATTTAGTATAAATAGGGGAAGGCCTTGAACGAAATTCACCTAGGCCAGAATTGTTCAGGGGCCTTTCCCCTTCTTCTCCACTCTCCCCACACCCCCTCTCCATCCTTGATGTGATCAGGACGACGTAACGACGCCGACGGAGAAAGAACGGGGCTTGTCAATGAGAAGGAGGAGATCCAACGCGTCAAGGACCGCGTGGATATGTCTAGAGGCTGCACACTTGAGCAGTTCGACTCGTTTCGCTCCGGGATCAAAGAAATCGCGAATGAGATTCGTGCAAGGTACATCGTTTTAATGGTTTTTGTCAATGCCGTTCGATTCGCAAAAGACTTCCGCTGCGCATCGTTTTTGTTCTGTTCATCCATCTCAAGGCCTATAGAACCCAACATAAGCATCCACTCCAAGTATGTGTGGCCCATTCTCCTTTGAAAAATAGATGTTTGCAATCCTCAATCTATGTCTTCCTAAGGCAACAAAAGCATTTAGACACCATATCAATCCCTAAATTCTTAACAAATGTATTTGGTGGTAATGTATTCCTTAACAACCTCCACATAAAAAATTGGATTTAAGTAGGCAACTTGATTTTCCATATTACATCAGCTTTAGGATGTTTTGGTTTCTTGATACGAAAAATATTGCCATGTAGATTTTTTGTGAAAATAGTGTGTTGTTATACTCCATATGTCGCTGTCATTTTCCCCTTACAGGTTAATATTCATATCTCTAATCTCTGAAATCATTGTCTATGAAAAACTGCAACCTCTAGGGCATTCTTCCCAATCTTGCTCTAATAAATCTTGAACACTTAAATGGGGATATAGACACGTGGTGTCAGGGGAATTTTCAAGGTATCCTAAACCAGTCCAATTTCTTGACCACGCATTCATGTGGCCCTTCACAACCTTCCATTGAATAACCTCATTCATTTCTTGCCATATGAACTTGAGTTTTTTAATTCGTTTAGGCATCCCCCTGCCTATGTCATTTGATGGAGGACCATCGAGAAGCTCCCGTTCAAGCTCGCCAGCAACCGTGAGGTGATGCCCGAGCCAACACAAAGAACCCGGCCTTCCAGTACACAGTTTGACGATAGATTGGGTATTTTATTTATGCATTTCTTATGTGTAAGGATATTTAATGGTCCGCTTGTTTGGGACTAGTCTTGTTTTATGTTTTAATTTGTTTTAAGTTGGCCCTTTGGGGAAGGTACCTACCCTTACATAAAAGGGGGTATGCCCTGATGGAAGACCAGATTGGTATTTGGGAAAATTTGACATGTTTTTTTCTTTTCCTCTTCTATTTGGTGGGTCCCATGACAGATCTGCCTGAAGAGAAAGCAGTTACGACCAAGAAGAGGAGTCTGCTGTCGACAATATTCGTTCTCGACGGGAAAGGGATTGCATAGCTGAGAACGATGACGGGACCTCTTCAGTTCTTCTTGACTTTCAAGAGCTCCGGGATATCACTTAGGTGTTTGTTCTCCTCCTATCCATCGTGAGTAATCTTCGTTAGATGGCCCTTCATCTCCCTGGTTTGTTATTTCGCCAACACTCGGTGGAATCACCGATCCATGACCAGATCAGTTTCGGCGGTGATCCATTGAACTTGGGCAATGTGGGCATCCTGACTCATCGAGTTTCCTCCGTGTAACCGCCCGGACGGTCTTCAACATTCTCCGTGAACAGTCGCCTACTCGCCGGAAGATTTCTTCTGCATTCGTCGGCTTCTCAACGCCCAATCAGACTTCCACGTTTGTTCGGTAGAGATATTATCGACGAACAAATTGTTTACTGTTTGAGATCTTGTCACCCTCACTTGGAGGGGTTCCCACCTGCGGTGTATTCCCATTGTCTTTCATCGTTGATTGCTCCTTCGATCACCCATCCCGTTGATCTTGTCCGTTCAGCGCCAATCGTGGATTATCAACCGAGGAGAAGATTTATTTGAACGTGGGGCCATATAGCTAGTTGACTGAATGTGACGATAGCTATTCTCAGTCAACATCCTGGGGAATCATCCACCCCGATACTGGAGCTTGATTCATTCCTTGCAGATTGGTTGAACTTTTGATCTGGCCGGGTTCTACTTGAACAGATGCCATATTTGTCCTCCAAGGGGACGTATTGACCGTTCTAAGTCACCAGTATTTTGGTCAATTATCTCTTGTAACAGAATTTTGTGTCTTCAATCAGTTGGATCTCATCATTGATCATCCACTAGTTACGTTGAGTCCACGAACACTTCATCCGTTCTGATACGTCTTGTCGGAACATTTTCCTTTTACGGATTCCTGGGCATTGAAGAACATGGAAGACTAAAACCCAGGTCAAGCTCTTCTCTATCGTCTCCCTTTATTTTTTAAGCTTAATTATTTTCTTCAGTGCTGACGACATCGCTCCTCTGCTGGAGAGATTTCTTTACTTAGGATTAGCCACTTCAATTTCGAAGTAGTATCGCCTCCCACAGGGTTGGAACACCAACGGGCAGTGATTGCTCATCTCACTTCGGTCGTGTTCTTGTCAGTCCGTGGGTCATTGGGATCCTTTCGAATCCCTGGATTTTCTCTCGAGTATTCTGTCGGTTCCATGGTCTTATTCGACAGCAATTGAATACTATTCGTTGTTTTAAAATCATTGCATCATTCGATCCCAGCCGCACATTCGTCCATTTTCTGTTTTGTATACCAAACCGATGGGTTCGTCGAATTGTTTTACATCATCATTCAAATCCCAGCTTACAAATTTGACCCTAAGCAATCTAGTCCAAAGATTGTCTTTCATATGAAAATGCCAAACTCTTTTCATACCAAGACTTTTCATAATCTCATCCAGATTTGGAATTCCCAAACCGTTCTCATCTTTAGGAAAACAAATAGTTTCCCAAGATTTCCAATGATGTTGTGTTTGGCCGCCAATATTGGCCCATAAAAACTGTGCAAAGATCATTAATTGATGTATAAACATTTTGTGGTAGGTCATAAACTGATAGAACATGAATGGGCATAAACTTTATCAATGTTAGTCATCCTCGAGGGGATAAAAGTTTATCCTTCCATCCTACTAATTTTCGCCTAAAAAGTCCTTCAAAATAAATAGATTTAACTTGACCAGTGAAGATAGGGCAGCCTAAGTATGTAAATGGAAACGATCTGACACGGATATCTGTATAATCTTAAATTTTGGTCTTCTTATGAGTAGACATTTTTTAAGACATGTAAAATGCACTTAATTATATTTATTTATTGACCTGACTTCATTTCATATCTCTCTAGTAGTTTCATCATGTTCTTGAGGGAATTTGTTTTCCATTTAGAAATATAATCGTATCGTATGCAAATAAACTATGGGATATAATTGGAGCTCCATGTTTAGTGAAATATGTACCCACATGACTATTAGAAATACAGTTCTTTATATTTGTACTAAGTATTTCCACTGCTAAAATGAATAAGCTGGGAGAGATCGGAAATCCTTGTCTAAGGCCTCGAGATGCCTGGAAGAATGGGGAAGAATTTACATTCACAAGCACAGAGAATGTGTTATGTTCCACACACATAAGAATCATCTCAATCCATGATTCACTAAAACCAATTTTTTTAACACATCATTTAGAAAATTCCATTCCACTCGATCATATGCTTTTTCCATGTCCAACTTCAGAATTATATTCTGTCTTTTAATTTTATGATTTATGTGTTGGGTAACTTCTTGAACTAAACTAACACTCTCATGAATGGATTTGCCTTTGATAAAATCGAATTGTTCCTCTGAAATTAATCTTGGCAGTTAGCTACTGAATATCTGGTTGAGCAAATTTTTAATGATTTGATATGTAACGTAACATAAACTTATGGACCTAAGCTCAGAAAAGGAATTTGGTGTTTTAATTTTGGGAATCAGTGCTACGAAAGTAGCTTTCCATGATCTTGATAAATACTTCGAGTGGAACAAGGCTTGAATTGCATTACAAACATCAATCTGAATAATTTCACAACAATCAATAAAAAATCATGGTGTGAAGCCATCCGATCCAGGAGCATTATCAGAATTCATTAATTTCAATGTGTCTTGAATTTCTAATGTAGTTGGTGTTCTACAAAGCATTTCATTATCCATTAGACTCGCATCACTAGAATCATCTCAAACAAAGTAGGATCACTACATATAGGTTGTGATGCTAGCATATGTTTATAAAATTTCATTGCACCTTCTTCCAACAGTTTTGGGTTGTTGTTATAATGTCTACGAATATGCTTATAGTAATCTACTTTTAACCTTGCATTTTGTCCCCTTCTAAAAGCCCTTTTTCATTTGCCTTTTGTTTCAAGAACATCACATATTTCTCCTCTCTTAGTGCCAATTCTTTTTTCGATGTGTTCCAAAGAGTGTGCTTAATTTGTATCCCAATAATGTGGTAGATCTATTTCCAACATATCGATTTTGTTTTTCAGTTTCTCTTTTTCATTGTAAATATTTCCAAAGGTTGTTTTATTCCTTGCCTCAGCACCATTTTTGGAAGTCTAAGTTTAACACTTCAGTTCTCCATGGGCTCAGAATGATCTCCCTTACCCCAGTTGTTAGCAACTATTTCATTAATATTAGGATGTGTGGTGCACATAGCCTGAAATCGGAGTGGTGGTCTTATTGTGGTTGGAACTTGTTGAAATCTAATTATCATTGGCGCATGTTCTGGAAGTCTTTTTCGAAGATAGTTACTTTCATATGCAGGAAGATTATGCATATGAATATTCATTAGTATTCGATTAATCCTGCATGAGGGGGCTCAAACAACTGTAATTCCATAATAGTATTATTGAACTCATTCATATTTCTAATATTGGGAATATTTCCTCCTTTTCTCCCACATGCCTGATAATATTGAAATCACCTCTTATCATCCATGGTAAAGACACATTACTAAATTCACTGACTAGAGTTTTCTGCAAATCTACTCTCACCTCAGGGCGATACAATGCAAATATGATTGTAAGCATCACTGAATATCCATGCCCCTGGATTGATGCAGTAACTCATTGGGAGCATTCACCTATAACTTTTAAATTAGTCTCATTTTTCCAAAAAAGCCATTTCTTTCCATGTAGTTGTGACAAACAACTATCTAATCCAATCTTTGCTCTATATTTTCACTACGCTTCCTATCAGCTATCTGTTCAATAATTCCTACAAAGTTGATACTATATTAGAATCATTTGTCTAGTACGTAAATGGGTTTCTGCATTCGAGATACCCTACTATTCCAGATGAATGTATTTATCATAAACTAAAATGTGTATGGGGCCTCTTCTTTATGTAACATGACGTGTCGAGATCGAGCGGTCGTGTTACAACAGAAGGGAGGGCAGCTAATTAGTAGAGCGGCGACGCAGGGCAACCAGGTCAGCAAGGGTAGCGGGATGAGCTTCGGCTATGGCTTGCTATAGGCAACAAAGATAGGTGTCAGCGGCAGCTGTTCTTCCTACGGCGGCATGTGCATCGCGGCGATGAACTGGCGACGGCATGTCATCTGGTGGACATGTCCCTTGAAGCTACTCTAGGAGACCGTAGCAGCGGGCATTGGACGGCGCAAAGGCACATCAGCCCAGGGCAGTTGTAATGGGGTATGCATCAGACTTCACCAACAATGATGTTTTGTGTTGCTACGATGACATCGGTTGTGAGTGACAACTAAAGCTAGCTATCGGCAAATGGAGGTAGGCGTCAACGGCAACGGCCGTGGCTATTCTTCTTGCGGTGGCATGTACTTTGCGGTGGTTAACTAGCAATGGCGGGTCGTTCGGCGATCGATCTTCTTGAGGCTACTCTAGAAAACAGTAGGCGCAGCTAGGTGATGTGTGGCATGGGTGGTGCGGTGGCATGGCGGCATGGCGGTGCGAGTGGGCATAGCAACGCGGTAGAGCAGATAGGCACGGCGACACAGAAAGGCACAATTGCGCAAGTAGGTGATAAGTCCAAATTTAAGGGGTTTTATGTCGTTGTTTTGATTCAGACTTAGCCAACAATATTTATGAAAATTTCCACTTAAATACTCTATAATTAATATAGGGCAAGTAAGGGGTCGATCCACGGAGAGGCAGAAATTTAATTTCAGAATTCTTTCTCAAGCTTGAGATGAAGAAAATGATTTTAAACATGAAAAATACTATATATTTTTTTAGATTAAGAGATGTTTCTAGATTTGTTGGTAATTTTCAGAATTCCCTATGTTTTTAATTAAGCCAAAGTACAAGGAGAAACACAAAATTCAAATTTCTAAACTAATTTTTCTATTTTATCTTTGCAAATTAATCAGAAATAAAAAATTTTAGAATTTTCTGGGATTAATTCACATAAAAAACACAACTATTAGCATTAAAAATGAAAAAATAGAGATTTTTTTTGAAATGTTTTAGGTGTTAAAATGACTTTAAATAGCTTATATTAATTTTCTAGATTTTTTTCAAATTTTTTCGGATTTTTTTAACCTAGAAATTTTTTTTTCCGATTTTGTAATTAATTATAAATGTGAAATTTACCTACTCCGGCGATCGCCGGAGCGGCGGCGGCGGCGGCGGAGCGGCAGCAACGGAGCGGCTGCGGCGGAGCGGCGGCGGCCGCGGCGGCGGAGTGGCAGAATGAGCCGGCGGGCCTGGATTGGCCCGTAGAGGGCTGGTCTCCTTAGTGGGTCAGTCCACTAAGGTTAGCCCAATTTGGCTAAGTCAAGACTTAGCCAAATTGGGCTTAAGCTTATTGGGCTTAACCCAATGGCCAGGACTTAGCCGAATTTGGCTAAGTCCTGCACAGGACAACCCTGTGCCCTGCGGTCTTGTGCGCTGGCTGCGCGCAGACCGGCGGGCAGAGGGCGGTCTCTGCCGCACAGGCACCGCACGGCACCGCACGATGGCGGCAAGAGGACAAAAAATAAGTGCTTTGAGAGGATAAGAAATGATATTTCAATGCAATTTTTTTTGGGATTCGAAGTAGGGAATCAGGAGGATCTAGAGAGATAAAGGGAGAAATTTTATAGTGAGAGACAAATGTTTCTAGAGAGATAAAAGGTCGAAATAAGAGGATAGAGAGAGAAAATGAAGAGATAGTGTAGAGAGAGTTTGAGAGGGAATTTGAAGGTGTAGATGAAGGACATTTTTTTTGAAATTTTGTGGTGATGAACTGTGGATATGGATGGACGTCTAAAGAGAGAAATAACAGATTATAGAGAGAGAAAGGGCCGAAATGAGGAGATAGAGAGAGAAAATTAAGAGAGAGTGTAGAAGGAGTTTGAGATAGAATTTGGATGAGCAAATGAAGAAGATTTTTTATGAAATTTTTAGGGGAGTAACTATGGATATAGATGAAGGTCTAGTGAGAGAAAAAACCTATATTAGAGAGATAAAGTGGAGAAAATTAGTGTTTAGAGTGAGAAAGTGATGGATTTTAAGGGTAAATGGATGGGAAATGATGGAGAAGGTAGAAATCTAAGATCCTAAAGCCTCAATGCAAGTTTACTGAGCCCTCAATGCTTCCTCTCAAGTATGGATCCTTATATTTTGCCAGGATCAGGCGTTTTTCAATGCAAACAAGAGACGAGATTAAGAGAAAACTTCAATAAACTTACATTAAGCAGGTTGAACAACCTGGATTCTGAAAAATGCCTTGTCCTGCTGGCCAGCCACTTGCTAGAGCACGTCCAGAATGAGGGAAAATGAGGGAGAAAAAGTGTATCTATACATTGTGAGAATTACTAAAATACCCCTTTGGGCATTATCTATTCTCTTTTCTTGCCATTTTGCCTCTTTTTCTCCATGGGTTGAGAGCTTTGCCTTGTAATTTCCAGTTTGTTTCTTGTGTAATGTGTTTTCAGCCCCAATATGTAGGTCAGGTCGTGGTCCAAGCCCCTCTGGTCTCTCCTTTAAAATCCCACAATTTTGTTTCATCATTTGCAGCCCATTTTGATAATCACTAAGCTCCCAAAATCCTTCAATTTTTCTCATAATGATATCTTCTAATTCCTGTAAATTTCTGCACATTTGGAACTATAAAATACTCATCAGAAATAAAACTGATTGACTTCATAGAAGTCAATGAAGTTAGTGAAAAATAATCATAATGTGCAAAAGTTGGAATTATTAGCTAATGCATAAATATTTGGTTAATTCAAACAATAACATGATAAATTATAAATTAATAATTCTAAAAACATCTAAAATGTATGCAAATATAGGTTCATTTATCATGTTATCAACACCCCCCAATTCGATTCATTGCTAGTCCCTTAGCAATGGGCCTTAGGTTCGCCTTTGAGAAGTCCATCCATCCCTTGAAACAAAAGACTCAAGTATGAAGTGTTATGAATATCAATCACATCTCTAAGTATAAATAGCACATAAAAGACTAAAGCACTAATGGTCAAGTCCTTTGTAGTGATGGAAAGAGCTAGTGGTCATGAAGAGGGAAGCTTACTGCTCTCTAGGTATGATACTATCACACTGAAAAGGTCTCACCCTCTAAAGAAAGGTGGCACTCATCACTCAATAGAAGTGGCCCTCATCTTACCCACACAGTATCTCACTTCCACCTGAAATTTGAAATGAGTCATTCTTCTCATCCAAGTCCTAGCACAGAATATCAAGAGTGTACCAAAGGAATACATGTGTGGTGAGGTTAAATTCAAACATGGGTACCTATAGGTAGGGAAAAGAGGAGATAGGTGTGTGACATTAACATGGAAAGGATTGGGTGAAATGAACATGATGGATGTCAGATTTGTATATGTTACTTAAAATAGCCCTCTCCCAAATATAAATGAATGAGAAGAATGCACAAGAAGAAGGTGAACAAATAGGAGGAAGTGGAGTTCATCAATAATGTGGATGAGATAGGCATGTCTCCGCATAAATAAAGGATTATAACAATGACCAACAAAATCATGGGAGACGAAAAATGGGAATGAAGAAATAAACAAACAAAGACCCCATAATTGTTTTTTTTTTTCATTTTCATTTTTTTTGTATTTTTTTTCTTCTTTTTTTTTCTTTCTTTTTTTTTTTTGAAGGGGTGAACGACCAAGACCAATACATAAGAGATCGTATTCTCCAAAAGAAGAAATGAAATGTTTGTCTTGCTAAATGCCCTTGATATGTAGGGGCAAGCGCAATTGTATAGTGTTTGGACCATATTATGCCCTTTCCTTGATCTTTTGCTTCTCCACACAAGAAAGTGAAAAAACAAACTCAAACAGGATGAATTTATTGAAATTAACATTCGTCACTTCATCCCATGCTGGTGAGAATGAGAAGAAATAAGATGAGAAGATGAAGAAGAAACAAAGACTGAGATAACAATGGAAATACATCATCACTAGATGATTTCACAAAGGGGAAGAGAAGAAAAATTTGGGAGTTGGGCATCTTTTAAGTAACATGGAAGGTAGCTAAAGGGATAAAATCTAAGTTCACAACTACATTGGTGGAAGAAGGGTTGTAGTTGATGAAGGTGGTACACATGGTTCTCAAATTATCTTTAGGTGGTTCAAGGGCAGGTGATTCTGTGCTTAAGACGTGAAGAAATGACCATCTCTCTTTCCAGATGAAATTCTTTGTGATGCATATCCTTAAGCAAAAAGTGGGAACCAATCAATTCACTCATCACTCCCTTCCACAATGATAGTACTTCTACCCTTTGAATTTCATGTCTGCTCCTCACCCTACTAGATATCCTAACCACTTAGGAACTGACCAAGAGTGTCTAGACTCATGTATTATACCATCAAGAGATGCTTTTGATCTGCTACAAGAGTCTAACTTCTCTACTCTTGGCTTATGGATCATGGTTTGGACAACTTCTCAAGTTGGGCATGGTTATATGGGATGTATGCATTCAAGAATAATACCATTAAAAATATTTTCAAAAAAAATGAGAAATATGATCCATTCATGCATAAAGACCTGTTGTATTTTCGGTTGCACACCTAAATTAAAACCCCCCCAACTGCTATATGCATTGACCCAATGCAAGTAATGGTAAAATAAAGGAAGGGAAACGAAAATGCCCATAGTGACTCTCACCGGTCGACGGTCGACGATCGACGGTAGTCCACCCAGAATCGATGCCCATAGTGACTCTCACCAGAAATGGGAGATCAAACGTTGACTGCAATTCGCGGTGCAGGCGTGAGGCCCCTCAAACGTTGACTGCGATTCGCGGTTAGCACGACTCCGGGGTCTACCCAAGCATTGGCGATCTGAAACCCAAGTCAGCCAGCAACTGACCACGGAAGACCTAGGGCCTCGCAACAAGGGGAAGACCCAGGGCGTGACGGCTGATAAGCCAAAAATAGGGGTAAAACTTATGCAGTTTTAACCCTTGTCATTGTCAATTTCAGCTTATACAATAAATTTATAAAACCTCACTTAAGATGCACAATGATGAGTAAGGTATCATCAAAGGGAGGCTAGTAAGGAGTTCAATTTGATGATTTTTTATAATTAGGACTAACTTAATCTTCAATGAAGATCAATTTTTAACCTACTTGGAAAGAGAATTTAGAGAGGGAGGTAGAAGAGATGAGAAGAGTAGAAGAATTTAGGGAACTCTAAGCTGAATTAATTGATCCAAATGAGGATCAGGGAATTCACTTAAGAGGGATTTAAGAAGAAGGTTTTGATTTGGTTTGTTTGTTTTGTAGATTCGATAATTCAGAACTGACTACAATATTAGATAATAAAAAATAAAAAAAACTAAAGTTTTAATACCCTAGAATTCAAAGTTAACTTTTTTAGAGTTTTCTTTGAGATTGCAATTGAATACCTAGTTAAATCTCTCAATGTCTCCTCTCAATCGTTATCAGTGCTTTTACATGCCGCTCAAGCCAAGCGATTTAGAATTTCAGACCAGAATCAAGAAGATCAATCAAGAAATTGAACTAATTTCATTCAAAATGCAACAAAATTCAAATACAAAGAAGGGAAATGTACCAAACAAGTTGATCCAGGCTGGGGCTTCTCTCTGTCTTGCAGGTGTGATAGAGAACCATCAAGAATGATCCCCTCCTCCCAAAATTTGGCTTTTATACCTAGGTAAAATGGAACAAATTACCATTTTACCCCTAATTAGTAATTAAGTTATATCTATCAATTTAGGCTTGATCTCAATAATCCAACCATACATATAGAAAGAGGGGATCAATACGAGAAAATCCATAAAAAAATCATCTCAATCAGACTTCTGAATCAAAAGTTATGAATAAATGAATTAAACCAATATTAGCAATTGGATTTAAATCCATTTATATATATATATAGTTTTTAAAATACGTGCTGATGTGTCGCCCTTCTACTGGCCGGCGACTTTTCAACTTCTCCAAACGGGCTTCTTCCCGTTGCGCCATTCACCCCCCTGGCGAAAATAAAACCAAAAAAAACCATTCAAAAGTCGGGAATCGCATAAGTTTTGATATGCACATATGTGTGCGTCTGGAGTTGTCTTCTTCGAATGATAATCGGCCACGTCACCGCCCATGTGTGCACTTCGCATGCGTCGCACGGGCGGTAAGCTTAGCGCATAATGGCCTCCATCACTGCCCGCCATGAAATTCTCATCCGACGGCTGTGATGAGGCCACGTCGTCAGCCCCAGATATCGCCCTAACATTTAGATATAAGTCCTTTGCGAAACAAATATTTGCTGCCTGACGCCGCCCAAAAATAATTATAGATATACCCCATGCGTATTCTCTCTCCTTCGATTTTAAAACAAAATATGAATGAATTGCAATAAAACCCTATAACATTTTAAATCACATCTTTACGCCTGCAACCACGACCGAGACCTATTTTGAGGGTATCATTGCAACAGAACTTTACAGAAAGGCCCTTCAAAGTTCAAAAATAATGTTAATACTTTTTTTTCTTATAAATATATCTTTTTTTGTTAGAAAAATGCATTTCTTATTCAAATAAATCTTGGAAAAATCCTAAAAATCCTAGAAAATTCACTGATTCGTCCCCGTACTGATAAATCTCGAAATCAAATATTAAACTTGACATTTTTATTCAAAAGTAATTATTTCAAGCTCAAATAAATCCTTTAAAATTCATACAATCAGTAGAAAATTAGGGAAAAATTAGAAATCACTTGAAAATAGTTGTTTTCATGTGAATGGATGATAACAACCCCATTTTAAGCTCTTTAAATGCATAAAATTGTGCTTATAGCATGAAATAAATACCAAATTTAGGGTGTTATCAACGGCGATGCTCACGCGGCCTGAGCGTCAGGCGCACCAAGGGGAGGTCTCGAGCGGTTGGGACATGGTCGGCGCGTCCAAGTCGCCGTTCTCCTGACGCAGGGTGATGAGGAAACAATGAGAACCACCGCGACGCGGCGTTGCACCAGCGATGGCAGGGCGAGGCGCCGGAGGAACCGGGGACATGGAGCGAATTGGTGTTGGACATCAAGCGTCCGCCCAGGTCACAGATTGTCCACCTGGATCTTCAATCTCTGCTCTGCTTCCCACTCTCCTACTTCTCTTCTCCTTTCTTCTTCTCCAAGAACAGGACCTGCTTCTATGCAACACAATTTTTTTCAACAAGAAAACAAGTCCGATCATTCTAGGGCGCCCATCTGTTTCTTTTATAGGAGGACGTGAATGGGCCCCCTTCGTAGTGTCATAAGAGGGGGAATAAGGGAGGACTAAAGCCCATTAAGGAAGGGAGATCCTTATAGAGTGGACTCCCCCCACACTACAATGCAAAAAGAAAAAGGAAGAACAAAGAAACAAAACGAAGGAGGGAAAACATGAATTTGAAAAGATACAGATGAAAATGACTAGTAACGAGTACTCTACACCCTCTACCTAGAGTACCTAAATCTAGGCATTCGGGCGATCGCTTTGGCTTGCAAGGTGGGCTGAACACGAGCCGACTGTGATGTCGTTGGTGATGGCGGCAACTCCAAAGACGTTCCTTGATGCTCAGACTGCTTTGCGCCATTAATCCTTCTGGGGTCGAAGGAACTTTACTCCGGCAAGTTAAGTGGAATGAAGGGCAGCAGCTAGAGTAGATCTGGTTGAAGGCGGCGGAGCTCTGCTTCTGTAATCCATGCGTTTTCCTTGGTGGTCCATCCCAGCTAATCGGGTGAAGTAATCGTGGGAGTGGTTGCGACAAGCTTACTCACACTGATTGGGTCTAGAGAGGCTAGGTCAAGGGGGTGAGAAGGGGTTCGGTATGGAGCCAAGTCTGCCACGTTGAACGTGGAGCTTATTCCCCACGTAAGAGGAATCTCGACGACGTAGGCATTATTGCCCACTCTTCGTAGGATCGAGAATGGGTCGGCACTACGAGCGTGTAGCTTGGTGGCCGTCCCGAGAGAGTATCTCTCCGGCTTAAGCCTAACCATCACTAGGTCTCTCACATCAAAGACTCAGGGTCAGCCGTGCAAATCAGCAGCTTGCTTGTACCATGCATTTTGTCAGTAATTCTATCATGGATATGCTGATGCAAAGTGGAAACATGCTAGGCGAATGCAAGATCGTCCTCTAATACCCTATTATGAGGGTCTACGGGTGCTAGGTCTAGTGGGCGACGAGGGGATTGGCCATAGGCGATCTCAAAAAGGCTCAACCAGGTGGTTCGGTTCACAGAGAAGTTATATGCGAACTCGGCACGGAGGGATTATCAAATCCCATGTCGCGAGGTGTTCGCCAACTAGGGACCCCAGCAGGTTACCCATACTTTGATTGACGACCTCCGTCTGGCCGTCTATTTGAGGATGGTAGGCAGTCAAAAATTTGAGCTTCATATCGAGGAGGCTCCATAGAGTCTTCCATAAGTAGCTTGTGAAGCAAACGTCTTGGTCGGACACGATCGAAGCTTGCAGGCCGTGGAGGCACACAATTTCCCAAAAAGAATAATTGTGCAACCTGCGTGGTGTCAGACATCTTCGTGCACAGCACAAAGTGTGCCATCTTCAAAAACCTTTCGACGACAACCATGATGGAATCGTGGCATCACGTGGTCCGGGGTAACCCTACAACGAAGTTCATGTTGACATCGTCCCATGGATTCTTGGGCGTCGGTAGCAGGGTATATAACCTGGCACTCTTCTTGACCTGCTTGGCCAAGGTGTAGACGCGGCATTGGGCAACAATGTTGCTGACGTCGGTAGCAGGTTATATAACCTGGCACTCTTCTTGACCTGCTTGGCCAAGGTCCCACGTGAGGAAGTCACAGAGAGACATGCAAGGCACGCATAATCTGTTTTGGTAAAACAGGTAATCGTCGGTGATGACGTAATCCCATAAGTCACAGGACGGTCCTCGTCAAACTTCTGCGATGATTGGCCCGAGTCAGGGCAGCTAGCATACCCTTCTCGGATGGTCTCGAATTTGAGGATCTTCACCCTCATGATGTTGAGCATGTGGGCTCTCTTGCTAAGTGCGTCACTGACGACATTATCCTTGTGCTTCTTGTGCTTGATGACGAATGAGTAGTCATGCAGATATTCAACCCATCTCGCATGTCGATCGCTCAACTTCTGTTGGGAGTGCAGGTATTTGAGCGCTTCGTGGTCCGAGAAGAGCACGAACTCCTTGGAAAGGAGGTCGTGGCACTAGTGCTTCAGCGCCTGGACAACTGCGTAGAACTTATCGTATGTGGAGTAGCAGTGCCTTGCATCGTTCAGCTTCTCATTGAAAAATTTGATAGGGTGGCCCTCTTGGCTAGTACACCACCGATCTGACGCCCGAAGCATCACAGGTAACCGTGAACACCTTCCCGAAGTTGGGTAGGCGGAGGACCGGTGCCTAGGTCATCATGAACTTTACGTGCTGAAAAGCTCATTCCGCGGCCTGCAAACAAGTAAACGGCTCCACCTTGAGGCAATCGGTGATGGGAGGCGTGACAGAACTGAAGTTTTGTACAAATCACTGGTAGAAGGTAGCGAGGCCAATGAAGCTCTGTACATCGTGGATGCTAGCCGGTGATTGCCATGACGTAATGGCCTGGACCCTTTTCGGATCCGAGGCAATGCCTTGGGTGGATACAATAAATCCAAGAAGGCAACTTCCGAAGCGAGGAAGCTACACTTCTTAGGGTGTGCGTATAGTTGTTCATGCTGAAGGACGGTGCAAACATACCGGAGGTGGTCGAGATGCTCCTCTTGAGTGCAACTGTATATGAGGATGTCGTCAAAGTACATGATGACAAACCTCCCGATAAATGCGTGAAGTACCTCATTCATTAGTCGTTGAAAGGTACTCGGCGCATTGGAGCGACCGAATGGCATGGCTCTCCACTCATATAACCCGCCCTTTATCTTAAAGGTGGTCTTCCATTCGTCCCGCGAACAAATCCGAACCTGATAGTCGCCACTCCAAAGATCTATCTTCAAGAAGATAGTGGATCCAGCCATCATGTCAAAAAGGTCCTGTACGCGAGGAATGGGAAAACGGTACTTGACCGTTATCTTGTTAATGGCACGATTGTCGCAGCACATGCGCCACGTGCCATCCTTCTTCGGAGCCAAGAGAGCGGGTACTGCACAAGGACTGAGGCTCTCCTAGATGAGACCGTTCGCGAGAAGTTCTCGGACCTGAAGTAACAGCTCCTCATATTTCTGCGGCTCCATTCAGTAATGGGGCAGGTTCGGTAAGGTCGCGCCAGGCACGAGATCGATCGCGTGCTGGATGTTATGCATCGACGGTAGCTCGCCGAGTAACTCATCTAGGAAGACGTCGCCAAACTTTGATACGAGGGCCTCAACCTCAGGTGGTCGGGGTACTACGGGTGGGTTTACGGGGACGTCAAGAGTGATGACGAGGCATAGCGGCATGTTGTCTCTCTCGTGGCCCAGATCTTAGGCGAACAAGGGCCCTCGAATGACCACTAAAGCTACGGGGTTGCTCGTGGCCAACTTGTTCGCCGGCTTCATGGTATATGGGTACCATGTAATCGGTCGTCCCTGGTAGATGAACGAACACATGTTCGTCCTTAAGGCTAGAGTGACGTCGTTGTCATATAGCCAAGGACAGCCTAGGATGATACTCCCCACTTTCATCGGGAGTACGTCACAAAGGACGCTTTCATTATAGGCGCTCACCTTCAACGGAACACGACATTGATGTTTCACTAGCAGCGACGAAGCATCAATTCACGATACGTCGTAGGGAGTCGTATGGGGAATTGCGGTTAACCCTAGTCGGGTAACCATTGTATCGGAGATGGCATTAATGCAACTCCCGCTATCTATGATCAACTTACACACCTTGTCATTGATCTTGACGTAGGTGTAGAAGATCGAGGTGCGGAGTGACACGTCTACGATCGGCTCCGGTCTCTACTCTACTTGTGCAGACCAAGCTGGTGGGGCGGTTCGGGACGGTGGCCGCGCCCTACTAGTATTGGGTTGTTCGACGACTATGTTGGCCAGTGGTCAGTCGATAGTTCGTGGAGCCATGGGTGGGGTCGCACGAGACTCGGTGATCTGTACATACCCGACCTGTCCGTCGGGTTCCTCGTATTCTAGTGTGAACTTTTCGTCCACATGGTAGTGGTTGTCATGTGGCGGCTCCATGTCATCCAACTGGTCGGGGTCGATGTCTCCTGGGTCGATCAATAATGCCAATGAGGGGCATTGGTTGGTCCGGTGCCCTCTTCCCTAGCACTTGAAGCACGTTATGTGTGCTTGACTTACGGTGGTGCTACTGGTCGGAGTGTCGCTCGTGACGGCCCAAGCTTGTGGGGTAGATCCCATGGAAGTAGCGGGGGCAGTTCATTGCCCCCCGGTGGTCTGGGTAGCCCGTATGGTCGCAGGCGGGGTGACCCAAACGGGTGCGGGACATGTTGGTGGTGTCTAGGGTGCAGTGTGGGCGTTGGGTGCAGCGGGCTCTTCGCATGGATGCTCCATGTGGTCTACCAAGCGGTATGCCTCATCGACCTCTACTGGGTTGCATTTAAGTACCTCGTTGCGCAGGGCCGGCCTTAGTCTGTGGGCAAACAGTCCGATGATGACTTGCGGGCTCCACGAATTGACAGCGCATCCAGCACTCCTCAAATGCCTCGATGTATTCCGTCACAGGGAGCCGACCTTACCTAAGGTCGAGCCATGAAAGGAATAGATACATCTGGTACTGTCGAGGAGTGTACTTTCTCCTCAGCTTCTGCGCCATATCGGCCCATGAGGTGATAGGTTGTCCTCTTCACTCGGTGGTGACGCGCTCGTTCTCCCAAAAGATCTTTGCTTGCCCGCCAAGTCTTATCTCTGCATATTCAACGCACAAGTCATCATCCATGAGATACCACTGCAAGTAAGAGTTCATACTCGACTCCAAATCGATGAACTCGGGTTTCTTGACCCCTCAAAGATGACGACGTTAGCATGCACGCTTCTCTGGATCCGATGGAGGTAGGTGCGGCGGCATAAATATGCATAATGGCACAAGTCGGCATGACAACGGGCTTAGTGGCGAGCATGGTGGCAAGGATAATGGCAAGTGCAGGTAGGCATGGGTAGGCATGGGTAGGCATGGCGGCGGGCATGGCGGTAGGCACGGCAAGGGGACATGGCCGCAGCTCCGATTGTGGCTTTGGTTGTGACTACGGCTGCGGCTACGATTGCGCCTGTGGCGGTGGCTTCTACTATGGCTGGGTGACGACCGCGGCCGATGGTCTAGTGGCTGTCGGCCACAACTAGCGGCGGTTGGCCATGGATGCTGGATACGGATGCGGCTGTGACTATTACAGCTATAGCTTGCAACTACGGCCACGATTGGATACAATTGTAGCCGCGACTAGCTATGGTAGGGGCCACGACCAGCTGCAGTCGCGAGTTACAGTAGCAGCCCTGATCAGTTACGGTCGTGAGTCGTGGCAATCGTGGCCGTGGCTTGCAACTGTAGCCTTGACCGGCGGCAGTGGGTGTGGCTGTTGCTGGCTGCTCGATCGCGGCTGGTTTTGGCATAGAAATCCCATGAGTGGTGATGGTGACGACGCCAGTGATGGCGGCGCCGGCGCTCTGGTAAGGGTGCCATGAAAACCTAATTTCCCTTCTCTCTACGAAGGGGCATTTCCATCATTACCTTGAACTCTAAAACTAGAAAAAAAACACCTAAAAATAAACCAGAAAACCCCAAGGGATTACAATTTTTGACTCGTTTTTTCTTCTCCCCCTCTTACGATGGGCATCTCCCCCTCTTATAGGGGAAATATGGGCATTCCCCTTTGGGATAAAGGGAAGAAGGCCCAAAAAAGTGTCATAGAAGACCCTTAAAAGAGAAAGCTCCACATACATGCCCATACACGGGCTTGCACACACACAAAATTGGAGGACATACATGGGCCCACACATATGCAAACAAAAACAAATAAATAAGGTCTTGAAAGCGAGAATGATCCCCCATCAGTTCTCCTTTAAGTGGCTTTTGGATACTAATTGAGTAGGTGCATTGGGGTAGCAGTTATTTTGAGTTGTTACCAAAGAGTTTTCATAGGAATTTGATATGATATCTATGGTACCGGGGGTTTCTTCTTCATCTGATGTGACTTCCTCTAAATACTCATCAGTATTCCATAATGTTTTCCAATGAAGGATGTCTAAGGATTTAGATCTCTGGTTATTGCCAACTGCATTTGGTTCAACCTTATATTGATACCTCTCTAAGTATTGCCTATCATTGGCTAGTTGAAGAGATTTTGTTCGTCCATTTAAGTTATTTTAGGAATTTGACCTGACTAGTCGGGCACTATATTAAACATTGTTTTCCTTAATATAAGTCATCAAATCATATGGGATTTCTAATGTGGAAAAGGATTTTCAATTTTTGGTGTTGTATGTTTTTTTTCTACTGGCAAGTGTGTATTCTCAGGTTGAAGTCATGTTCTTCCCATGTCATTTTCTATTTTAGTTTTGGTATTGACTTTGCGAACCCATTGGAATTTCTCCTTAGATGTAAAAGTATTAGTATGATGATGTATCGAATGAGAAGACTTGCCTTTCTACATTGAGTTTTGTTTATTTCTAGTAATTTCATACACTTTTTGTTTACCCTATTTATACGTTTTCCTACACGTATCCATGTTGTGTCCAACTATATGACAATGTGAACAGAACATAAGAATTTTTTTCAACAACTATCCTTTGTTGAATAACATCCATGGACCCATTCTGGATTAGAAAAAATTCAAGGATTGGTTGCGACAGGTCCACTTCCACGCAAGCCCTCACATACCCTGGTTGGGCAAAATTCCTAACTCCATATGTTGCAATCAATGTTCCCAACAAAGATACAATAGATTTAAAGGGTGTTGGGTGGAAGAACTGAGGACGAAGGCCTGGGAACCCCACCCATAATGGAATATGGGTAGATTCTTTTTCTAATGAGAAATCAGGTATCAATCTAAAGGTTCTCATTACAATGCAATCTAATCTCCAAATATTTCTACTACAAGCCATATTGAAATCCTCCATATTTCCAAATCTAATCAAGACATGTCTCACATCTGGGGCAGTAACAGAGATTGTATCGGTGAAATTTTTCCTATCTCATGCTTAATATTTTCCACTTCAGGTTGTCCATATGTAAATTTACCGATTATTGATTGCTCAAATGGCCTTGTCATTTGGACAATTTCCTCATCTGAAAAGCTAATCATTTTAAACCCTTTATGCATGATGCATTCTCTAGGTTTAATTGAAGTGTTGAACTTTGGGATAAAGTTGCACACTTTCCTTGATTCTGTTATAGGATCTAAATTTTGTATTGGTTTTAAAAGAGCTTCTTTACATGAATTGTATAAGAATGACCCATTGGTGACAGTCCTATCTGGGTAGTGGCCTTCTTTGATTTCTATATTGGATGTATGACTATACTGTTCTTTGAGTTAATCGGATATGATAGACCTTTCTGGACTTGCATTACTGATTTTTGTATGCTTTGTTTCTCTGATTTTATACATTTTATCCTCAGATTTTATACATTTTATGTTCTATACATTTTTTAAATTTGAATGGAACAATTAGAAGGGAAGCGTATTTTTTGGTTTCTTTATAATTGAGGATATTGTTTATTCCTTAAAAGTTGACTGGGAATTTTCTTTCTCAAATGATGACTAAATCCATTTATTTTGCTTTCTTTCATAGCTTCAGTTTCATCCTCAAATTTCAGAGTCATTATGTAATCCTCATTCATCATGTTTTCAATGCAGACATCTTTCTTCCCTTCCTTCTCTATACCTTAATTATTATTCCCAGCTTGTTGTCCACCCATCTGATTATTAGTTATCCTCAGTGCGTGTAAAAAATTACATTTAGGGGTCATAAGTTCATCCTTTATTTTTGCATATGTTTCCTCAACCATAACACACTCTCAATGTCCCACATATCACCTCTACACATAGTCAATTGCATTTATAGTTACGGTTTTTGATTCTGAATTATCAAGTTCCAAAGTTGGGCTAGATGACATTTTACAGTAATTTTGACTTCTTGAATTCTCGTTCCAATATTAGCCCATAATATAGCTGACAATTCAATATTGATGAATCTCTCCTCTTGTACATATTCAAGTGCCTTATCTACAATCTCCAATGTATCTGTAATATAATTCCTCCCATTGATCTCGAATATTCAAATATGTATGTGAGCCTATCTATTTAGTTGGGATTGATTATCAAAAAAAAATGCAAATGTAAGCAAAAAATACGTGAGAAATTTTGTATTATACTACCTGTCTCTTTGTAGTTGCGTCTCCATGTTTTTGAAATATTCCAAATTCCACGTGAGCATCCGACACATTCTGATAAAAATAAAAATGGAATTATAAGTAAGAAGGTTATCCGAAGGTGATGCCTGGTATGAAGTCAGAAACATGAAATGATGAATAAATGTTTTTCAAGAAAAGAAATAAAATTTGTTGTTCCGTCAAATAAAAGTCAATTATTTATTCTTAGAACGTATAGATTTGACCCCATAAGCGGAACCACCACTTTGGATAACCTCTGAGCCTGAAGGTTCCAAAGGTTCTGACTTTAAGACGAATGCCCTCAGGTAAGAATGGAGGAGGGTTTTAGGCTTGGCAAATTTGATCCCATGATTCATTTTGATTCCTTATATATTCAGAGTGTCTATCATGAAACTTCTCCCTCCAATCAATCTCTACTGCTCTAGCCAAATCAGGGTGGCTCATTGGAATTCTACTATTATTTATTTAACTCACCCTCTATTGTGGTATGTAGGTCGCAAATAGTTGCTGAAGGAGATCTTCCTGATTTGGAATATCTAATTTAACTCAATCAATACTCATAATCCTCAAATCTTCTAATACACCTTCAAGGTTTTTCCATTCAAACCTGCTATAAGTGGGAAAGGGATAACTTTTAAATTAACAGTTAGATATTTCAATGTAGCATCATATTCAATTTTTTGTTTAGAGGTGAAAATTTTCCTTCTAAAGTCAGAGTGATTTACTGATGTTTTAATGGTGTTATTGCGTGCCATGTTCTTCCTTTCTATTAAGATTTTTCTTGTTTTTTCAGACAAAACCTCCCCCTAAAAATGCACTCACTTTCAAAGATGATAAAGTATATAGAAATATATATATACTTACCCTATATGTATTTTATGTTCTGGTTTTGTTTCTAACTAGGAAAACTACGTGGGAGTTGGGTTTGGTCTAATTTAGTTTATAGTAAGGAAAATAAATAAATGTAAATGGATGAAAAAAATCCACTCTCCTTAAAACCAAAACAAAACACAGTTATGCCACAATTATCGCACACTCACTCACACACTCTCACTCTCACCCTCTATTAACCCCCCTCTCTCTATATATATCTCTCTCACATAGTCACTCACACATTCTCACTCTCACACTCTATTCACCCCCCTCTCTCTATCTTATCTCTTTCACACACTCACTCACCCACTCTCACTATCTCCCTCTATTCACTCCCCCCTATCTATCTATCTCACTCAATCACTCTCGCTCTCTCCCTCTATTTACCTCCCCTCTCTCCATCTCTCTCACACACACTCTATCTCTCTTACTCACTCTCACTCTCTCCCTCTATTCACCCCCAATCGCTATCTCTCTCACACACTCACTCACTCTCACTCTCTCCCTCTATTCACCCCCCTCTCTCTATATCTCTCTAACACACTCACTCGCTCCTTCTATTCATCCCATCTCTCTATATCTCTCTGACACACTCACTCCCTCACTCTCACTCGCTCCTTCTATTCATCCCTGCTCTCTATATCTCTCTGACACACTCACTCACTCTCACTCGCTCCTTCTATTCATCCCTTCTCTCTATATCTCTCTGACACACTCACTCACTCTCACTCGCTCCTTCTATTCATCCCTTCTCTCTATATCTCTCTGACACACTCACTCACTCTCACTCGCTCCTTATATTCATCCCCTCACTCTATATATCTCTCTCACACTCACTCTCACTCTCCCCTTCTATTCACACCCTCTCTCTCTCTCTCTATCTATCCATCTATCTCTTCCTATCAAACACACACTCAATCTCACCTTCTCCATTGATTAATCTCTCTCTCTCTCACTCCCAAATGATTTGACTTTAAATCTCATCTACTGGACAAGTCGTCAACTTTGATAATGACCCTAACTTGTTAATTTGACCTAAAGAGACCGATGTTGACCAGACCATTTCTTCACCATACTGTGATGATCCTCATTTTCACCCCAGATTTGAAAGCATGCCTTTCAAAATCAAATTGTGGGTCAGTTCCACAATTCTCGCATTTAGTTGGCCCGTTTGTCAAAGAGGTTTGAATCGGCTTTCAGAGTGGGCTTCATGTATATTGGGGTTCCTCTTATAATCTAGTGTATGGCTTGGGTGCCTCCATTCCTCCTATTTGCATGCCAAATTCATCATTTTATTTACCTAAGTCCTTTTTCAAGTAAAACTTTAAGAAGATGTGATAAATCCACTTAACTCTAAGGAGTAAAGTGGGATGAGTCTCAAAGTTTAATAAAGTATGTAAAAATAGAGCTTGGGAAAATAAATCATAAATGTCTCATTTTATCCTTAAGTGGTGAATAATGGAATTTCAAATCTAAAAATAAGTTGTAAAAAATAAGTATAAAAGCATCATTTTATTTATCTACTTTGATGTTATCAATACCTATAGTAACAAACACATATACATTTAAAGATGCTATCACTCACAGAAATCACAAGATTATATTATCATAATGTATTCTATAATATATTTTAATGCTTTGTAATGGTTCATATATCTTCTGTCATCTATGAATGGATAAAGGTGATGAGTCAAAATAGTCAGATACCAGACCTTATTTTGCTTAGATATTGTATATAGATTCTAGATCCGACTCTAAAAAGGTGTGGCTTTTTACTCCTCTGTGGCCGCCTTATGAAACTTGGAATTGAGAATTATCTCTAAGTTGGGTTCATGGTAAGGTCGTCTTGTTTTCTCTTTCTTGGTTCCAGCTTGATTACTCAGTCCTCAATAATCATTGCATTCGCATAAAATTCCAGAAATATGAGAGATTAGTGCAAGAAGTATATTGTAGTATGTAATTAATGATGAGGTTAGTATGTTTTTTTGTTAGATAAATGACCCGAAAGTATTTAGATATTTGGTCTAGATTTAAATGCTTAATTTTTATGAAATATGCATTTAACGAACTTTAAGTCACAGTAAAGAATTATGAAAGATTCAAGGAAAGTTATTTAAATGTCACGTAGAGCGACTGATGGAATTATCCCTGATTCCTAAGTTAGTAAAGAATTTTGTTCACAAATATAAATCAAACCTTAAATTTAAACTTAAATGGATATACATATATTTTATTAAATCATCAAGCATATTCAATATTTTTGGATGGATTTTGGAGTAAAATTATGTATGTGACCACAATTCTGACTATATGTATGTTTAATCTCTGACCCTTAGTGTAATTGATCTCAAAGAAAGCCCATGGTGCCAAAAATAGTCAGCATTTGTCCATGGCAGAGGGGAGTCAAACCAGTGTATGGCAGGCAAAAATTGTTAAACTTTAATGAAATGAGATATCTCTGGATGTGTTCAGTGTCATCTTACAGAAACAATGAACCTTACAGAAAAATGCGCAGACCAATACATGAGAGAAACAAGGTGAAAATTAGATTGGATATATTAACGTCACTTCACAGCATATCAAGTCTGAGAAGGTGCTCCTTTCTCTAGATCAACAAATCTGGCTCGTGACTCTCTCAAATGGTCACTCTCTAGAGAGAACGAAGCTAAAGAATACATTTAGGAAGACAAGACATACTTGGTGTAGAATTTAAGAATCCAATACAAAATAAAGGAAATAAAGTTTAAATAAAGAATCCTAATGTTCCAACCCCCCGGATATGAGTGCAATGGGAGTTAGAGATTTGTGATGTACTAGATTCATAATTTTCGTGTATCCTCCAATAGTAAAATAACTTCAATCAAATAATTTTAAGTTCCACAAAACTTGGTGCCTTTTAAAATTATATCAGAAGAGGGTTAATGTGCGTTTTTTATGTCTTGCTTTGCATATTGGCATTTTATTCTGAATCAATTTGGGTATTTGGCTCTTTATCATATTTCTTTCCCTTAATTAAAATTTAATTAATATTTTTTGTTAAAATAAACCCAAATAAATGTGAGAACAATTAAATTTTAATCAAAGGATTCAAGTGAGTTTAGTCCTATAAATAATCAACACAAATACCATTACATTATGACAAATTTATGATTAAATAGTGCATCTACAAATTATGACTGCTATATGTGAATAATTAATTATACCTAAAGAAATTAGTCATAAAACCATACAACTGTTAGCATTAACGTGATGTTATCAACCTGCCATATTGACGAAGCAAAAATGGGTGTTAAATTTGTCATTGTTATCATTTTTGCTTCAATCAAATAATGCTTTTTAATTTGTAAACTTACTCAGAATTGTATAGTGTTGAGTAAGGTCGTATCCACAGGGATCGGCTCTTAGAGGTAGAATTAACTAATGATTTGGGAGAATGGGGAGGAAGGATATAATAGGATAAAACTAATAGGTAATTAAATAAATGATGAATATTATTAAGTTTATCTAGGTTTTTGTAAAGAGAACTCCCCCTATATATTTTATTTAGACTTCAAATTTTTTATATAGGTAGTAGAGTTATATTAATGATTTTAGGAAATTTTTATGGATTTTTTAGAAGTTTTATGATAGAGGAATTTTAAGCCTCAAATCTTGGACACAAACTGTTTGACAAAAGGCATAGAAGAAGAAAATGGATTGATAGTGTATTTTTATAGAGAAATAAATCGATTTTAATGTATTTTTATCTTGGAGGAATGTACAATAGAAAGTATGACCTCTTAAATGCTATTGTATATTTTTATATATTTTTAATTGGTCTAAAAGTATATAAAAAGTCTTATTAAAAGTTTGTGTTGAAGTGCTCAGATGAATAAAAATGCTCAGGTGAATAATTGGTCTAAAAGCAAATCACATGTTTGACGAAATACTCAAATGAATAAAAATACTTTCTATAAGATTTTTGGTCGATTCTAATTAAATTTTTTTATCAAGATAAGACTTAGGTGAATAAAATTCGTGACTTTGCGGACTATAACGTCAAGTAGATGATCGCCGGCGGCTTCAGATCTCTTCTCTTGGTGGCGTCATCTTCCTGGTTTAGGTCTCGAGTTCTTATCCCTCTTCCACTCTTCTCTCTTGCTAATCACCCTTCAGGCCACGGCTCTGTCACAGTTGTTGACCAAGTGACCGAGGAGAAACGAGAAGAAGATGGAGGTCTTCCCCTCCTTTTTTTATTTGAAATTTGCAATTCAAATTTTGGCGGCAAAATATTTCTTTCCTAGCGCCCTACAGCAGTTTTATAGGTCAGGAATGGTACAATGACCTTCTTGACCGGTATGGGACTATTCCACCATCATCTCCGGCAACAAATTGGTGGAAATATGCCTTCTCGTCGCCTGAATAAAGTCTCAAGCGACGGAGACGACACTGGGAGGGAGAGGACAGTCAATGATCTTCTCGACCATAGGATCGTCTATAAGAGGGATCAACGGCTATGATTAAATCATAGCCGTGGACCATCTTTAGCTCCGGTGGACCCTGCATAGCCAGCTTTGCCATGTCAGCCACGATTTTCTACGTGTCTCCACTTGATTTGGCCATGACAGCGCTCCCTGCTGAGTTGTCGCCTGAAAAGAAAAGAAAAGAAAATTAAAAGGTGATCTTGACCGTTCTAACTTCAGAAAGAAGATTGACGGTCAAGATTATATCATCAGTTTTAAGTAAAGCCCGTGACACCGTGAGCTTCGGCTCGGGCCGTGCAAAGCCCACAAGAGTTTTTACATGTGACTTGTATGTATGTCGGCCCGTGGGCTCAGTGAAGGTTTATCAAGCCTGATCTGGCCCGGCCCAATCCTATCTGAAAAGTAGTGTGCTACTTATCCCATATTGACTTTTTCAGAAATTACAAACGGTATGTAAATTCTGAAGTCGATAACAATATGAATTGAAATGAACAAACAGTATGGACTTACCTTGGGCGTTGTTTGACATTTACATTGTAACTGCTTTGAGGGCCAGCTTTGGCTAGACCTGCGTTCGCCACTAAGCGGTTGCGGCCTTGGTTATTTTTTTTTTTTTTATTTTTTTTTTTGTATGTATTATGTTTTATTTTCTTTCTACTTAATGAACGAGTTTCATAATTTTTTTAGTAATGCAAATACTAATTAAAATAGGACATTTTACATAATGAATGAATAATTGCATAAAAATGGAATTTAACATAAAAATGCATCTTCATTTCATTATATGACTTCATAAACCCTTGAAAAATGTTGATTTGCAAGCATGATTTGTGGTACATCACATATTTAGTGAGAAGTTATGAAAACCTAGATGGTCCTAAAAAAGGAGGACCAAGGCATGACTAAATTATATATAGTTGCCGGGCTTGAGCTATGATTATAAACTATAGCCAAACTACACACTCAAATTAACACACAACATTAGACATATATAAGAATCAAACGTTTATGAGATGGCACCAGTCAGTATTAGATATTACATTGGGCCCACCAATAAAATAGAGACAAATAACGAGATATCCAAAAACCATCCTCTTAACTGTAAACCATAGTTTAATGGTTATGAAGTTAAAGCATAGTTCTCCATTACCATAAGGCTCAATTTGTATGTTTGATGAATTAAAGCTAGAGCATAAGATACACAAGTCCAAGATAGAGAAATACTGTAGCTTTTTAAAGCTACCTGAAGTGTTTCACCAGCATATATGTCCATCCAGTAATGATTATCAGACACACCCTACTTAATGGTTTGTTCTGTTATCACTAGGTCACCAGAACATAAGAGACCACATTATAATTAGACATTAAAATATGCTTCATGCCTATTGAGAAAGACACCAAAACATTCTATTATGTTTTTTTTCCTGACACAAGATTTTAATAAAATTTGTTGAGATTATAATGCCCACCAGAAGAATATCAGTTTCTCCCTTTAAATACATTAGATAATTGTGTAGAATATTTATATTAAGTGGGATCCCCTTTTCAATGATCATTTTTTTATTTTTGGCAAAATCATTGTGCCAGGTACGTCCAACCCATATTAGATGTTAATAAATCTGTAGACCAATCCCACAGCTGTGCATGTAGACCAATCCATCCATGCCCCGGACGCCACCCAAGGGGTGTTTTTTGATAAAATGTAGTGTTTTTCATCTTTGGACGTGGACCAACCGTACATATCCCAATTACACATGGAGCCTATTCTCCCACGCCCATAGTGCAGGAAGGGAAAGGTACATAGGGGTTACCTAGTGAAGGCCGAGAGATTGTCATTCGTGCCAGCAGGAGTTGGGGGATCCCTCTTCGCGATGCAAAAGTGTGGAGTGTGTAGTCCGCCCCGCCGTCACAGATTTCATCGTGGAGGTGCGTGACTTGATGAACTATCAGGCGAGAGGGTGAGCTCTCCCACTTCAATCTCTCCATGCTATCTGCCACTGCCGCGGGCCTTCCTTTGACAGTGTGTGATGCGTACGAAGGGCCGGCAAGCCGAGGCATTCAACGTAACAGCATCCACGAGCTGTCGGAGGGAGTGCCAGCCAAGAAAGAGAGATCAAGATGGAGGGGTTTGTACTTTTTTCAATGATTAATAAATCTGTAGATTTAATCCTCTCTTATTTGATATATCCTATAAGTAACGGTATTACAGAGTAACCCAATTCCTTGCATTTTAGAGGCAACTGTTTGGTAGGCCCAAAATTTTCATGTGGTCGATCGCATAGCCCACATCCTAGAGATTTATGGTTCGGTTGAACCCATATTAGATGTTTTTTAAATGATATAATGGATTACAAGATATTGAATTAGTATTCCACCATGGTCCACTAATTTATGCCATCCCCTATGAGTTATTAGTTGCAAAGGCATACTCATAACATGTAACCTAGATACACCATACATAATTTGATGATACTCTTCGATGAGAATAGAAGTCAAAGTTATAATAAATCCAAAAGTCATTTGAGAGCTTGGATGGTTGACATACCATCAGTAGAAATGTTTTCTAGATGATAGGCTTGATTGATTGGCTTGTAGTTGATAACATGCATCATTAATCGGTTGATATAAAAATAATTTTATGTTTATTCATAATAAATTTGTTAAATATACCTGTTATGAAGCTTGAAGTGATGAAACCCATTTTTTGAATGATTTTGAATTCTGTGAATTTCTTAGTGTTTTTAGGGATTTTTTGACATCATATTCTGAAGGAAAATAATTTTTGAGCCGGAATATGAATTTCTTGGATATGATTTTTCTAAGTCAGGATTTATATTTATATGTACTTTTTGGCTTTAACTTTACTTTTACATTAATTATTAAGGTATTTTTCAGTCTATAATTGTTGTTCGATGTGTCACTGTTTGATTTGTCGAACAACACACAATAGATGACTCCTATTAATGATTTGCGTCAGCCAATCATATTAGTGTTGAGATTTATATAATAAATTTTTTTTGGTAAATGATTGGCATCGGTCAAACATTTAAATGATGCTTTTAACGCATTCCAATTAGTGAAAAAATGGCATTAATTACTAATGATAGTTTTTATTATTGCTTTATTGTAGATGATGACCTGGCCAACAGAAAAAAGGTTCTATTTTTGCATAATATTTTTTAATCCATAACTTAAAATTTTATTTTTAATACAGTTTAATTGTAAAAATATGTATAGTAGATGATGTGTCACAAGACACATGGCAGCACATGTACACATGGTGCTCATGTGTCCAACAATCATTGGAACCTTTTAAAATGTATGTTGATGTGGCGCGCATTGACGTGCCGCCATGCCACATGCTTTTTCTCCTTATTTAAATTAGTATATAATGTGGAGTTAGCCATTTTTGTCTTTTTCCTCCAACGACACGTGGCTCAAAAGGAGTCATAGATTTTATCTTTCATCAATCAATCTGATTGGTATTGAACCCCAATCTTTGTATAAAACATCTTTAAACTGACTTTCTTGTAGAGAGACAGATTGAAAGAGAGTGATGTTTTTGAATATCAGTCAAGGATTTCTTGGTGTTTTGAAGATCCATTGATGATTGGATCCATCAACGCTTATCTACATCAGTAAAATGTATTGATCCTACCATAACATAGGGGTCTAAGGTTAGTCTCACAT
The DNA here is from genome assembly GCF_029677425.1 of Wolffia australiana. Taxonomy (NCBI): domain Eukaryota; kingdom Viridiplantae; phylum Streptophyta; class Magnoliopsida; order Alismatales; family Araceae; genus Wolffia; species Wolffia australiana. The sequence goes on from NC_135835.1 coordinate 7,568,795, forward strand.
TCATCCATCTTCAACACATTCACTTAAATAGATCCATATGCATTTTATCTTTTCCACCACCATCTACTATCATCCATCATCATCACACACCTCACATCATCCCTACCATATCTAGCCTTATATTCTCATCTAACATATAAAACTCTAAACTGTCTACTTGATCACTTCTTATCCATATAACCTTCACTTATCCATATCTCACCACTTCATATATGTCCCTCTATCTAGTCACTCCTCACTTTTATTTGATCTATTTCCATCTTCCCTTTTATTTTTTCTTCTTTTCATCCTTATCACCATACCATCTGACTGTCTTCATCTCAGCGCTACTTCCTATCTCCAATTTTATCTGTATCTCCTCTCACTTTTTTCAATTGCCATTTAATAAGTATAAATCCCTAGATTTCATTCTCTACGGATGTGACCATATTCATCCACTGTATTGTATATCTATTTAAGTACTACATTGATTATATATGTTTGTTATCATGACTATAATCATTAAATCTAAATTTAAAATGATATTTTGAATTTTCTGAATTTTTAGGTATTTTTAATGAATTTTGTGACAAATTAATCTGAGTCAGAATATGATTTTGCTGATCTTTTTGGCATTATATTTGAAGAGATATCATTTTTTCAAAATATATATAAAACAAATATGAATTGATATAGTTTTTGAATTATTTAATGGCTCTATGACTTTCTTAGTCTTCAAAAAATGGAGGGTTGAGGATGGTCCAAATTCAGATTGTGGTATTTGATGATCCAAAGAGGTTTTGGGCTGAAAATTTTGAGTGTACCTTTATTTTTACAAGCTCATTCATCCATATGGTTGGATCAATAAATCCAGCCATGGATATTTTTGAAAATAATCTTTGAACTCATTGATAAGCCTAAAATTGGTGTGTAAATATGTCGTTGTTTGAGCTTTTAGACTTATGCAGAAAAAATTTATAATATCCCTGATGTAATACGACGTCGGCCGGGATCGATCGGCTCGTATTACGTCACAGGAATTATGATGCGAGGACGTGAGATGTAATTCAATGCACGGGAAAATAGCGGATGAGCAGTAGAGGGAATCGGCGGATTACGATGTCGGCCGTGCCGGTCAACAAGAGAAGAATGATCCCTAGATCAAACTCCCAATGACCCACGAAATCAACTAGACGTCTAGACAATGAGGGGCGTATGATGGCCCTAGAGTGTTCGGCGTCTAGGCCAAAGAATATCCGTCAACCTCAAGAATTCCTACACTCGACGACGGTGGCTATCCTATCCGTGAATTGTAATGAAAATTATGGCAGAGGACGCGATAGCGGAAGACGAGACTGGAAAAGATAATAATGCTGGTAAACAGAGGGGAGATGAGACTAACCTTAAGTCCCGCTAATCCACGGCTTCAAATCTCGTTCTAGCAGGTAATGTGGTGTAGATGATAACGTGTCGGTCGACGACTCTGGCGAGATCGCTCGGACGTCAGACCGATGAGCGCAGGAGGTGATCAAGTCAACCGACCTTGGGACCAGGCCAAAGGAAATGGCAGCAGACGGGCATGCGCGGAGGTGTTTGGTGCACGCGCGCACGGGCTGGCGCGAGGAGCACGACACGCGCACTGGCGAGCGGACACACCGCGCGGTGGTCGCAGGCGAGGGCGCACGGACGCCTACAGCGGCGGGCGGAGAGGTGCGCGGGAGGGGTACCCTCTTGCGCTGACGTCGGGCGATGAACGGTGGAAGGGTGATCGAGCGGGAGGCGAGGGCGAGGGGCCAAGAATCGAGAGGAAAGAAGTGTGGGAGAATTGAGGGTTCAAGAATGGTAATGGGGAAGGGTCAAGAACGAGATGGGACAGATCAAGAACGAGATGGAAGGATCAAGAACGAGATGGGAAGGGTCAAGAACGAGATGGGAAGGATCAAGAACGAGATGGGGGGGTTCAAGAACGTGAAGGGACGGATCAAGAACGAGATGGGTAGGTTCAAGAACGTGATGGGAAGGATCAAGAACGAGATTGGGAGGGTTCAAGGACGTGGAGGGGCGGATCAAGAACGAGATGGGGGTTCAAGAACGTGAAGGGACGGATCAAGAAGTTCAAGAAAATGGGTGGGGCGTGGTAGAATCAAGAAACAGGGGGAGGGGAAGGAATCAAGAAAACGTGGGGGAGGGGAAAGAGGGGAAATTCAAGAAATGTGGGAGGGTGTTCAAGAACGGTGGTGGGGTGGATCAAGAACGAAGAGAAGGGAGGGGTATGGATCAGGAATGGTGGAAGGGTGGAAAAAGGTACCAAGAAATGGCTTTCTTGAACTGTAACAACCAAGAACCCTCCAAGAAAGAGGAGTTCTTGATGGATCTGGGGTGTGCTCCCTCGGCGGAGCAGATTTCCCCGGTTGATGGCGTGTCAGCGATGCTTCTTGAATCTCCCAAGACCCCCAGAGTAATCTCGACGAAGGCCTCTTTCGATTCTTGATGGCGGCGGCTTCTTGAAACTCTTTCCTCGCACCGGAGTAATCTCGACGGTGCACTTTAACACGTCTCCCTCGGAGTGATCTCGACGGGAGAGACGTGGGCTCTACCCACGGAGTGATCTCGACATGGGGTGGGGCTAGCCAAACCCCCTACACTACTCTCTACGATAGGGGGGAGACGAATTGTGAATAAACTTTTCAACAATGACTCCAAGGTGTTCCTTGGGCATGCCATCCCCTTATATAGTGAGGATGGGTGCCAAGTGAACGTGGGAGAGGACGAACCGTCGTGAGACGTGGTTCGGCCTCTCCTTACAAATTCAAAATACAAACAAAAAAGTAAAAACGATGAGGACGGGGCCCAACAACATTGGCCCAGTCCACGAATCCAAAAATACAAACACACGTGAAAATGAGCATAAGTAAAAAGATAAAAGTTCTTACGCGGTGTACTTAAACCCCGGGTGGCGAGCGTCGGCGCAAGCTGCTCGACGTGGCTGACGACGTCCCGTCGCGTCATCCTCGAGATGGTTCTTCGTCATCGTGGCGTCGTCCTCGAGATGGTCCTCCATCAATCCCTTGATCACTAAATACTACGTATAGATTAAGCAAGGATTCGAACCACAGGGAGGCACTAAACAAGAAATTTTGTCCTATCTCAAATCAATTAATTCAAGAATGAATTTATTTTGCACTAAATAGACCTCAATTATGTTCAATTATTTTTCTCTTGTTTATAGTTAATCAAAATTAAGTAGAAACTTAATTTTGATCTTGATGTTTTCAGTCAAGACACTCGAGATAAGATAATTTTGATCGTAATATTAAGACATTTTTTATGTATTAAAATTGGGAATTAATAATCAAGAAAGGGTTTTTTCAAATTGGAATTGAAGATGGACGAATTTTTGGATGAAATTTTGGATTGAGGTTTTTTATATATTGAATTGAATTCTAAACAATCAATTTTGAAATCTAGAGAGAGAAATTGGATGAATCAACCTAGAGAGAGAAAGTACAACAATTCGGGAGAAAATAGATTAAAGATGAAATTCGACCCTAATCTAAAGATTTAAGATGCCAAATTGGATGAAAATCAATGTAGAACTACAGATCTTGAATCAAAATAAAAAATGCAATACTAATCATCATTCAAATCAACATCAAGAGCATGTACATTTTGCCCATTCCATGGCATTTTAAAATATTTCAAGAAGAATTTCAATAATAAAATTAGAAGCTTACAACTTTCAATGATGAATCAGGATCTGTCGACTTCCAAATCAACTTTTGTGTCCTTCCTGGCCAAATCCTTGAGGAGACTTTCAAAAAATGATTTTTCCTTTCTTCCTGACCACCTTTCAAAAATCCAACAGTCTGGATTGTAGAGGGTGGAAAGAAAAACCTACCCTCAAAAGTTGGGCACAATCGGACGACAAGATCCCAAGATATCGCAAATTTACCGGCATTTAATCTCAACTTTTGGATCATTTTACCTCTCTTCCATGCAGCTAAAGAGTGTAATTTTTATTGGCTCATGCTTTTTTTCTTGTTTTCTCCATCCTTGGATCGGGTTCTGGCATGTCTTTGCACGTTTTCACAGTTTTTTGCAATCATCACAAAATGATGCTGCATTTGAACGGAGGAGAATGCGCCACGTAGCCCCTGTTTTTAAAAAATTGTAAAAGACCGAATACCCATTTCATTAGAAATTATTACATGCAGTTTTTGCTCGCAGCATACATTTAACGCACACGGCGAATCGATTACTGCGTGTATTAAATATAATGGATATAGTCTTTTATACATGCATGTGGTGTTGATTGCTGCGTGCAATTAATGCACGCCGCTAACCAAGTGTACGTACAAGGAATAATATTGCTTGATAGATGCACATGGAGATCGATTCTCCGCATGCATTTATTACATGAAAAAGTTTAAAAAGACAACACTTACCTTTTCCTCGTCACCCGTGCCAGTGGTTTTTGAGATAGTGAGTTGCTCATTATGGCATCGTGCATTGCAATGCCATAATGAGCCAATAAAGCATCCAATCATTCGTCCAAATTTTTGGGTGAAGGACATGGATGCCACAAAAATTCAAATGAAAAAATTATTTAAAATACTAAATAAATCATTAAAAATATTCTTCTAATTCTAAAATTCATTTATTGGCTATAGAATGGTCAGAAAATTATTTAAAATATGGAAAAAATTCCAGAAAATTAGTAAAGCCTTTACCAACCTCTAGCCAAGTATTTTATGCCCTGTAAAAAGTATTTCTTCAATGCATTGAGGTTAAATACCATGTAAAACATACTAAAAATTTAGAAACAATCATAAAATCAGAGTGCAAGTCATTTATGTCCATTTATGTATGATAACATGCAAATATGGCCAATAAAACACACATATTTAATGTAATATAGATCAATTTAACATTATAATTTGCAAGTTATTACTCACTTTCTCCTAGAGGCAGATTCAAAGAGAGTGATGATTTTGAAGCTCCATCAAGGTATCCTTGGTGTTTTGAGTGGTTGGGGAGGATTGACAGAAAAATGTAGACGCTGATCTGCATCAGGAAAATGCCTTGATCTTGGTAGAACATAGGGATCTAAGGTTGGTATTGTGCCCTGTATTGGTTTCTCTCCTTCACATCCCTTTAATTAGATCGACATCCTTATGTTTCATCATCTCATCCTTTCACAGTCATCTTTCCTCACAATCTCATCACCCTCCTCTCATATAAAAACTGTAAATTATCTAGTCCATCATCCTCTCCTCCATCACATTTAATCCATTTCTTATATCATTATCATTACTTTTTACACCATTCTACTTCATCATCCACATCCATTTACCCATTCAAAATATTGGGTTTTAATCTGTGCTGGTATTTTTTAAAATTTACCAATAAACATATTTGCTAGTTTAAGTGGATAGGGAATAACCTAAGATAAGGGTGATAAGTTAAATTTTATTTTAATTATCTTGGTTAATTACTATTGATGTTTCTAATAAATATATACAACAATATTTATAATGAAGCCTCTATATTAAGATGTAAATAGTGAGTAGAGGGGTTGTGCACAGGGAGGAAGAGTTCAAAGATTTAATTCAAGCTGTTTAGAATGGAGTTTTCGTATATTTAATCATGCGTAGATATGATCTTCATGGAAGATCAAGTCCTAAGATTAAATAGGGATGATCTCTATTGATTTCCTTTCTTAGAAAAAGGTAAACCGTTAAATATCATAAGGGAAAAGAATTAAGAAGAGGGAGGTAGGAGATATGAGAGAATATGAAGGGAATATAGGTCATTACTTAATTTAACCTGGTCCTCAAAAGAAGATCCAGAATTAGAAATGTTATGGGATAAAACGAGTTCTTAATATAGGGTTTTTGAAAAATAATGATTGTTGAAGAATGGTGAGATTTAGAGGGAGGTAAGGGATCGATAATCAATATAATTTTTGGGATATTTTTATTTCCGATAATAGAATCTCATCATTATCTAGGTTCTCTTTTTGAATCAAGACAAGGGGTGGTACATTTTGCTCTTGCAAGGTGATTTAGAAAAACACAAAAAAAAAATCAATAAAGAAACAAATAGAATACTCGGATAAAATTTGATCTAAGGAGACTGTAGTCAAGCATCCAAGAATGAAAAAGAGAGATTGAATTAGGAATGTATAACTAGGGTCAAGGAGAGAGACAATTCCACTTTTTCCCTAGGTTTTACTTAATTTCTTTATTTTAAGAATCTATTGGTCGATCCATCCATACAGATGGAGGGTACACTGAAGAACTATCCCCTGACATTTGAGCTCAATCTGACGGTTGGATCTAAGGTGTTTGATCCTTTTGGTCTTCTCTCTCCACAAAATTTCCATAAAAACCCTCTGCTTTTTGTAATTTTATTTTGATGCCCATCTTAGACATATTTTAATGTATGCTTCTCTGCTCCTATATCATCTCAAAAATCATAAAAAGCCCTCTATTCATTCAAAATAACAAAAAATTTACTCGAAAAGAAATTTACACCTATAAAAACTACGTAAAAGAGTTTTGGAGCCCTTTTCTTCATGTAGAGAGAGAGATAGAGATAGAGATAGAGATAGAGATACAGAGGGATATAGAGATATAGAAAGAGATAGAGATATAGATAGAGATAGATCAAATTAATAATTTCAACAGCAATTCATAAAAATAGTAAAAATTACGAAAATTTAAGCGAATATACTATAGACAAATTTATTTCATTTGTACTATTAAAAATTTTACTTATAGTGATTTTAACGCAAATATAAATGCAATTAATACTGCAAATTACATGTTATCATATATACCCCCATAGTTAGATTATTGCTAGTCCCTTGCAATGTCATCCATTAAATCTTTAACATGCCTATTGATAATCTTTCCCTCCGACATGTTGCTTCATTCCGGAGAAAAGATATGGAATTCAAAAGCCATGAAAACCATCCTTACCCCTCACAAACTAATCCCTTTATCATGGTCCTCATACATTACAAATTTCACTCCACAAGTGTTCTTCTTACCCCTCCATGACTCCTTACTTTCCTCCGTCTTGTCCAAACCCCAATCTCATCTCGAAGTCTAAGTACGCATTGACACCAGTTGTTAATTTATGTGACTTAGGAATATCCTAAGAAGGGGGATGAATTTGGTTCTTTAGCTATATTTATAAAAAAAATTAATTAATAAACGATTTTTCTACGTAGGAAATGAGGTAAATGAAATGAGAGACGCAATTATTTTTTTCATACAGCTTAAGCTAATCCTTAATGTTTTTTGGGGTACCCATCCCAAGGTAATGATGTGTCCTAAACATGTTTGAGTGAATTCCCTCCTATCAAAGCACTTGGAAATAGAGCTGTACAAGGATACCAAAAAAGAAAAAAGTCAATAAATCTCTACCGTTATTATGACAGTTATTATAACCACTTTTTAAGTAGTATTCAACAGTTATTATAACCACTTTTTAAGTAGTATTCAACAGTTATTATAACCACTTTTTAAGTAGTATTCAAGACAAGGCCTTAATTCATGTATTTCAACAGGCAACTGCACATCAAATCTGGGTGGCGGCAATCGGGGCCGCCACCTTTTCTCTTCAAATCAAGGTGATTCAGGTTTTCTTATGGGTATGTTTGGTTGACTTCTATGTTTTTGTTTCATCTTGATGCATAATTTTATTCACATCAGATATTAATCGAGTTTTATTGTGTTCTCTTCACCGGAGCCGTTGTGGGGCATTTTATCAAACACCTGAAGTGAATCAAATGATTTTTACAATTTTCTTAAGTTCTTACTGCTTTACGTTATATATATATATATATATATATATCTCACAACCTCTGTCGGGCATTCTTTCGATCTCCCGAGAGGCATTCGACAGCATTACCCCCTAACACAAGCTTATTAGATTAAAATCTATATAAAAAAATATAAAAAACATATAAAAATTAAATAAAAAAAATATATATATACCTTTGATTTCAACCCCTTAACTCTGAAAATCGAGTACAAAAAATAAATAAATATAAAAACATAGAAAAAAATTACCAATATTAATTCTATAATAAATATTAAATCTATATAATGAGTATTCTATAACCATAGGCGATTTTCTATTACTTCCCCTTTATTCCGTCTTAATATCTCTCTATACATATCTGACCACTTAGTTGTATTATAGTTAGATAATTACTTAATTCTCTCCCTATCTATCTTCTTAATATTTATATATATATATAAATACTTCTCTAGCTTAGTATTAGGCCCCTAACTAGGTTCCATTCCCTGTCCAAAGGCCTGCATGCTCATCCCTGGGAATAAAAATATGAAATTTTTAATTAATGATGGGTGCATTATGATGTCACGGTTTGTGATGCCGTAATTGAAACTTTCTTAATGAATAGTATGGCTAATCATTATCCACACTTTTGGATGGTAGCCATTCAGCCAAATCAAACATCGGCACATAGAGGGTACAATTTTAAGGCAAAAGTAGATTAATAAATCACTATAAAATGAATACTATGTCAAAAACTATAATACTTAAATATATTTACTAAGAAATTCATATCTCCGCAAATATAGGATCAACAAATTCATAAAAAATATATTCTGAATCAGAAAATTAATTTCTTTAGGTATATATTGTCAAAAAAATCCTTAAAGTATTATTAAATCCACAAAAATCAGAATATCACTTTAAAAATAGATTAATCATTCAAAGCTTGATAACTCATATTTAGACTTATTTTTAATGCATAAAAATGTTTGAAATAACCCAATAATTTATGTTTTATCACCGTACTCAGCATCCTATCTTCTTATTGATCTTCTACATGCATCATCACATGATGGATTCATCTATCCTACTCTGATTTTTCCACTTGATCTATTCACATCCTTGTAGTAGTAGTGTAGGAGTTGAATTCCCCACGTGGACGAGCATTTACGTCATCTTCCACTCTTTATTTTATTCTTAATCCTAGATCATTGTTAATTTCAACACGAAAAATAATCAATCCACTATCTGAACCTGTTATCATGCTAAAGACGCTGAGAAGAACCTTCATAAGTAAAAACCTCAGATCCTTCTTGTTATTAGGACTAATCAGAAAATAATGGCTCTCTATAAATTTTAAACTGACCATGAAATGAAGTTTCTTCAAGAAGCACCAACACAAAACAATGACTTGAACAGCGACTAAAGAAGATTTTAGAAAGTAGGTTGATCAGATAGCTCGATGCAGGAAAATGCATAAAGATAAAATATATCTACTTTTAGATAGAGATAGATATAGAGATTGAGATAGAGATAAACATAGAGATAAACATAGAGATAGTTATAGAGATAAAGATAGAGATAGAGATAAAGATAGAGATAGAGATAGAGATAGCGATAGAGATAGTGATAGAGATATAGATACATGTACTGATACAGATACAGATACAGATATAAATAGAGATAGAGATAGAGATAGAGATAGAGATAGAGATAGAGATAGAGATAGAGATAGAGATAGAGATAGAGATAGAGATAGAGATAGTGATAGAGATAGTGATAGAGATATAGATACATGTACAGATACAGATACAGATATAAATAGAGATAGAGATAGAGATAGAGATAGAGATAGAGATAGAGATACAGATAGAGATAGAGATAGTGATAGAGATATAGATACATGTACTGATACAGATACAGATACAGATATAAATAGAGATAGAGATAGAGATAGAGATAGTGATAGAGATATAGATACATGTACAGATACAGATACAGATACAGATATAAATAGAGATAGAGATAGAGATAGAGATAGAGATAGAGATAGAGATAGAGATAGTGATAGAGATATAGATACATGTACCGATACAGATACAGATATAGATATAAATAGAGATAGAGATAGAGATAGAGATAGTGATAGAGATATAGATACATGTACTGATACAGATACAGATACAGATATAAATAGAGATAGAGATAGAGATAGGGATAGAGATAAAGATAGGGATAGGGATAGAGATAAAGACAGAGATAGAGATAGAGATTGATAAATAAAAAAGTAGATACATATAGAGCTCATCAAGGCGAAGGAGGAGATTTTACATGTCGAAGATTATGCAGATACATATACAGGATGCACATAAGTGCCTCAACTAGCCTCAGTGAAGGATCCCAGAAATCGTGGATGTTATCCATGCACAGGTGATTTGTTTCATGTTTTATGATGTCGTTATGACTTTATTATGTTCCATAGAGGCCTTTTTATCTAAATTGAGGCCCTAGAACCCAACAGCAGGGAGAGTAAGAGAGAATGGGAGATGGAAAGTGGGAGAGAGAGCAAGAGAGAGAAAGGGAAAGGAGAGACTGAGGGAGAGAGAGAGAGAAGGAGAGAAAGAGAGAGTGAGACAGAGGGAGAGTGCGTGAGAAAGAGGATGCATGAAATATAGAGAAAGTGTGAAAAGGACAAACTGAGAAAATGAGAACTGATGATGATGACAGAGGGAGAGTCGGAGAGAGGGCAAGAGAGAGATGAAGAGTGTGCAGAGGGAGAGAGTAATCGAGGAGAGGGGGAGAGAGTGAGAGAGTGTCAAAGGGAGAGAGGAAGAGAGGTAGAGAAACCGGGGTGAGAGGTTAGAGACATTATAGTATCATGTTACATATTTTCACTTAAATGGGCATACTTCAGTGTAGTTCAAATGTGAAGCAGAACCAGACCAAACTTTCGGACAGCCGTAAAAAGGCTGGCTGGCAGTTTAGTTTGGCCCCTTCCGACTGTCTGATAAACCCAAAATGTGGCATGAAATTATACACATTGTAAATTCATTTTAGGATAATTTTATGTGTATTACCTACAACTTTATAATGTTTATTTAATGCACCCAAATGAACCAAGATATAAAAAAATGCATTTTAATATAACTTTTACATGTTTTACAAGTCCTTTTCCGTTTTAGTTAAAATAAGTTTCAAAAGTTTTTTAAGATTAATGCCCCCTTTAGTATTTCAATCTATGATTTTCCAAGAGGAAATCAAAGTTGAAAGAAAAAATAAAAGAAAGAAAGAATATATATATATATATATATATAAAAAGAATTAAAATTTTTGGCTTTAGGTGGGCAGCTAGGGCTGAGCCAGGGCAGCGTCCAAGCAGGCCACAAGCGGGCAAATATAAGGTGCTCAAGCCCAACATCAGCCAACAAAGGACGGCACCTGACATTAGTCCTAGAAAGCCCACCAAGGAGCGCACATGAATCCCTGCTTGCACGCAAGAGAAAAGTCTTTTATTTTATTCCATGTATAATACTGTATGCAATTTTCATAACACTACTTTTCTAGGAATTTTTTTATATGGGATTGCCAAACTTAAACATGTTTCATATTCGCATCAGTCCAGGCTGACAAAAGGGAGATGGATAATTGCCCAACATGTTGTGATCTTAAGAAAGGATGAAAGAAGCACTGAACAGGCTTCAAGCCTACCCATCCTGAGGCCTGCGTAATAACGGGTGGCTTCATAACTAGTGTCTAAATCACAAACGTGATCTCCTTAAGGAAGATCAGATGGTCCACATTATATTTAACCCTTTGTTTGTGTTAGTGTCTTTTTCTAGGGCTCTGATTGGTTGTGACAGTTGACAAGGGCAAAGGGATGCTCCTCTGGACGAATTACATAGATACATGCCGACAGGGCAAACTGACAAGGATGCTGACATGGAAAATAAGGGTGCTCCAAAATAAAGAAGGGTCCACGGCTGTTATTTAATCGTAGTAATTGGACTATTTGTTGCAGAGATTAGACAGCCAGGGGCAGATCAGTCCATTCCAACCCCTAGTCATCCATTGCTAGTTGTTCCGTTCTTCTTATTTTTCTTATTATTATTATTATTATTGTTATTATTATTATTACGATAATTATTCTTACTAATTAGGTCTTTACATCTTACTAAGAATAAAAATACCCTTCACAATCTAATTATGTCTTAATATTCATTATCATTATACCTATCTCCTATCTAAGATATAACTTAGAATTGAATAAAAAACACACTTCCAATCTTCCACCGATAGTATTTTAGTATTCTACATATCTTATTAGTCTTCTCTACTTCTTCCATTACCAATACTCATATCATCCTTAATTATAACATTCAATATCCTATTTCTTTATTATCTCCAATATCTACAAGTAATATAATATTATATTCTTGTTCTCTCTCATATCTATTACTACTCATTAGTATTGAATATTATCATAAATTCTTCAATATTAAGATAATATTGAATATTATGTTAATATATTCTTGCTAATTACTTATGACTTATTATATTCACTATCTTTAGTACTATTATCACTCCTCCTTAATTGTAACTCAAAATATTAAATTCACATATAAAGGCCAGTCCCTGTAGAGACGATTTTGCTTTTTCTATATTTTATCATATTTATTGATTTAGGCAAATATAAAAATATGATGACACTAAAATTAAATATGTAATTTCCCTGCCATCATCATATTTTGGTCAGATTGTATCCATCTGTACTCATGACTTGTGAGATGAAAAAATAAGTTAGTTATTGATGATTTCGTTCCTTTTTTTGCAATATGTGGCCTCACAAAATTGATCAACAAAGAAAATGAAGAAAAGGCCTGATGTAACACGACATATTGGGATCAGCGGCTGGGGTTACACCACAAGGGTGAGCGATAAAGCGTTATGCAAACGTGGATAAATGATGCGTTTGTTCAAAAAATCAACGAGACGTACGTCAAAAAACCTACTGATTCGGGTCGCTAGGCCCGATAGTCGACACGAGGGATCTTGGCAATGGACAAGCTCCCAATGACTCGGATGATCAGCTCGAAGGCCAACAGGGTGGGGGACAATCACTGTCCGTGAGCATCTCAACCATCAATGCGAGCGATGAAAACCCAACACCAAAAGAACAAAAGGCTGATCTCCTTAAGGCTAGTCCTAAGACACAAACACTCTTGGTAGAGGAGAAGGTGAGATCGGCACTAAAAAAGATAATAATACTGTATAGAGGAAAGAGGGATGTGACATGTGGATTGAGACCCGGAAACTCAGGGTGAGTTGCGACTGTCATAGGACTGACAAGAAACCCGAGACGAAGGGGTCTCGGGTGCAGACGGTGGAGGCACGAGGGGTCAGTCAGTTTCAATGATGGATGCGATGGAGATCGCAGCTCAAGCACAAACCCGAGGTGTAAGAGGGCTTGTCACTGAAGAGCAGCTGTCAAGGGGGTAGCAGGATGTTGGGGTAGTATCAGAGCAACCGAAGGAGTGCGACCGTAGATAATGCTCAGAATGAACAATTCGTGAGTGAGTGGGCATCTGCAAATGTGACGTCTACAGATGTAGTCGAGTCTGCGGACGATGCAACAGGCCCGTGGGTAGGGCAATGGATGTCGCATTTAGTGCGGCAAGCAAGCACAAGCAGGCTGTTGGACACGCAACAAGACTGCACAACTATGCGGCTTGGCGGTTGGTGAATCATAGTTGGAAGGGGGGAAGTCTCCAACGGCAGGACGAGTTGAGGATGTGCGGGAAGGCCGTTAAAACACTAGGAGAGGGAACCACCAGCACTGGGAGGTCACGGTGAGGCTCCAAGGGGGGATGGGGGATGGCCAGTCGTGGCTGCACCGGCGGTCGTGGGAATGACAGCATCACCGTGGACGGGAATCAGGTCATGCTGTGGATGGCTGCAGGAAGGCACTGAGTAGCATAGCAAGCGTGAAGGGAAACACGATAGAAGCTCTGAGGACACCAGCAGCACTGGCAGATCACAACCACATCGTGAGGATGCAAATAATGATGGGGGACCATCTAGCTTCGAAGATCCTATCTCGACCAGTTTGTTGAGTGAGGGATGGTGCGTGCAGTCTAGCTATTAAAGCACTCAATCTAGTCAACGGGCCCCAAAGGTTTGACTTTATTTTTATCTTATCTTTCTTATTTTGTAGACCTTCTTTGTGTGGCCACGTACGTGTCATGTGTGTTTGTTCGCACGTATTTGGGCCCCCGTATGGTCTTACGTGCCTCTCAGTGTGCGAGCCCATGTGTGAGTGTGTTTGAGGACCTCTCTCTTATTAGGGACCCCTAGGACCCTTATTTGGGCCTTCTTGCCTTGATTTCTACGGGGAAGGCCCACATTTACCCCCTATAAGATGGGGACGCCCATTGAAAGTGAGAAGAAGAATTTTTTTTAAAAGTGAATATTTGACTGGATTTCTCCCTTAGGTGTTTATTTGGTTTTTTTAATGTTTCCACATATTTACCAAAATGCCACCACAAACTTGAAATCTGAAACCCTGGCTTAGATTGCCACCCCGTGAGTGCCCGCAGCTGCCTGCGCCACTCCCTCGACCGCTCGTGCACTGTCACCATGTTGTCGCACCCTGTGTCGCTGCAATGCTGCCAAGACGCTGCGCCACTACGCCACTACGTCCTGTTGCCGCCGCACTGCCATGCCCGTCTACCACGTCCTATTGCTACTAATCTGTCATGCCGCCACGACATGCCGATGTCGCACCGGTGTGCGATGTCGCTGCCACGCTTCTGTGCTGCCACCGCACCCTAGCGCTATCATTAAATCATGTTGTCATGCCTATTGCATGATACAGGACCACATTGAAGACGGGGTCCGGCCGCCACCAAGGGTTAGTACTCGGTGATGAAGGTGCGTCGGTGCGCGACGAATGCAGTGAGGCTCGTCGGGCCCGGGGGTCCTACGAAGATGAGCTAGGATGAGAAATGACCGGGAGGGGGGGTAGTACGCACAACTGCCGATGAACAATGAGGGGCTGAAGACCGAGGTCGACGGGGTCGCCCAGAGACGGGTGGGGGACCTCACGACCCTCGTCCAAATGGACGAGGTTGCTACGGCGCCGAACAGGGATCTCAGCCGGAGGTTGCCCGCACGTGACGCGCGAACCGGCTCATACCAGAACCGGGAAAGAGACTCAATTAAGATGTACGTTTCCACTCGCCTGTCTCGCTCACCTATATCTAACTCGAGCGCAGAGGAGGCAACGAAAGCGTACTGCAAGAAATAAGAGACAGGCGATGAGAATGGTGTACCTTTCGGCGGGTCGGCCACCACCGTTCGCGTGGGTACGTAGGACGTCAGTATCGACGGGGGACGGCGTCGGGCGCCCTCTGTAGCGTACCACAGCTGATCCCAGATGGGAGGGAACGATGGGGCACGTGCGCGAGGGATGCGGCTGCGGGATGTTCAGGGCACAGCGACTGGGCGCGGTGCAAAACCCCGATCGAACGCAGCACTGACGCTCCGGGCAGGCAGGCTGGCTGGCTCGTGGCAGACGACCACGGATGGTCAGCACCAGGCTAGGGCCTCAGTGGATCATGCCGAGTGCTGGCAGTGCAGCTTGGTCAGGCACTCTCGACATGCCAGAATAGTGTGGGATAACCGTTGAACTGCCGCGAGAGAGTGGCTACGTCGTAGCGGTTCCTCGTCGGCGCACGAGCAATCAACACCAACGCGGGGTCAAAGAACGCTACGTTCGCCCTGTGCTCCAAGATAGCCAAGTTGAGTTTGTGGGAGTCATCGGGGAAGGAAGCCTGCGGGGCACAGCAAGTCACACCAAGGAAGCGGCGTCCCGTAATCGGTAGGGCAGACGGAGCCCACGGTGTGAGTCAACCGTAGCGGACGTGGAGCACGACCAGGGAGTAACTCGCGAGCAGAGGATCACCCACGGAGATACTGAACGGTGATCGTCTCGCTGGTTGTCAGCCCTAGGTAGCTCGGTGGTCGGGCAGTTCGGACGCCGGGCGGTCGCACGGGACGATCAAGCAAGGTCGCAGGAATGTCAAGAGGCACGGGCGCGTGATGAGAACGCGGAGGGGGCACTGCGGCGCGATTTCGCGCGGTGGCGCACGCAGCGCGGTCGCACACAGGCGGAAGCAGGTGCCTGTGCCCCGACGACCTCCTTCGTCCTCTTGCTTTTTTGCCTTCTTCTTCTGCCTCCAGTTCCTTCCCTGCAGCACCTTCGACTTCTGCTTCTTCTGCTTCCTGCAACGAGCGTAACCCTGACTCTCTTCCTAGAACGAACGAGCAGTTTTCCAAACCCAACGAGGGGAGTTCTTCCTTTCAAAAAAACAACATCCTCTGTTTTAGGGCACCCTGCTTCCCTTATATAGGGGGCGAAGTGGTTTGGCCCATTAAGCACAAAACACAAGACAAATTAAGAGAACTTAAAAGCAAATAACCTAGGACTTCTAGGAGACGAAAACAACTAGGGGAAACCGCGAAGTGATAGCAGGGGGAAGGGAGATCCTTATAGGACGAACCTCCCTCCTTACACGCGACCTTGCCGTTTAGCAAAATGATGAACGGTGATGACTCAAAGCAAAACGGCGAGTAAAACAAAGATGTAAAGATAATGATACGGTGTCCATTGCCCGGAATACTTGAATCCGGGTGTGCGTACCGACGCCTTGGCTTGCCGGGCGGGCTGAACGCAGAACGGCCGGCGCTGTCGAGGGCGGCGGTGACGTCTCTGAAGACGTATATGGTGCTTGAGCAGGTGCTTTCGGGGACGACGGTGACGACTTCGACGGCGTGTCCAGGCTGCGCCATCATTGCCGCTCCCCCCATAGTTCCCAATGTCGATCCCACTACCACGCCCATCGCCATGGCCATTGCTGCTTGATGAGTCATTAATCATGATTGCAAACTGACATTTCTTAAGGGCTTATGAAGTCATATAATGAAACAAACATGCATTTTTATGTTAAATTCCATTTTCATACAATTATTCAGTCATAATGTAAAATGTCATGTTGTTAATGGGTTTTTGTATCTCTAAAAAAATAGCATAAACTTCGTTCATCGACTAGAAAGAAAATAAACAAAAAAATAAAAAAAATTAATAATAAAAATATAAATATAATAATAATAATATTGGCTCCCAAGAAGCCGCCAAGCCGTAGCCCAGGTAGGCACACCGCAAGCGCCATCCACAGTCAAGCCAAGGCCACAGTCGCAAGCGGCACTAGCAGCACAAGCGTAGCCTAGGGCAGCCCCTCAATGCGGCTCTAGAGGTAAGAGGAGATTATTTCAATTCTACATTTTCAGGAAATGTGAGATTTATATACTCTTTTAGTTTTCTCAAAGAGACAATATGGGATAACTGTAACAATTGCTTTTCAATGAAGTGGGCCGGGTCAGAGATCACAAGAGAGTGATCCTGGCCCATCGGGCCGCGATCTTATAAAGAAAATAAAAGCAAATGAGACTGGGCTTCAGGCCAACCCGGCCAGAAGCCTGTGTCGATTCAGGCTTTTATTAAAACAGCAATGTAATCTTGACTGTTGATCTTCTCTTAGAAGATCGAACGATCAAGATTGTTCTAGGCTCAACGCATCACGAACACCAACGTGGACGAATCAGCAACAAACATGCGGACAGCCGAAGCTGACGGGTGCTCACGAAGCAGGGTCCACCAGATCTTAAGAGGATCCACTGCTAAATTTTATTAAAGCCATTGAACCCTCCAATAGAAGATCTAATGGTCTTGGATCACCGGCAATCTTGCCCCCTCTGGTCGCCCTCTTTGTCACCGATGACCGAATTCCGGCAATGAGGAGGCAAATCGCCACCATCTCACCGTCAAAAAGTGGAGAGAAATGATCCCACATCGCAGGAAGGGAACTTTAGCAAAGTTCTACACAATAAAATCTCATTGTATGGCCCTGAACATTCATCTTTGGCTGCCGAAATTCCGAATCAACATTTTGAAATCAAATCGCCTGAGGAGAAGGTCCTCCGTCTTCGTCTTTTGTTTATCTGGAATCTCTTGGTCAATGGCAGTGACAGGGCTGTGACCTGAAGGGAGATCAGGGAGGAAGAAGAAGCGAAGATAGAGCATAAAGCTTACCTGAAAGACGATGCAGCCAGTGAAGGGCCTAGAGACGTCGGCGACTCCAATCTGGTGCAGAATCCTGTAAGTAGCTCAAATTTTTGTTAACAGAATTCATAGAATATTAAACAAGGGTTGAGGAGTAGTCCTCAATCCATATCTTCAAAATTGAAGTTGAAATGATTTGATTTCAAGCATAAGCCCACACTATATAAAACCCATTAAGGCATTTCCACAAAGATCTTTTGTGCAAACATTTTGAATAATTTTTAAACCACCATTTCAAATACTTTTAAACCAATTAAAATTCTGTAAAAATATATAATAAAATCTATGAAAATATAATTCCTATTTTACATACATCTTAAGATAAAATACCTAAATAATCACCCTCGTTCATTCTAAATATCCATAAAAAGCCAATATCTTCTATTAGGCATTTTACCAAAAACTTTGACTTCAATATTTGACTCTCACTTTTCTCCTATAATTGGACCTCTAAAAATTCCACCAAAATATCCTAAAATCACTCATCTATATAAAATACCTTTGTATGAAATTTGAGGTCTAAATAAAATCTGTAGAGAGAACTTCCTTCATATATCACCATTAAATTCTTCCTTATTCTCACTTAGAGATTGGTGTTTGTTGATCCTCCTACTCATTAGCTGAATTCTGCCTCTAAGTGCCAATCCCTGTGGAGACAACCTTACTCACAACTATACATTCGAGAGTAAGATTACAAATTAAAATTTTTATTTGATTGAAGCAAAAATAACAACAACGACACAATTACACCCATTTTTTGCCTTCGTCACTGCTCCCGATGTAGATCCTGATGCTGCTCCCACTACAACGCCCAGCGCTGCCATACCTACCACTACCGTGTGTGCTGCCACCGCGCCTGCCACCATTGGTCCACCGCCACTGTGCTGCCATTGTCCCCGCCCATCAACCACACCTGTCGGTGTCCCTCGTCAATGCCTGCCATCACTGTTCATCAGTGCATGTCGCCACCGCTCATCAGCTCTCACCGCCACAAGGCATCATCACCCGGCTTCATGCCCTATTGCCCCCCAGCCTGATATCGTTGATACACACGTCAGGCCCGCAATGAAGCAAGTACGCACACACTTCTTCCCTTGTCGCGTTAAGTTATTTTCTTTAGTACCTCTTGAGCGTCTCTCCACTGTCGGGGTTAGGTTAGTGATAGATAGGAGTAATGTATATTGGGATAGGTTTCACTGTCGAGGATAGGTCACCCAAATTACACTAAAAACTCAAATACAATGAATAAAAAGCACCAAACAGGTTTGATACAGGATGAAGCTCCCCTCTGTCTTGCAGCTCCGAAAGAACAAGCTCCAGAATGACCTCCTCTTCTCAAAATTTGGCTTTTATACTTATGTTACATGGTAAAAATTACCATTTTACCCCCCTTTAGTAATTAATTTTTATCCATCAATGTAGACTTAATCAAAATGATCTACCAAAAATACAGATAGAAAGAGGAGGTTAAAACAAGAAAATAAAAAATCACCTCAATCAAACTTTAGGATCAAAAGTTATTAATAAATGAATTTTGACCAATCATAGTCGTTGGATCAATATTAGGTTATTTTATCTTTTTTTTTTTCACGCAATGATGTGTCGATGGCGGATTGGCTGGAGAAATTTTAATTCATTTTGGGGTTAATTCTCGGAGGCAATAAAAATAAAGGAAGAAAAAGATCAAAAAAACTTCAAAGTGCATTTAAAACGCACCTACCTGTGGGTTTTTCATAACTCGCCCAATCAGCAAGAGCCACATCACCGCCTGCAGACATGATCGAGAGCTTTTTTTAAGGGCATAATTGCAACAGAATGTTAAGAAAAACCCCTCTAAGTTTAGAAATTGCTTTAAAACTCATATTCCTTTTATATATATATCCTTTTCCCAGTTCAAACTTCATTTCTTCCTTGAATAAATTCCCAAAAACTCCAATAAAATTTCAAAAAAGACTAGAAAACTCACCAATTCGTCCCCACATTAATTTACATAAAAATTTATGTTTAAACCTGCCATTTTCATTTAAAAATAATTATTCCAAGCTTAAATAAATTCCATAAAATTCATAAATTAACATAAAATTAGGGAAAAAATCAGGATTCACTTGGAAAAAGGTGGGTAAGAATTTACGGAATTATATTACATGTAAGAATTTTTAAACTCTTATATGTAATATATGATAACAGCCCTATTTTAAACTATTTAAATTCATAAAAATGTGATAATTTCTTGAAATGAATACTGAATTTAGGGTATTATCAGAGAACCAGACCAAAACTATGTTGATTTAAGCTTAAAAAAGTTGTGTCAGAATTTAAGGAATTATATTCAATATAATTTTGATTAAACGGAAAGTAAACGACAGTGAATTATAACTTTCTCAATTTTAATAATTTTTTTATTTAGTGTAATATTAAATTTCAGGCAAGTTTATAATATGTTTTAGAGATTTCTAGAAATTTGTTTTGATTTTGTGACCAATTTAATTCGTCATAATTAAATTGGAAAGAAATTCGGAAGAAAATAGTTGTTTCTTGATCAAATCTTGGTCGAAAATGAACTTTGACCAAGATTTTCAAGATTCTGTTTCACCGCATATTTTTTGGATCTTCCAAGTGTTTTGAATGGAACTTGGTGTATTCTTGGGCCAAGAACACCCAATTTCCACAGGGCAGGTTTTCTAGAGAGAGAAAGAACCCCTAATCTTGATTTCTACCAGAGGAAATCGAGATTAGTCAATATTTGCAAGTTGTTGTTTCACTCCACACTTTTGATATCTGCCAATTGTTGAATATAGAATTGGGTGTGTTCTTGGGCCAAGAACACTCAATTTCTACAGGGAAGGTGGTCTAGAGAGAGAAAGAACAGCTAATCTTGATTTCTACCACAAGAAATCAAGATTATTTAAGAAGGAAAAGGGTACAGAAAGAAATAATTGGCTTACTTGGCTGGTAGGCCTTTCCTTCCACCTCCACAAGCCCTAAAGGCTTCCCACTTCTTGGATCCTTTGGCAGCTCCAATGTAGAGAGAGAGAGGACTTCTTGGGAGGAGTAGAGAAAGAAGGGTTTCTCTCTCCCACCTAGGCCTTGTCAGCTCACCTTCCACTTGTCTCTCACTAACTCTCAGAATTCTAGAGAGAGAAGAAGAAAAGAATCTTCTCACCCTTCCACCAAAACTCCAAATGAAAATTCAAGATGTCCTTTAGAGAGTACTCTAAAACATTTATAAGCATGCCTTAATTAATGGATCAATTTGAATGGTGAGATTTGGGCCAAGCACATAGGCCCATTAGTGCCCCTTCTAGAAGATATGAACCCTTTTAAAGGTCTCTTGGAGCTCCTTCTTTGGTCTTCTCTCAAGAGGGAGCCCCACTAGCCCAATGTGCTCTCATTTGGCTTTACAAAGAGTCCCTTGGTCCTTTCATAAGAGAAATTTCCTAGTCCTGAAAAAAGTTCAAAATTATCCCAAAGAAGAGGTTAGATTTAGCCACTTGGTTGATCAGTCAAGTGGGTCACATTAAGTACTAAAAATAAACTTTAATACTATTTAAAAGACGAATATATGTGGAGAGTTCTAATATGATATTTCACTAAATGCACATGCTTCAAGTAAGGATTTAATATGAAATCTGAATAAAATGTGCTTTAATTAGCTCTTATTTAATACCTTTCTATTGACTTATCATTAAGACATGCTTATATTCATTTCCTATATGAAAAATATTTGTGTTTTTAGACAAAATAAATATCTATTGGGTTTTTTTTCAATTCAAGTTCATGTTGCTTTTAAGAATATGAAAATTATTGTAAACAAGGCGCACTTGTGGCAATATTGATGCAGTCATGTTGGGAATGAGAATGTATAAGTGCATTTCATTTGAATCATGTTGCTCTTTTCACTCTTACCTTGCAGATAAATTACCTAAATCTCCATTTTCAAGAAGTCTAAAACATCCCAATGACTTTTTGGACTTGATAAATTTTGATGCATGAGACCCTAAGTCCACCCAACCAAGTGCTATTTAAACTTCATTGTCTTCATTGTTGAGTTGTCTAGATTTGGACGATTGTAGCTGATGCGGAAAAAATCCAAAGCCTTAGAGAGATTCAAAGAGTTTAATAATGGTTTATTTGAGTAAATGATGAAGATCATAGAAGCCCATTAATGGGATTAAGATGAGAATACTTAATTATTGTACTCAGACAACTTGATGAAGGAGAATAGAATTGTGACCCCAACTGGCCCCTCCATACACACCTCAGTTTAATGGTGTACCCGAAAGGAGGAATGTCACATTGACAAACATGGTATAGCAGTGATGAGCTTTTCAACTTTTGTGTTCCATTACATTTAGGGCTTAAAGGAACTTCAAATGTACTAAACATGAGATACAAAAAATATTTTTTTTTTACTCCATATGAGATATATGAAGAAATTAAACCTAGCTTTAGTCATTAAGGGCAGGCATGTATGTCCCTTCCCAACTGGCATGACATAGACAAACGAGAGCCTAGGACTTAGAAATGTGAATCTGTTGGATATCCAAAAGAGACATTTGGAGAATGCTTTTATTCTCTTGGGAACTAAAATGTTTTTCTCTAAAAGATCTGTCTTCTTATCACAAAAGTTTATTCTAGAATAATGAAATGAGAGTAAAGTAGTCTCGAAATGTTTATAGACCCTGAATGTCAAACCTCCTCATATAAGGACTCAGAATTGAACGTGTTCAGATACACAGAAAAATTATTTAGTTTCGATTAACTAATAACACAATATGATCACTATATTAAACACATGATTTAAGGTAACCTCAAGATACTTGATCAAAAGGTTGGAAATCTATAATCATGCCAAGTATACATCCACGATTCTATGTATATGAAGTTGAAAAGATATTATGCATTATTAAATTTGATACATGCATGAGAAATCAATTTTAGAAATGGGTACAAGCTCTTGAATTTATAGTAATGATAACATGCACACTACTATACAAAGATCCTGCATAATCATAAATATCTACATCCAAATATCCATATTTGCTTGTTATCATACTTTAAACTGATTACACTTTCTTTAGTGTGAATTTATATTTTTTTCAGATTTTATAAAACTTTTAAATATTTTTTTACTTTAGATTCATTAAAAAATTTAATTTACAAGACAAAGACTACTTATTTGGACTTAATAAAGGTAATTCCTAATTTTTATGCAATTTTTTTCTATATTTTATGAAATTTTCCCACACCAGATTCACGGATAAATTCCTTTCTTAACATGGCAGGCAAGATGAACGGGTGACCCCTCGAGGAGAGAGAAAATGAAGAAATCAGATGGCCATGATTCAGGAAATTTCAAACCTAGATTCCATAAGATCTGGCCATCAGATCGAACTAAAATTTTCAAGGAAGATTTTGCCTTTTCAGTCTCTTTTCATCCACGTCGAGGGATTTATAAAATGATGTCAGGATAATCCATTTTTCTGTAGTTTTTGAGTTAATCTGGTGAGTTTCTTCATCCCCTCTTGATTTTCTTATTGGCTGTTGCCAAAATGCCGAGCATGGGAAATACTCACCTTATCAAGAGTGAAATCTAAAATAAATAAAAATAGATAAATCATCTACAATTGCTAGGACCACATTTATATTGAATATATTATTACCTACATTCTATTCAGCACTTCTATTTGGTTTCCCTTCAGGATCTTGTGTCCCCCAAGAGAGAATCAAGATCAAGAAGGGGTAGTACCACTTTCCCTCCATTTCTTCACTTGGGTATTGACAGTTTCAGGAGGATCAAACCCTAAGCACCATAATCATTCTCATCAGTCATTCATGTGATCTGAATCTTTAGGAGAATTTTCAGATCGCTTGACCCCCCTTCTCTCCTTTTGCATACTTTCTCTATTTATTAGGTATCATTTTTTCTTTGTGAAAAAATTCTATTCCCTAGAACAGTAAAATAGATTCAGATTTTGAGGAAAGTTGCCTCCCTATAGCTTGACCCATTAATCATTATGTGCTCTCTCTATTTTGAAAAGGGAATTTAATAAATGGTATTTCATAAGCATAAATCTAATGACACGCATAAACATGCATTTAATCACACCATTTGTAGGATTGTCAAGTAACCCTTTGTAAACTCAGGCACTAAGGCAATGTTTCAGTCAAATCGATAACATCAAAGATAGTGAATTTTCGCAGAGCCATCTTTTGTGGACCTGAGATAATTTCAGATATGGAAGTTATTTTCCAGATGAGGATCATGAAAGAACGTGCATCTTCACGAAGGATAAAGTCACTCTGACCATTCAATCTCTAGGAACCAAATCCAAGGGCTATGAGAAGTTGTCAATTTACCTTTAGATTTAGACATAGATGTGTCTATGCGAGTGAAAATACATCTTATTGAGATATATTATTGGTTTCCAAATAGTGTGGAATTTAACATATTAGTGAGGTTAATTAAGGGTGATAATAAATTACCACATATCCTAGGACAAGCACAATAAACAAGGTTTATGTCTGATGAGTCCAAATTTAGGGCTTTCATGTCGTTGTTTTAATTAAGACTTAACCAACAATATTTATGCAATTTTTACTTAAATACTGTATAATTCATATAGGGAAAGTAAGGGTCAATCCACAAAGAGGCAGAAATTTAATTTCAGACTTTTTCTCAAGCTTCGAATGAAGAAAATGAGTCTAAAAGTGAAAAACACAATTTCTTGGTTTTTTTTGGATTTTTAGTTCATTTATATAATTTCCTATGATTTGCATTGAAGCAGAAATAGAAACAAAACACTTAAAATATTTTACACTAATTTTCCAAATCTTAATTAACACCAAAAATTGAAAAACAAATTATAATTTCTGGACTTTAATTTACACCAAAGATTACTATAAATATCAAAAAAGAGAGTTAGATTTTTTTAAATAAAATTATGTTAAAATCACTGGAAATTGATTATATGCTTTTTGGGATTTTCCTATTTTTGGATTTTTTTAATGCTGAACAATTTTTTTCCATTTTTTTATGATTTTTCCAATTTTTCATAGTTTTTAAATGCAGAAAATGGAAAACTTACCTTCTCCTCGGCAATCGTCGTCAGCGACGATAGCGGTGGCAGCCATGGAGGGGTGGTGGTGACCGCGACGAAGGCGGTGGTGGATGGGTCCGCAGGCCTTGTATGGATTGGGCTTTTGGGTTGGCGGGCCCGACCTGGCTCATTTAGGTTGGCCTTTGTGGGTCAGCCTATTGGGTCAGCCCATTGGGCTTGGCCAACTTAAACAGGACTTAGCCAATTTGGTTAAGTCCTGCACAATAGGCTCTTCTGCCCGGCAAGTACACATGCTGCCCACGAATGAAACAGTGGGCAGAAGAGTGCCCCTGGCACTCACACACCGCACAACAGCACACGCCGGTAGCAGGAAATGCCAAAAATTAAGTTTTTCAAAGGCTAAAAATTGAATTTTTTAGGCAATTTTTTTTGGATTTGAAATAGAAAATGATAAAGGATCTAGAGAGAGATAGGGAGAGATTTTAGATAGATAAATAAACAGGTTTAGAGGGAGGAAAGATCGAAATGAGGAGATAGAGAGAGAAAATGACTGAAATAAAGAGATAGAAAGAGAAATGAAGCGATGGTGTAGAGAGAGTTTGAGATGGAACTTGAAGGTGTAAATGAAGGATATTTTTCATGAAATTTAAAGGGAATGAACTAGGGATGTGGATGAAGGTCAAGAGAGAAACAGAATCAATTCTAGAGAAAGAAAGTGGGGAAATGAGTGTTTCAAGTGAGAAAGTGATGTTTTTAAAGTATAAATGGATAGAAAATTATGGGAAAATATAAGTCTAAGTTCCTAAAACATCAATGCAAGCTTAATGAGCCCTCAATTATTCCTCTCAGGTCTGGATCCTTATATTTAGCCAGGATCAGGAATTTTTCAATGCAAACAAGAGATAATTTTAAGAGAAAACTTCAATAAACTTACATTAAGCAGGTTGAACAACCTGGATTCTAAAACAGGTCTTGTCTTTATGGCCAGCCACTTGCTAGAGCACGTCCAGAATGAGGAGAAATGAGGGATAAAAACAGTGTTTATATATTTTAAGAATTACTAAAATACCCCTTTGGGTATTTTCTATTCTCTTTCTTGCCATTTTTGCCTCTTTTTCTACATTGATTGAGAGCTTCCCCTTGTATTCTTCAACTTCTTTCTTTGGAATGATTTTGAGATCCCAAATGGGCAGGTCAGTTAGTGTTCCATCTTCCACATATTTCTCTTTTGAAGGTCCACAACTCACTTGATCCTTTCAAACCCCTTTGTGGAATAACTAAGCTCCCAAAAATTTTCCAATTCCCTAAGAATTGTATCTTCTAATTCCTGTCAATTTCTGCACATTTGAAGCTGTAAAATACTCATCAGTAATCAACTTTTTAACTTCAGAGAAGTCAATGAAGTTAGTGAACAATAACCATAATGTGAAAAAATTAGAATTTCTAGCTAATGAATCAATATTTAGTTAATTCAAATAATGACATGATAAATGCAAAATTAATAATACCAAAAACACCTAAAATATATGTAAATGTATATGCATTTATCATGTTATCAGTGTCATCTCGGTTGGGTTCTAGGGGCCTTGATCTAGACAAAAGCTTAGAATGATCCGCAGCAACAGAATTAAAACAGAATCGCAATTGTATCATTAAATGACCATGAAATGTATCACCTAGGCATAAATTGAATATGTCATTCCATCAATCCTTGAGCGAATGGAGTGGATCTGCTTATGTGTGCATCCTCTATACATATCCGCATGATCCTTGACATATCAAAACTCTGCCTTCACCTTGATGAGTTCCGTTCACGCTATGTTGTCATCTTTATGTCATCTTGATAGCATCAAGAGTGGAGAGGAGCTATGGATAGAAGGGAAAAGAAGGGAAGGCCCCTAAAAAATTCTATAGTGGTTGAATTTGGTTCGGGCCCTTCCCCTATTTATACGACGTTGGTAATTTTCATAAACCCCCCCCCCAAACTCAAGTATACTTTCTAACGACCAAAAGATCATTTTTGTTTGACCCTCTATGCCCATCTAACATTCTACTTAATGAATCTAGTGACAAAAAACTGTTATTGGCCTTCCAGATTAATAAAATATATCACTTATAGATTAATTATTGTTAGATTGATTTAACCTAATCGATAGGTCAAGTCTCCAACCCATGGAGTGCCAAGCTACATCTTGTGACGTAGAAGATACAAAGGACTGGTATCAACTCACTCATGGAACATGTCCATCATTAGTTTATCGTCCGTGCAGGTATCGAGACGATGTTCTAATAACAATTTGATGTAGGATGACATCACTGATGTCATTCCGAGGGGTACTGAGGTGATGATCAGATACCAGGGAGATGATACGCGGATGTCGTTGAAGGCGTCGCCCCAACTCGTTGGGTTTGCCGAGCTCCTGCTTAGAGGTAGGCGACCGCTGATGGTGACGGTGACCTTCTAACCCTCGTCAGAGCGACAAAGGAGTCTACAGTGCCAAACGGATTCAATCTATCGGTGCTCTCACGCAACTGACGGGCTCGGCCCATACCTAGGGAAGACGCTCGTTGGACGCTATCGTGTATGTTTACCCTCTCACCTGCTCTATCCTGATCGCGGGGGAGTGCAGTCAAAGGGCATACAACAAAGATCATTTACGGGTGGCCTAGAGGAGCGAGGTACCTCTTGGCGACGTCATCTAGGAGCCATACACCTGTCGATGCAAAGTACCGACGGGCGGGGTCGGTGGAGCTGTGTCGGTGGCAGCACGACGTCGCTTAACTAGCGGTGTGGCGCGGCTTAGGAGCGGTGATGCAGGAGCAGAGTCGGAAGGAGGAGCGAGGTGAAGCAGCGTGGACCGTGGTGCGTGGCTACCACGGTGAACAGCATCGGCGATCGGCGCGTGATGTGGCGTGTGAGGCGCAGCGCAGACCGTCAGCGTCGTGGAGCGCGAGTAGCAATGTCATGGACGTTGTAGCGGCACGTTGGTGTTGGGGGTGTTTTCGGCGACAATGATGGCCCGATGCGGTGGCTCGAGCAATGGCGCAGGCGATGGCAGCACGTGCAGCGGCCTACAGTTGATGTGTGGGGCACGGCGGATGGGCCCGCAGAGGTCCGACAGCGGCAGGGGTCTGGCGGTTGGGCAGGTCATCCAAGGTGGTTGAGGGCGGCCGAGGGCGGTCGTAGGTGGCGGATGGTGACCGCGGACAACCGATGGCAGTTGAGGCGGTAGAGGGAAGCCGAGAACGGATGCGGTTGTGGCCTCGGCGGCCTCTGGTGCAGACGCAGCTTGCAGATGCAGCAGCAGCCATGACAGGCTACAGCTATGGCCACGACTGACTACGGTTACGGCCACGGCTGACAACGGCCATGGCTTGCGGTCGCAACCAGTGGTGACCGCGGGTTGCGGTTGTAGCCGTGACGTTGCGGCTGTGGCCGGCTACGACCGCGATCGGCAGTGACCGTGATCGGCTGAGACTGTGATTGGCTACGCCTGCAAACTATGGCCGCAATCGGTGGCGGCCACGGTCCGCTCCAGCCATGGCTCGAGCAGCGGATCAGTGGCCGGCCTAGGGTTCCGGCTGCAATAGATCTTCACGCGGACAGCGATCAAGCGGCAATGTCGATCTTCCCTCCCCCTGATGAATGGTCGACGACATTGGGATCCCAATGATGGATCTTGGGCAGCCAGGTGGCGTGGGGTGATGACGACGGTGCACGCACGGGCTAGGGTTTCGGCAGCAGAGATTTGACGGAACATGACTCTAGTGGAATGGGATTCAGTAGAACAGGGAACGGGTGACGGCTGTCGGCCCCGTTCCCCTTCTGTCCTCCTCTCTCTCACTCTCTTTTTTCTCCTTTTTTTTATTTTTTCTTCCTCCCAAGAGGTCGTCAGGCTGCCCTTTCTTTTCCAAAAATTCACAAAGTCTACTCTTTAGGGCGCCCTCTCCTTCCCTTATGTAGGAAGGGTGATGGGTTCTAAGGAGGACCAAAAGAGAGAGTGGCCTATTAGAAAAGGGCCCCCCACTTAAGACCACTAATACAAATGTTTTAAAACAAAACAAAAAGACAAAAGGGTTTGAAGGGAAAAAAGACGAAACAAAAAGGAGATGTGCAAGGATAATGGCTCGAGAAAATCAAAACTATCTAGATATCTTCGCCCTCACTTTGGCATGTCACACTAGCGGGGCTTGAGCCGGCGAGTGTCGCTGGCAACGACATGCACTTCGGTGTCATCCTTGATGGAGTGGGATCTCGTGCTCCATCAGGTTGTCTCCTCTTATATTGATAGGGGACAATTTCATATTGACCACTCAATCATCGTCGTCAACTTCTTGATGCTCTGAAACTAAGACTGTTTAGAATCCCATGCTTAGATACTCGTAGATGATAATCAAAGTACAACTTTTGGTCCACAATATGTCTTTAGAGTCTTAGGTTTAAGGATTAGTTACATAATCATGATGTGAATCAACCTTATTGATGGTTTGGTATCATACCATTCAAGGATGTTTACAGATCAATTCAGTGAAATCTTTCCATTAAAGATCACCCACGATCTATCCTTAGTGTTACCATAATAATGGCTATGTGACTAGCCATACTCATCATATGAGTGAGGTTTAATAGTGTTATTTGATCTAGATACTTCAATGTCCTTCTCAAGTATCTCTTAAATGGGAATATTTGGAACTCATGCTTAAAGACTAGTGATCTTTGTATTACGATCTCATCCTGATTCACTAAGTTGGATCTTGTATTTATGGACTTCATTATAAGATTCACATATGCACTATTATAAGTATATTGTATTAATGAACATGGAACGAGATATGGAATGTGTGATTTGCTTACCGACCAAATATATTTCCATCAGTCTTCCACATCAAATGTCCTGAAGTTTTCATCCTTTAAGATATATGTAACCTTCATTAGATAGCCAAAAAATATAAGAATATAATTTAAAAAGGCTTAGAAATACATGTATACCCTCCTCTAACTAGAGCCAAGAGACCACCATTTGCATTGCACGTTAGCACTCCACCAAGATGGCTGACATGCAACACCTATTAGAATTCTATGCTTCAGGTAACTCTAGCATCAAATAACAAAACAAGCCTGACTCAACCATATTCTAGTTGGATTTAGATGATACAACATCGAATCTTGACCAAGTAAACTCCAACATATGTGCATGCCTCCTCCTACATAACACACAAATATTATATGACACCAATCATTCTCCACTCTTGTGAAATGTTTCCCAGCCCCATCGCAGAATTGTTAGAGTTCAATCTTTGTTTTCATTTCAATTGTATGTAGTTCACCCTCCGCCAATAGGATTTCTAAAGCTCATTGTGGGTGGTGCGGCCTAAGGGAACCTAGGCCCAGTAGATGGAGGTAGTATCCTTTGAGACCACACAAAGTATCATTTTTTTGCTTTCTCATCTTTCTATGGATTATAGACTAATCCAACAGCAAAGCTATGGTGATACTTGATGGCTTGATCCTCTGTGAGGACTAAACCTTCATAGTATCATCTTAGAATCAGACTCAGAGTTGTTGGTCGACATGCTATGTGCAGGCTCATGCTCCCAATATTGTCTCTAGAGAGTTTGGCAAAACATCATGTAATGTTGCCGACACTTGACTGACATTCATCATCACTTGTGTGAGGGAAACCAGACAGCAGATGCCCTTGCCAATTATGTGGTATGCTCTCACCCCCCCTCCTTATACATCACTTGGTAGCACCTTCCTCAGGCAGCTCGCGGCTGCCATCATGTTGAGAGCCTCGGCTTGCCCGCTCTCTGCACGGATCGTCCTATCGAATGCTAGCCCTCATGAGTGGTGTATTGCATGGAGCTAGATGGGGGAGTGTGCGACCTCTCGCCTAACCACTATACCCTCAGCGCACCTCCATGATGATATCTTATGATGGTGCAATGACTGCTTATACTCCATGCACCACCATCTCTGAGGGACACTAGCATGGTATGGGCACCCGAGGCCTTCTCTGGAAGCTACACTCGTATCACCTTTGTATATTTTATTATTTTGCATCATGGCATGGGCAAGTTGGGGCTGGGTATAATAAGGGCATTTATGCTCTCTCTACACATATAAATGCTTATAAACACTTCGCTTAATATATAAGACCCCTTGGGGGGCATCCAATGCATGGCTGGATTGGGCTAGAGGCACAACCCTTGGGTTGGTCGTACTCGGCACCGTGTTTTTTGCCCAAAAAAAAGAAGTTTGTACGTAATTCATTATAATTAAGAAAAAACAAAATATTTCCAAAAAACAAATAAATGTTTTTATAGTTTGTATAGTATTCACTATTTTTCTTACACTAATTCAATAAAAATCTTAAATATAAAAAATATAAATATAAATCATAAAAAAATTATTAAATAATTTTAATATCATTAGTCATCATTTTTTATTTGATTCTTAAATAAATTTGTTGAGGAAAAATTACAAATATTTTTGGCATAAATGAGATGTCTTTAAGCGCCTTTATTTCGTATGTAAAGTTTCATCAAATATGTAGATGTTCCCACTTGATGAGGATTGTTGATTAGAAAAAATTTATTTGGGTATAGTGGTTGATATTTTAAGCAAATTATTTTATTAAATTGACTTTTACAATTCGTTAGATAATTTAAGTCAAATGAGAATTGTGTAAATGGTCATTTGACCTGATACACCAAAGAAATTTTTACATAGATTGTTGTATTTTGAACATGATATAGGAGACTATCATCTCAAGATTTTGAACAGGATTATATTTGATGAATCAATAAGTCAACGAGGGTAACTTTTTTAGGTATGAATAGACATATGAGCAGAGATAGTCTGAAGGAAGATGATGCAATCAAGATTTTTATGATTTCATATTGCATCAGTCCTGACCAGGATTCCCCATTAAATTTTAATTCTTCTTGTATTATCAAAAACATGGTATCAGGTACAACCAATCCCAAGGTCCTACTCATAAACACATCCACTCATGCAAGACTTTATTTGTGTGGAGTGAGCATAAATATCCCAATATACACATATGCCTAACTGGTACACGCCCATGAAAAGAAGAAGAGGCATACGGTAGTCATAACTTGGCAGGTCACTAAGTACGCCTTGGTCAGAAGTGGTTTTGCATCCCCCCGAGACACAGTTCCATGTAGGAGAGGAGGTGATGTTATTATTGTCATCAAATGTTGTCGTAACAACACAATGATGTAGACAAACGCCTATGAAAATTGGCATGCATGCCTGCTAGACTTTTGTTCTTTACCCATACCTTAAGTCATTATAGGAGTGTCATGTGGTCAAGGGATTTCAAGTAAAGAGTTAAAAATGACACACTGGTTACATGGTAAGGTTAATTAATACTTTGTACTCTCTAAAACATGTCAGGTACCAGGTAATGAACTCAATTTATGTACTTTTTAATTGTTGTGTATTGAACTCAAGCAACAATATTTCTATTTTCCTCAATTATTAAGGGTTAAAATGGGGATGGATTCCTCAGAGAACTTAAGTGATAATTTCAGTGCTCTAGTGAGAAGATATGGTGATATATAGATATAAACAGAGAAGGGATTTTGGATAAATATGAAGGATGAGAAGATGGAATATAAATTGAGTAAAATTATAAATAGTTACTGATACGTTTATACTTTTTATCTTCATAAAATGGTAATATTCAGATTCAGGAGGAAGAATGGAATAGAAGAGAGAATCGACGAAGTGAGAGATATGGCTTTGACAATTTTTTTGCTGAATAAATCAAATCTAAAATAAAATTGGGAAATAGGATCTGGATTATTCATGGAGATATTATAAGAGAGAAAATGATCCAAACCCTCACACAAACCTTTTCTCATACCAATCCTAGGCTGGGTGATCCTGGATCCGCTATAACAATGATCATCTACTTGATCTTGTCACCATCATGAAAGGCTTTTTAGAATTCTAGGGGAACAAAAGGAGAGATATTCCATCCTTTTGATCAAGGGTGGAGATGCACCACCAGAAGGACGTCCAAGGGTGTGGTCACCTCTTAAAAATCCTAGCCCCTTCCAAAAGTAAGGTAATCCCTCAAAAAAATAGGTAATAGCCTCCATTCTTAAGGACATGCGTCCATTTCTTAAAAAGGCAGATCTTAACCCCTTCCTAAATTTATTGTGCTCTCATTAGTAGTGTAGAGCCATAACCTTATTCAATATCCTTCCATATCACATTCTTACACACCAAGCACTCACAATTAATATCCTTCTCCCATGCATCTTATTCAGAATATGGTACAATAACTCATTTATCCAGAGGGAGCTAAGGTGAAATTAGTTACATGTATTTTATGCTAAATATCAAATAAGTTAATTATAAATATATCATAGATATCCAATTTCTGATCCATCTTAAGAATTCTACCAATTTAAATGTCTTAGCTCCTTAATGACTCATTACTTTATTCAAAATGAGGTTCACAATTCTCAATGGCTGCAAATTTTGGACTGACTGGTGATTAAAATTATTTTTCCTTGTAAATCTCATATTCCAGTTCACTCTTCACACATACATCTATGAAGTCTAGGAAATGGATACCACGACTAGCTTCATCAATGGAATCTTTAAGGAAGGGTGAATAACACAATCTCAAGGTCATGTATCTTAAGTGTGAATTGAACAGGTCTGCCAATGGAGCAAACAGTTGAAAAGGTCTGCTCTGTTAACATTCAGATTTTTTAAGGAGATCAAGTTTCATTGTTCCCTCCCAGGTAGTCATTAAAATTTCCTCAAATATATTTTCATGATTTTTTTATTTTTTACAGCCAATAATAAATTTAATAGTCCTCTTAGGCCTAAAAGCATATGTGCTCCTACTATAGGCATGCAAGTGTGAGGATAGGTAGATAGTTGTGTACAGAGGTGTAGAATTGTGTGGACATTTGATAGCTTATGTGTGGGCACAAGCTACCTATAATGCTGGTGTGCAGGCATGATGCACCTAACATGCTTGTATACCATTCTTGGAATGCAGATGAGTGATGCGTAGCATATGGGAGTCAGCCATGTGGCATCCATGCAGACAACCAAGGGTCAGATATGATTCACTTCACCTTAATCTTGAACATGTTGAAAAAACCCAAGACTGTAAACAAAATTTTCCACTTGACTTCATGGAGGTAAAGTGGGATTAATGGAAAACATTGTTTATAATATTAGTAAAATCACAATAGTGGGGACTCATTATGCAATTAAATGCTGTGTGAAATGTGGTTAAATCATAAGATGAAATGTACGTAAAGAGCTAAATTTTGATTCATATATGTAATATAAATTTTATATTTATATGATAAAAATATGTGCAATTGGAATAAAGTAGGATCCAATGTTTAGAATTATAGGACAGAAAAAAATCTCTATTTTTTACATGATCTAAAATTCTCCAAAATGCCCTTTCCCCATCATAGAAAATATACTTTTCCCTTTTATTTTCCCTGTGATGTTAGAAACATCATATTTGTAATAGTGCACATGCGAAGCTTTTAAATGAAACCTATAATTAAATACTATGACTAAATAAATCATGATTCAGTCATAATTAGGTAATTTTTTGTTGTTAAAAATTTATTCTAATTATTCCTATGCAAAGCATATACAAGAAGGATATCAAAATATCTTGATGAACAACATCTCATCCCGCTCAAAAAGGATGAGTGTGGAGAATTGGATAGCCATTAATGTAGAGACACTAATAGATAGTGGGTGCTCCTTGGGAAAATTTCTCACTCAATTGATCCATATGAATCTCAAAACTGTATTATACGTAACATCAATGAGGTTGATTCATGTCATGAATTTAAGTGGCCATTAGACTTGAGATGCCAGAGTCACCTTGTGGATGAATAACTGTGTTCTGACTATGACCTTAAAGTCTCAATTGGAGGAATTTTTATCTTAAGTTAGTTATATATGAGACATTTAATATTTTTCTAATTTTGTAAGGACATGTGATTAATTCCAATAGAACTAAATAATTAACAAGTTTTTTGTGCCAGTAAAGATGTTTATCTTCAGATTAATCAAAAGCGTGGAAACCTTAACTAGATTCTGGCAGAGTGGAGAGATAGAAGGAAGGTGTAAAGGTCATAATTGTCTAAAGTTAAATATTTCATACCAAGATAAAGTCATCAGATTAATCTAAAATTGTCGGGGTAGCTTTGTCTTTTCTCCCTCTTTCAAGCCACATAGATAATTATACTAGGGTAGACCCAAATAGACACGAATTGATTTATAAATGGCCCCAACATTATTTGCTCTGGATGGTATCAACAAGCTTTATAAGTCAAACTGTATTTCCCTTCTTGGACTGAATCTGTGAGTTACTTCTTGTTTCTTGATGTGCTTCTTGTTTGTTGCAAAATACCAAGCATGGGTGAAATATACATGATCTAAGAGGGGTGATGGACCGAGAGC
The DNA here is from genome assembly GCF_029677425.1 of Wolffia australiana. Classification (NCBI taxonomy): domain Eukaryota; kingdom Viridiplantae; phylum Streptophyta; class Magnoliopsida; order Alismatales; family Araceae; genus Wolffia; species Wolffia australiana. Next base: position 7,604,313 of record NC_135835.1, read on the forward strand.
ATCATAATCTTCTAAGAGTGCACCAAAAATACCTAAAAAATAAGATAGGTAGTTCTAAAATAGAATGATCAACATTCAGTCATCAAATGCCTCAATTTAACATCTAATATTCTATTTCGATTTATTAGATTTCCAAGATAGTTCTCTTTGAGTGAGGACCAGGTTCAAGAGGATCCTGCTCTCCTCTCTTATTCCCTACCCTAGATCTTGATATTTTGAAAAAGATCAAGATATAAACATGCTTATGATCCATCTTCCTCACCTCTGGTTTACTTGACTCTTCTAGAGAATACCTAGGTCAGCTGAGGATATGCTTTTTGCATAGAGTACCTTTTCAGTATTTCCTTATGGTGGCGACAGCATCAACACATCGACACTAGAAGCGCCACCACCGTCATCCGAAGTCAACGCCACTGCTAAGGACACGCCGTCATCATCACCGTACCACGTCAACACGCCAGCATCAGGCACGTCTCCACCTATGCACGCCCCTTCACACGTCCTGACACGTCGCCAAAGACAGATCAAGAACTGCCCCCTGACGTGACACGAAACTACGTCCCTCGTCTTTATTTTATTAACTGTATTTTCTTTTTCCTCCAAGGCCTATATGTATAGGCCAATGTTCCAAGAAACAGTTAGGCAAGTCATAATTCAGGAATTGAGTTTCTTTCACTCTTCTTGGAGGACTTCCCCTGGCCTCCCCTTCTCCCTCAGGTCGCCGCCGCCATCGTCGCCATTGTCGCTGCTGCCGGCAATCCCTCTCCTCTCTCTCTCTCTCTCTCTCTCTCTCTCTCTCTCTCTCTCTCTCTCTCTCTCTCTCTCTCTCTCTCTCTCTCTCTCTCTCTCTCTCTCTCTCTCTCTCTCTCTCTCTCTCTCGCTCTCTCTCTCTCTCTCTCTCTCTCTCTCTCTCTCTCTCTCTCTCTCTCTCTCTCTCTCTCTCTCTCTCTCTCTCTCTCTCTCTCTCTCTCTCTCTCTCTCTCTCTCTCTCTCTCTCTCTCTCTCTCTCTCTCTCTCTCTCTCTCTCTCTCTCTCTCTCTCTCTCTCTCTCTCTCTCTCTCTCTCTCTCTCTCTCTCTCTCTCTCTCTCTCTCTCTCTCTCTCTCTCTCTCTCTCTCTCTCTCTCTCTCTCTCTCTCTCTCTCTCTCTCTCTCTCTCTCTCTCTCTCTCTCTCTCTCTCTCTCTCTCTCTCTCTCTCTCTCTCTCTCTCTCTCTCTCTCTCTCTCTCTCTCTCTCTCTCTCTCTCTCTCTCTCTCCTCTCCTTTCCTCTACCCTCCTTTCCTTCTCTCTCTCTTCCCTTCTACCTCTTCGCTAGACCCGTTTCTCCAGCGCAGGCCATTCCTGCCCAGGGCCACCCACGCTAGACGCCCGGCGCCAGCCGCCCGCCCAGGGCCGCCCGCACCAACGCCAAGCGCAGGCCGCCCATGCCAGACACCAGCGTCGGTCGCCCGCCCAGGGCCGCCAGCGCCAACGCCCAGCGCAGGCCGCCCCTGCCAAGGCTGCCCGTGCCAGACGCTAGCGCCGACTGCCCCGCCCAGGGCTGTCCGCACCAACGCCCAGTGCAGGCCGCCCGCCCAAGGCCGCCCGCGCCAAACGCCAGCGTCGGTCGCCTGCCCAGGGCCGCCAGCACCAACGCCCAGTGCATGCCACCCCACCTAAGGCCGCCCGCGCCAGACGCCAGCGCCAGACGCCCTTGCTCAGGGTCGCCCACACTAGACGCCCAGCGTCGACTGCCTCACTAAGGGCCGCTTGCGCCAAACGCCAGCGCCGGCCGCCCCACTCACGGCCGCCCGCGCATGTCGGTGTCACCTGCACCTACGTTCGCATGCATCTGTTGGCTTCTTCTCTTAGTCCACGTGCCCTCACACATCAAGCAACCCTGCCAGTGCGAACGACTCAATACCAGGGCCGTTCAATGCCCGAAACGCCCAGATATTATCATCCAGTGGGCCATACAATGCCCAGATTGCCTAGTCACGTCATGATCTGAATTTCTTGCAGCCTCATCAAGCACTACGGTGCTCAGGTACACCTGAACTCTTTGGTGTCGAGTGTTCTTCGTCCAGTGTTCCACAAGGATTCTTCCACCGCCGTCAAGTTTGATTTGATTTTCTTGGAACTTCCACAAATTCTTTCTTTTGTGAGATTTCCCGCGGACGTGAATTTGTAGTATTGCATTTGGTGCTTCGGCATCGTCGTAGTGGTTGAAGACAGTTCTCCCGCCCTCGACGAGGATAAGAGCTGCACCACCAGTATTCGTGAAATGGTGGTCTGAAAGTGATCTAACCGTCTGGATAGTAGAGGGAGAAAAGACGAACATGCCCTCAAAATTTCAGCTCGATCTGACGGTTAGATCTCAAGATATCGCAGTTTTATTGAGGATTAATCCTAGCCATTGGATTAATTTATCTCTCCTCCAATGAGTTAGGAAATGGTGCTTCCTGATTGGCTGCCACATTTTTACCTCATTTTCCCCCTTCTTGTATCGCGATCTGACACATCATTGTCCGCATCTGCCGCCCACAATCATTGGGAAATAATTGTTCTCTTTAAAAGGCTAGGATGATGCCACGTCGCCATTCTCTTTTATTCTTCTAAAAAATAGCACAAAACGACAACTCAAGCCGCAATGTTTGACTTCGTCATTCTTTTAAAAATAATAAAGTATGGAGGTAAGCTTACCGTTGTTTTAAAATTTTAAAAAAATGCGGCGTTGATTTCCGCGTGCATTTTAATGCACGCGGCGAATCGACGCCGCATAAATGAATAATAATAATAACAAATGTTTGCACGTGCATGTCGGCTGCCGCGTGCATTAATGCATGTAGAAACTCGACACCGCATGCACACTGCTTAATGCACGTGCATGTCGGTAGCCTTAATTTTTTAAAAAATATATGTATTCAATCGTTCTCTCTCTCTCTTATTATTTGATAATAATCATCCACTCATTCGCCCGAATTTTGGGCGAATGACGTGGATGCCCTTTAGTATATATATAAATACATTATAAAATGCCAAATAAATTAAATATGTATTATTTAAATATATAAAAATCATTTCTTAGCTATATAACGGTCAAAAAATTATAAAAAAATGGAAAAATTCCAGAAAATTTTGAAAAGCCCTTACCAACCTTTATTCAAATATTTAAGGCCCTGCAAAAAATATTTCTTCACTAAAATGAGGTTAACTTCCATGTAATAAATGATAAAAAATCAGAAATAATAATAAAATGAAAGTGTAAGAGATTTATCTTTATTTTAATATGATAACATGCAAATATAGTCATTAAAACACATGAATATAATGTAAAATTCATTAATTAATCATGTTAATTTGCAAGTTATCAGACCCTCCTTTTATCCTAAGTAAATGTATAGTTTTTTATATTAGAGTTTACTTGATTTCTCGGTGAGAATCAGAAACTATAAAAGTACTCCCCAAATCTTGCTCCACTTCACACCTAGGATAAAAGGTAAAAACGTGGAACCTTTTCATAAAATAATATAAGACTTAAATCATAAAAATTATTCAAAAAATTAATGAATATGAATTTTCTCAATGAACTTTATAGCATCATATAAAGCTGACTTGTGACAATTTTCAAAAGTTCCAATATATAATGAAGTAAAAATTATCAGCGCTCATTCATCATAACAGGATTATACAATTATTCAAAGTGCGAATCAAAATTTTAATGGGGATTTAGTATTTCACATATAACAAAATTTATCTTAAATTGAGTACCAATTATTAAAAGCTAAATATGTACTTTTTGAAACATATCAGAAATTTTGATTATCTATTTTACATCATTTATGTCTGTCAATATTTGATATTTAATCATACTTCATGTATATATTTATTGTCAACAATCATCAAAGTTTTTTATTAGGTTATATATTAATTTAATCTCACAATTTGGATCATACAAGGAAATAATTTCACTCTTATATGAATGGTTCTCTAGTATCTCCTGAGTTTTAGGTACTGGAGCTATTTATTGCTGATTTTTCTGAGTTTGATCCATTAGCAACATATTCATTGTATCAGCTTAGAAACTTTTGGATTTCTAGCCTATTGTTTCTAGTGATAAATTTTATAAGAGCTGAACATATTTTTACCAAAGTATTAATTATTAATAATTAAAAGAATTATTGGATTTATTTTCTAAATCCAACTAGCTCCATAGAGGTAAAGTTGTTAAATATAATTAGAAGATTAAAGTGGATTTGTGTAAAACATCAATGAGAATTTGATTATGAAGGGCATACATTGGTTCATGGTAGAGCTTGTGTATAGGCTTTGGAGAATCAGCATGAGATCTAGCATGTGATTTTCCAGACAGTCCACTACAAGCTTCTCAAAATGTGACCCAAACAGCCACCTTTTTTCGTTGTTCTTCCTGGCCTTTCGTCTCAGAACAACAAACTGATCCAAGTGCCCCAAAAGCATATTAGGTTGGGACACCTGAAAAAATAAAAAGGAGAGCTGAATTTGAATTTAGGGGGACACATAAGCGAGTAATGTATTAATTTAGTGCCTCACGACATAGGCCCAATTCCGTTTATAATTTATGAGATTAAGAGGGGTATTTTAAGTGTCTAAATACCCACATATAAAAATCTATTATCCCTCTATATTTTCTTTGTTTTCGAGGCATTTTCTAGTGTCTTCTTATTGGTTTATTATATTACTACTCATTTTTTATGTAAACTGCTTGTTGTGGAAGGCATATTCAGACTCTAGGTTGAATCACTTAACCAAGATCATACCTAGTCGGGTTTTTCTAACTCACTTAAATACTAAATATTATGATCCTACATTCTTCCTTCTTCCCAATCTCATTCTTCACAAATCACATAGTGGGAACCCTCTTCCTATCTCTCTTATTCAGATCTTAAATGTTCTGATTTTTACCATAATATCAGAATCACATTGTTCCAACACTTCAACCCAGAGTTTCATCTCCTCATAATTTCCTCATTTCTCATAGTAAAAATTCAAATTGAAATTTGAAGATCTGACTCTCTACACTTCAAACTCATTCCCCTCTTTACATTGTATTTACTTCTTATTAAGGTGATTTCATAGTAAGTGTATGGGGTGTTGGTGGAAGGTGTACATGATGACCTGATATGCATTGTCTACATTTTGGTGCACATGTGATGACATCAGCAAATGTGATGACAGAACCTTGTGTCATACACACCCTAACATCCTCGGGGATGCAAAACTGCTTTTGGAACCAAGGCCTACCCAGTGACCTGTCAAGGTATGACATTTGTATGCCTTTTGATCTCATTGTGGATATGGATAAGTGGGGGTCCCATGTGTATATTGGGATATTTACACTCACTCAGCATCACTACAATCCTTTAAGCATTTAACATTTAGAATATTTGAAACCCCATCTGGTGGTGTCTATGAGCACAACCATGGGTTGATCAGTCTATGAGCATGACCATGGGTTTGGTCCTACCCCGAGCCATATATTGCCATAAAAACATGACTCTTTTCAAAAAATCATTCAACCCATAAAACTAGCATCATCATATCCTATGTATTGCAGTTTCTTTCATACTTCTAGGTTATAATTTACCTTCAGTTTTAAATAAAGTAAAGGGTAAGTTAGATCGCATTATTTGTGACACTCCCTGAATTATATTGGCCTTTTAATGACTTTGTATTTTTATATTATCCTTGCCATCAAATTGTATGTATAAATAAATTAATATTTAATTAATTTTTTGGGTACTTTTATAAGCTTATTTGAACATGATGGGAAGTAACATGTATATTCATGATTTAATTAAGCTAAATCTAATTTTTTGTTTCAGGTTTGACTTTTAAAAATAAGAACTAACGATGAGTATTTTCCCAAATTATCTACTAGATATATCAAATGAAGATATTATGATATCTTTTATTACATTAAATTTATTTTAATATCATGATTGGAATTATCAAAGTTTTATAAGCTCGAGGATATTTCTTATTTTTCTTGAGATCATCTGTGTTAACTTAAATTTTATGTGAATATCCATTGGAATCATGGATATCAATAACTCATGGAGTAATTTTTTATATTAAAATTTATGAAGGATATTGTTAGGACATACAATCCCTACGAGGATTGATGATTCCGTTATACCAACTGCACCCCAATCTATTGTGACAGACCAATCACAAAAAAGAAATGATTTTGAAATAAAATAGATATTTTCATCATGAATAAAAATAATTTATGACTCAAAATCATTTATGTTTGTCTATACATGAGTCAAAGACAGAGCACTAATCATAATATCGGTTATCGTAAAAATACATAATTTCGTGTACAATTGAGATTGATAACACAATTTAATTAATCGTTAAGTATTGATGAATGTCATTGTGAATAACTAATTTCATGTGTGTATGATTGGGCCGTGTTATTAGTGACCTTCAAAAAACACAAAGTAGGGTGAAATTTATTAAGCCAAGCAACGCATATTTATGAAGTCAAAGTATTATATGTATTAGTTCAGAATAAACTTACATGACCGTATGTATCAAGCAAATGATAAATTATAAAATAATAGTTATCATTTATTTTCAGAGAAAATGGTTTCAAAAAGTAAACATCAGATATTATACAGTAAGTTTTGGGTAATTTATAAACTGAAAATAAAATATATCTAAATAGTTATCAAGCTACATAATTTAAATCAATAAAAATAATATCAAAGGATATTCCAATGGTTATTAAATAATAATATATATCAATTCGAATAGATACCTCACATAATACTCGGTATGATTAACAGTATAAAATTATGCTGCCCAAAAAGTTTCTCGTTTTTTTGGTGATGCACCTTAGCATCTTATGAGTCGTATATTTTTCGCATGAAAGTTCATACAAAGAAATTTAATTTAATTTAATTATGAGTTGTTAAGGTGCTGCGTACAATTTATTTAAAATATCATAATGAAATTAGAGGTTATTCTGTTACCCTTTTTAATTATCCCTCTGTATGAGCCTCATTGAAAGGTACAGACTGTGAGCATATAATTTCGTATCAAGACTTTTTTCACATATAGCTCATTTCTGTGATAAGTTTATAGATGTTTTTAAAAGACATCTAGTATTGAAGATTTCAGAACACGAAGTTGTAGACAAATTGATATTCAGTGAATGGGCGTTAATAAACTTTGATTAAAAATATTTTGTCAAGATGAATTAAATATACACATAAATTTTATGGTTCGCATAGGACTGGAATAAAAAAACTCGTACATGAAAACAAAGTTATGAGAATCATTTCCACATCATACTAAGTTTAGACAACTTAGAAATAAAATTTTTTTTTTTTTGAAACGAAAAAGGGGGTCACCAGTAAGACGGTGCCCCCATTGCCATAACTATGTAAATCATTACAAGGTATGGATGCCTAGAGGCGAAACGCGGTTACATGTCGCGGCACCACACTGAAGCGAGAGCCCTGGTGTCTTGTATGACTGCCAGAGCTACTGGTAGTCGACTCCGGAAGATGACCTCATTTCGGTGAAGCCACAAGGTCCAAAGGATGGCAAAGAGTCTTTGCCATTCGGCTTCACTCCGGTATGGCCCACCCCGGAGCGATGTCCAGAAGGACTCTATTGATCAGGTGGCCACACCCGGGATCTCTTCCGTAGTCCACACCTCCCGCACCAGGGGGCAGCGGAAGAACAGATGGTCGCAGTCCTTGAGTTCCCCTCTGCACAAGGCGCACTCGGCTGATTCCCCCGGTCTCCATTTTCGCCGTACACTTCGCGTAGTGAGTCGACGACTCAGCAGCAACTAGCCAAATATCTTCACAGTCAAGGGGATCTTCCACTTCCAGATGAGGCGACACCCCCCGGGGAGGTCTGGGACAGTCGGGGAGTGAGACTGACAGAGCCGTGAGTATACCGTTCTCGCGGAGAAAACTGCTCCCCGCCATACGACCTGGTCGGCCCTGTCCTCGGTGGGCGTAAGCTGCCCCAGTGAAAGCTTCAACTCCTGGAGGTCCCTCTATCGTTGATCTGACAGGTGCCCTCGAAAATTCCGCGACCATCCCTCGTGCCAGCACACCCGGACCGCGGCGCGCGGATCCTGTGCTAGCGCGAACAGGCGGGGGTATTTCTCCTTTAGCCTCCCTTGACCCGACCAATCGTTGAGCCAAAAGCGAAAAGTCCCCCCAGAACACTAACGGCTGCCGTTGGAGTCTGCCCAGGCTGTGCCTATCCAGGCAGGCTCCGTAGGAATCTCAAATGACTTGAGTCGTCAAGCAGTCCAATGGCTGGAGCATACGGTAGACCCATTTGGACAGGAGAGCCTGGTTGGAGAGCTGAATGTCTCGAATGCCTAGGCCTCCAAATCTGGTTGGTCGGCATATGTCCTTCCAAGCCACCTGCGCTGCTCCCCGACAATCCCCTAGTTGACTGCCTTTCCAGAAGAAGCGCCGCATAATGGATTCCATGCGGGTCTGGACAGCCCCCGGTGCTCGGAATATTGACAAGTAGTGAGTTGGGATGGACGAGAGCACCGCCTTGATGAGAACCAGCCGCCCCCCCCCTTGGACAGCAGTCTAGACTTCCATCCTTCCAGACGCCGCTCCATGTTCTCAAGAACTGGTTGCCAGTCTCGGTCCCGGATCCGCCCCTCGGAAAGAGGGAGCCCCAGGTAACGGATTGGGAGGGTGTCGATGGGGTTATTGAGAGTGGCTGCGCACCGTCGCTCCGTCTCCGGTGTCATACCGAAACCCACGAATGATGATTTCTGCCGATTGAGTCGAAGACCTGCAAAATCAGCAAACATGTCAAGTAAAGTGGAGACGGTCCCCGCCGCCTCAGCCGATCCCTCGATGAAGAACATTGTGTCGTCGGCATACTGCAATAAAGGGATTCCCAGGGGCTGGCTAGGAGTTTGGAATCCCCGGAGCAATCCCCTCCCATAGAGCTGCTGAGTGCATACGGCTAAGGCGTCCATGGCAATGACAAATAACAGTGGCGCCAGCGGGCACCCCTATCGAACCCCTCGTTGCGGGTGAATCCATCCCCCTTGTGGACGTCCATCAAGCAGGATAGAGAACACGTGGGTTGTCACGCATTGCTTCATCCACTGGATCCACAACTCGGGGAATCTTCCTCGGCGCAGCATTGCCCACAGGAAGCCCCAATCCAAGGAATCATATGCCTTTGCAAAATCCACCTTCCATATGAATGCAGTGGTTCCTCTTCGCTTCCATGCCGCCACGATTTCCCCCGCCAAGACAGTGCTGTCTGTCATCATCCTGCCCGGGATGAAGGCTGACTGATAGGGGCTGACGAGTCCATCAATCACTTCCCGCAAGCGATTAGCCAGCACCTTGGCCATGAGGAGATAGATGGTGTTCGAGAGGGAGATGGGGCGGAAATCACCGATGTCTTCCGCTCCTTGCTTTTTAGGCAATAACACTAGGTGTGATCGCTTAAACTGGGCCATGTTGAGCTCCCCCTCCATAGTTGTGCCATGGCCTGCAGCAGGTCCGGACCGATTGTGGGCCAAAATTCTTTGTAGAAGAAGACTGGGATGCCGTCGGGTCGTGGGGCCCCCTCAGCGTTGAGGCCTTGTATAGCCGCCTTAACTTCCTCCTCCGTGAATGGGGTGGTCAGCCCCTGTTTTTGAGTCTCCATTAGCGTGGCTACTCTGCGGCCGGACCATCGCGAGACATGTCTAGGTCCCTTCCGAGAGACGGCGAAAAAGTGTCGTGCAAGAGCCTGGCCAATCTCTGCCGCCTCCGCGTGCACCGTGCCCCCCACACGCACTCTGGCGATCTGGTTCCTCCTTCGCCGCCCGTTGGCACACATGTGGAAAAATCGGGTGTTCGCGTCCCGCTCTTTGAGCCAAAGCTGTCTCGAGCACTGTCGCCAATCCATTTCTCGTTTGTAATCCTCTTCCGTCACCGTGGATTTGTGCTGACGCCGTTCTTGCATCTCCTCCTCCGTGAGGGGTCTAGTATCTTCAACGTCATCCCACTGTTTTATCTATTCCAAGGCTACATCTCTACAGCGGCTCCAATCCGCTCTCCTCTGCTGTTGGGTCGATTTTAGGAACGAGCGGAGGCCACTTAGCTTGGACGGGAGGTCTCGGGCTCCGCCCGCGGAGTGCAGCCATGTCTCCCACCACCGCTGGACATCGTTCCGGAACCCGTCTTCTCGTAGCATTGATCTATCCACCTTGAAATAAGTGGAATGTAGGCCATCCGGTCTTGGCCGCCACACTATTGGCGAGTGGTCAGACATTGGTCTTGGCAGCGCAACAACTTCAGCCGAGGGGTGTGTCTCCATGAGTTCCGTCGAATAGAGGAACCTGTCCAGCCTTGAGAGGGATTGAGGATGGGCGGAGCTGCGCCACGTATACGTGCTATTCGACGGGCCCATTTCGTGAAGACCTTCGGTGGAGATGAAGTCCCAGAGCTGTTGTGACCCACAGTCACGCCCTCCCGCGCCATTTGGTCGATCTCCCGCTTCTAGGGTGACATTGAAGTCCCCCCCCCCCCGCCAGTAGGGGGAGACCCCGGAATCGCCCCACCACCGATTCCAGATCCTCCCATAATTCTGCGCGGTTGGATGGGGACGCCAGACCGTACACCAAGATGACCACCCATTGCCAATTGTCCATACGACGCGACAATTTTACCGCCACTAGATGACGCCCTATCCACCTGTCAGCTTCTTCGAAGTGATCCTCAGACCATGCCACCAACACCCCTCTGGCTCGGCCCATGGCCGGACGTGCCGCAAAGCCCTGGAGATGTCCCCGCCCCAAGACATTCCAAGTGCGTGCATCACACATTTCCAGCATGGTCTCCTAGAGGCAAATGACTGTAGCTTCCTATTCCCGGAGATATTGGCCAATTATCCGTCGCCTACGGGCATCTCGGAGCCCACGAACATTCCACGAGATGCACTTCATGGGGGAGCCGGTTTGACCTCTTCGTGCTGCGCTAGCAGTTGCACCCCTGCCGCCTTAGCGATCTTTCCCGCGTCTGGGGATATCACGGGTCGGACCGTGGTCCCATTGAGCTCTTCCAAGTAGGTGTCGACCTCTTGCCGGGACATGATCGTGCTTGGCTTCCGATTTCTACCCTTGCGCTTGTAGTAGAGCTGTTGCGCCCCTAGCATTCGCTTCGCACGCCCCATATACACCGCTCGGCTGACCCTGTTGCCGTGGTCCCAATCTTCCCGATTGTGGCTGTGGCTTGTGGCGGTCAAGCCCGCTTGCTGAAGCATCGCAGGGCTCTGGATGTTGTCCACCACCGGGGGTTGAGGCTGGCCTGAATCCCCGGGAACACAGGCGGAGATTGGGCCCGACGAAGGAGGCGTAGTCGACGTTAGTGTAGGAGCCGGCGTCGTGTCCCCCTCCACGGTCACTGTCCCCCGGGTGGCTATGGGGGACTCATGTTCCATGTTGAGGGTGGGCGGGTCGTCGGAGGGAGTTGCCGGACCCGTGGTGGAGGGTGGGAAGTGCATCGACCTTGCCGCCTCTGTGTTGGCCTGCGGCTTCCTCCGGGTAGACGGCGACTGCTCCGTCGCTAGTGGTGACGGCTCCGTGTGGTCATGGGACGACACCGTCTTGCTTTGGGGTGTTGCTTTGGGGGAGGACTTGTCCACCTCCGGCGACCAGTCCACGGGTCTGTCTTCTTGGCCTGCTTGGCCGCTGGATCTCGGTTGCGTCGGCGGAGGGAGGGGCATCGCAACTTGGATCATGTAGGCGACCCCATCTCCTTCGCTGATGACCACCGGCGGGATGGCCCCCCCGGCGGGGACTGCAATCTCGACCGCCACACTATTTGGGTCCCCTGATTTGAGGCCGTTGGAGACAATCCGACGTAGGGCTCCAATAGGCCGTGTTATCTTGGCTACTTGCACACATGTCCGACGCCCGAATGGGATCCCCCGAAGTATTAGCGGCACAATATGTTGGCTGAGCTTGCTCACCCCGTTCGCAGGATTTGGCCTGCGCCATATAATCCGGCCGCCTCCGTTGACTTCCTCTTCCCGTCCCCGTAGTGCTTGGAGGTTGGCCCTCGTCAGGTTGCGCATGAAGAAATCGCCCGAGGAAAGTCGATGCACTTCTGCACTCCCCGTTTCTGGCCATTTGGACTGAAGGTGTCGCAACACTTGTTCCACCTTTTGCCGACCGCTAGTCACCTCCCCAACTAGGCATAGAGCCGGCAGGTCTGGTGGGGGCCACGTCCAGGCGGGCTCCCGATGGTATATCCGCGCCTGCGGACAGACTGCCTGTTGGTGCCCCGAGTGGAAGCACAGACGACAGACGCGGGCTCCCGGCACTCCCGAATAAAGTGTCCTCGTGAGAGGAATCGGAAGCACCGCCGCTCGCCCTCCCTGGTGGCTGCGCTGAGAGCAACTGACCGGCGGCGCCTTCGGCGGCGTTCAGCTCTAGTCCATCCCGCTTCCTCTTCCTCGTCGCGCGGGACATCGGCCATTTCCCTGACTACTTCAGCATAGGACCGACGCCTTTTTGGAATTGTCGCCTAGGTCGGTTCAGTCGGGGGATCCGAAACTTGCCAGTTGCGACCGGCCCGAGCAGCTGGATGTGGTGATCGACGTTGCGGGCGTGTACGAGGAGGGCTGCGTGTAGGGGCCGAAGATCTGTACCGACTTGGCCTTGTCGGTCGACGGGTGTGGGCCTCCTTGGCGGTCGACGGGTCTGCCACCCCCTCGGACCTGCCCGATCAGCAATAATGGCTGTCGGGTGGGAAGGCAGCTGCCGCGGCTGGTGCCGCCGCAGCGACATCGGTCGTTTAGACAGTTGAGTCTGCGGCCTTTTCCAGCCCTGCCGCAGGTGGGAGGTATGGCTATTGCGCGGCATCGGCGGAGAAAAGCCTCCGCAGCCTCTCCCGCGGCCAGAGCCCAACATGCGGCGGGACGGCAGGGGTTGCGGGCTCGAGGCCGCCGACGGGGGAGTCTGTCGGCGGGGGGGGGGGGGGTGCGGGCTCGGGAGTTGACAGTTGATGATAATGGGGTAGGGAACTTAGAAATAAAATTGAAGTAAAATTAACAAATAATTCTCAAAAGTGAACTAGACTCATCTTTATAAACAATTTTCATGTAATTGTCAGACTTCATCGGCCTTCAAAATTGTGTACGGGTTCCCATCAGCTAACTTGAAGTTTCATATCATTATCTCAGCAAAGTCACAAATCTGAGGTAAAATGAAAACTATCACATTGTATCAGCTTTAAACTTAAGATGACTGGTTACAGACTATGGATCAATTAGATGTTGATTTGATGCACATAGAGCCCTTCACGCATGGTATTGCATTTGTTTGAGTATTGTATAACCATTTATGGTCGTTTATGGAAATTGTTCAACTTGTGCTTTGGCATATCATATCAGTTTTCACTGTGGCTAGAGAGAGAGCAAGAGAAAAAGAGTTTGTGTGTGAGAGAGAGGGATAGAGGGGATGGAGGAAGAGAAAGTCCAAGAGCAAGAGAGAGAGCGAGAGAGAGAGTTTGTGTGTGAGAGAGAGATAGAGGGGATGGAGAGAGGAAGAGAAAGAGCGAGAGAGAGAGAGAGTTTGTGTGTGTGAGAGAGGTAGAGAGGATGGAGGGAGGAAGAGAGAGAGCGAGAGAGAGAGAGTTTGTGTGTGTGAGAGAGGTAGAGAGGATGGAGGGAGGAAGAGAAAGAGCGAGAGAGAGAGAGAGTTTGTGTGTGTGAGAGAGGTAGAGAGGAGGGAGGGAGGAAGAGAGAGAGCGAGAGAGAGAGTTTGTGTGTGTGAGAGAGATAGTGAGGATGGAGGGAGGGAGGAAGAGAAAGAGTGAGAGGGAGAGAGTTTGTGTGAGAGAGAGAGAGAGGGGGGGGGGAGGGAGAGAGAGAGGGAGAGAGGGAGAGAGTGTGTGTGAGAGAGAGAGAGAGGAGGGAGGGAGGGAGAGAGAGAGAGAGAGAGAGAGAGTGTGTATGTGAGAGAGAGAGAGAGGATGGAGGGAGGAAGAGAAAGAGTGAGAGAGAGAGAGAGTTTGTATGTGAGAGAGATAGAGAGGATGGAGGGAGGAAGAGAAAGAGTGAGAGAGAGAGAGAGATTGTGTGTGAGAGAGAGATAGAGAGGATGGAGGGAGGAAGAGAAAGAGTGAGAGAGAGAGAGAGAGAGAGAGATTGTGTGTGAGAGAGAGATAGAGAGGATGGAGGGAGGAAGAGAAAGAGTGAGAGAGAGAGAGAGATTGTGTGTGAGAGAGAGATAGAGAGGATGGAAGGAGGAAGAGAAAGAGTGAGAGAGGGAGAGAGAGCATGATAGAGAGGACGGAGGAAGGGAGTGTGTGTGTGTGATAGAAAGGAGAGAGAGAGAGACAGAGACAGAGAGAGAGAGAGGTCCAACATAGGGATAAAATCTCATAGAGACGAGAAAATAGGAACCCCAGGAAGAGTAGCTCCGGCATCGACAATAAAGATGTTGCCTGTGACATAATTTGAGGAGTCGTGTGTGAGATACTCACCAGGGAGGTCAACGCAGGGTCCACTGTGCCCTGGGTCCCCAGAGGAACAGTCTTCAACACCACGTCCTTGAGCCATTTCTTCTTCAGGAGGGACTCTGTGATCTCCGACTTGAATATTCCAGGCGATATGGAGTTGACCCGAATGTTGTATTGTCCCAATTCTAATGCCATCATCTGAATCCAAAAATCCACCCCAAACCTAAGTAAAGAAACAGTAAAGTTACTTAATTAGACGATACCCCTCAAGCAAATTTACTTAAATCGAACCCATCTAAACATGATCACGGTGATAGAAGATACGATCCCATCTTGAGGACGCACCATGATCTGATTTGTCAGGCTGATCAAACTGATTGATCACAATGCCCCCGATCGTGAGCGGCCAAGACGATCAGAGAAGAACGCTCATGTTTGATCTATTGGATGTAGACCTTGCTGACTAGCCCCGAGTAAAGGTATTATCATCTTTTCCCAGGTTATAGTTCGTAGACCAATGCACGTTAAGGCTTATGCGTTATGGTTCATCCTCTAAAAAGATATAATATATGAGGGCTCCAAGAATCTAGTGTGTGTATCGTTTCGAGCTGCTTATCAGGTCTTCTTGGTCCCAGAGAGATTGATGGTGCCACTGGCTTGCTGAAGATGTTTCACTGCCATCAAAGTCGATCCAAAGAGCTAGGTATTGTTATTCAGCTGTCATGGGACCTACAAGTATGCGCCTAGATCCATCATGATCATGCTCTGATTGTTATCCTTGAGTGATCATCAAATGGGTGATTGTAAACTGATTGAACCCGTATTCCATTAGATGGGTATTTCTGTTTGATCCCCGACTTCTAAATGTGAAGCATAAAAGATCGAGTAACTGACCTTGGTCAACGCGTTTAAGGCAGTCTTTGAGATGGAATATGCAGCTGACCCGGGAGCTGTCCTCGGCCAACGCCAGATGTCGATGAGATGTTAATGATCGACCCTCCGATCTTTGCATCACACATTAACTTGCAGACAGTCTTAGCAACAAGCCAAGAGCCGGTCAAATTGGTGGACAAAACGTTGGCCCATTCACTTTCCGTGATATCAAGAGGAGATTCCACTCCCCCTGGTTAGAGGAAGATAAAACAGGCAAAGAAGGTTATCACAAGTAAGAAGATGCAGGATTCAAGAATCATGTTTTGAACATTGGTTGTTTGATATGAAGTGATATAAAGGTATTGCGCGCAGATCAGTCAGAAAAACGGTGAAACGGAGTAAATAACAAAATATCAAGGAGAAAACGAGCCTCCAACAATTCAAAAAATTTTAACATTCAGATTTTGTCATTCAAGAATCATATTCTAACCACTGCCTGTTGGATATGAGGTGATTTAAAGGTATTTCACGCAGATCAGACTGAAAAACGGAGATAATGAGTAGATAAAAAAAACAAGGTTGAGGAGAAAACGAGCCTCCAAAAATTCCAGACCTCCTATTTCAGAAATGGGGTGAAATGAAACAGCCAAAGAATCTCACTAGCTCTAAGAAGATTCAAGATTCAAAACTTATTATTCAAAGGCTCCTACTCTAACAATGGGTTGTTTAATACGAGAGATTATAAACGTATTATATGCAGATCAGACGATTCTTTGGCAATTCAAAGCAGAAAAACCTAATTGAAGGAGAAAATGAGCATCCGAAAAATCCACGAAAACATAAGAACCGATAAGGATCCGATAGTAATCCGGTAAGTGTCCGATAATGATGCAATAAGAATCCGATAATGATCCGATACGGATCCGATAATATTCCCAAATTCTATTAACCGATAAGGATCCGAAATTAGTAATGCAAAGGTCCGTTAATAATCCGATAAGAATCCCATAATAATCGGATAATATTCCCAATTTTCTGATACCCGACAAGGATCCGATAGTAATCCGGTAATTATCCATCAATAATCCGATAATATTCGGATAATCAGCCGATAATATTCCCAATCTCTGTTTCCCGATAAGGATCCGATAGTAATCTGGTAGGGTCCGATAATGGTCCCATAAGAATCCGATAATATTCCAATACTGATCCGATAAGAATCTGATAATGATCCGATAAGAATAGGATCAAATAAGATTCCGATAATGATCCGGTAGATGTCCGATAGGGATCCGGTAATGGGTCCGATTGGATCAGATAGGTATCCGGTAAGAGTACAATATGGATCCGATAAGGCTCGCCCGTCTGTTAGCGGTATCGGATATACTGAAACTACGTTTTGAGCCGTTGGTCGTGTGATGGACAGAGGGGCGCAGCGCGGAACTCAAAAATCGAATTATTGGGGAAAATATAAATCTCCCGGGCGTCCGCCTTTCTCCCTCTCTCTCTCTCTCTCTCTAGCCTGCGCGTTGGACAGTGCCTGTTCTATGCCCCTCCGCCTTGTTAAGATGGCCTTCGATCAGCGGTGGAGGAGGTGCGGCGTCGAATTCGGCTTCTGAGAGCTTCGATCGGAGTGTTGTCCTGTTGAATTTCGCGTTCAGGATCTCTCGTTCAGATCTCATATTGGGGATCGAGCGCTGGCGCTGCGGCGAAGGATAGAAATTCGTCGTTGTTTCTGCAACTCGGTTATATTGTTGGGGTTCGGTGCGTGGCGCGGGGGGTAGGTTCCCCCGGGAGACGCACTCATGGATTATGATCCTTCGGACAGCAGTGGTGAGTCGGTTTTTCGCCCCGTAGGGTTGAGATTTCTTCGTCTCTAAGCTAGGGTTAGGGTTTTTTTTTTCTTCTGTTTTAGCTTCGTCTCTTCTGTTATGTGGATTTTAGGCGAAAAATCGCTCTTTTTGTTGGTGAGCGGAAGCTCGGGCTCGGATTACTTGGACGGGAAGGACGTGACTTAATTTTCTTGTTTTCGATGAAGTACGATGCGATATTCGTTTTCTGGCACAATGTTATCCTCTTTTTCTACGCTCGTTCATTGTTTTCACGGTGTTTGGCAACGTTTGCTGTTTTTTGGTGATCTAGGGTTTCCATCTTAAACTTATCAGTTAGGAGGGATTCTGATCAATTTATTGTCCAGGCGAAATTGAAAATTGTACGCACCATGGTCGGAGAATTGAAAGCAGTTCTTTAGCAATGCAGAGCCTTAGATCAGTTGATAATTATTCCGGTTATAGTTGGCCGTAGGTGGTATCTTTGGACCTTATTTGCTGGATTTTGTACAAAACCATCTTTGTCTTGCAAAATGTCTGACATTCGGATTTTCCAGTTCATATAACATGAATGACTCCCATTCGATTATTATGTGGATCGCCAAAAACAAATACGAAGTATATAATCACTGTTTCATGTATGAACATTCAACGAATGTTATTTTAACAATCAAGAAATGTTATTTTACTGTTGCAATACATGCAGTGACTATTTTGACGATGATTTTCCAGTTTACATGACATGAATTACTGCATGAAGTTCTTTTCATGTATGAACACGGGTGACTATTTTGAAAATCTACGAATGTTATTTACTGTTGCAATACATGCAGGGACCATTTGGACGATGAGTTTCCAGTTTACATGACATGAATTACTCCCATTGGATTGCCAAAAACAATTAGGAAAATTATAATTTCTGTTTCATGTATGAACGCGGGTGACTATTTTGAAAATCAAAGAATTTTATTTTACGGTTAAAATACATGCAGGGACTGACGATGATCTTCCTCCCGCCCATCAGAGTAGAGGGATGAGAGGAGGTCGTGCCTCTGGAAATGGAAGAAATACTTTGATGGGTAGTCTTTCATTCGCCAGGCTCCAGACTGAAATGGAAGCGGAAATCCATCAGCTTGAGCAAGAGGCGTATTCCTCAGTTTTACGGGCATTCAAGGCTCAATCTGATGCCATCACCTGGGTAACTTCTGTTTTACCCACATTAATCGTGTTTTAGTGAAGTGTTTGACGAAATCAGTGACGATGACGAGACATTTTCGTCCCCGTTTTTGTTTTCTTATCTGTGATGACAATGTTGATGATGAAGTTTTTTCATCACTGTCGCTCATCTCCGACATTGTCATTCTTATTAGTCTGAGGCAGGACGACAATGGCAATGATGAATTCGTCATCATCAGTCAAGCTGCAGACAATGACAACGATTCAGTCATCATCTGGCACTTAATAACGTCAATAACTGCTCCTTTAATTTCAGGAAAAAGAAAGCTTAATAACTGAGCTCCGCAAAGAGCTGAGAGTCTCGGACGAGGAACACAGAGAATTACTCACAAGGGTGAATGCTGACGATGTCATTAAGAAGATAAGGTGCCCTTGAATTCGTGGCATTTGTGAAGTTCAGATTTAAAACGCAGGATGGGGGTTTTTTGAAATTTTTAATGACTCCCTTATCTACAAATTAATTGTAGGGAATGGAGACGTTCTGGAGGGGCGCAATCAGTTCCTGATTCATTACAAAGTCCTGCGGTTTCCGCATCAAGAAAGAAGCAAAGAACAGCCCATCCCATGCCATCGTCATCTCTGGGAGCTCCGTCGACCGCGTTACATCCTCAAGCAATTGCTCCGTCGGTTCAGCCATCGTCGTCGGCTGTTAAAAGAGGGTCTGGTTCAGTCTCAGGGCGGGGGAAGAAGAGTAAATCCGTAAGTCCGATTTTAATATTGGCTGGTTGGTTGTTTTTAATTGACTGAAGGGATTATCACCGTTTGACAGGGGAAGCCCGTTCCCGTATCCTCGTCTGCGAAGCCGACGCCATATCCAGGTCAAGCTGGAAGTCGGGCAGAAGGATCAACGTTTGACCCATTAATCGGGCGTAAGGTTTGGACGCGATGGCCGGAGGATAACAACTTTTATGAGGCTGTAATCACTGACTACAACCCGACTGAGGTGCGGTTCTAGTTGTAACATTCATGATCCTCAAGGAGGGTTTAAAAGGCCTTTATCGTGGTCTGGTAGCTGAAGAAGGTTGGTTAATTTCAGGGTCTCCATGCTCTTGTGTATGATATAAATTCAAAAGACGAGACATGGGAGTGGGTCAACCTCAAAGAGGTACGGAATGAAGACCCTGTTGCATCTGATCTGTTAAACTTGAAAGCCAACCCCCATTTTTTCTAAAGAATGCTTTCTTTTAACTAGTCAATTTTCTTCTACTCTGTAGAAACGGTCCCAGCTCTTTGCTTGCCCATTTTCATTCAATGGCAGCTCAGAATATAGTTAATCATTCACTATCCGAGGGACTTGTATTTCCTGACTTGACATTTGGATTAGTGTCCATTTTTCTAGGTTTTATTGCCCAAGTCTGACCTAGATCAGTCATATTCAGTCGATGCATGTCAAGTAGGTCAACGATAGTCAATCGTAGACGCATGTCCATGACACAATTGCATATTATTTTGAAAATTAAGAATTACATTTTGTATCGGAATGAAACGAGTTAGTCCTAGCATCTTCTTGTGTATGATGATGTGAGGGTGCAACAGATGTCGGCGGATGACATCCGCTGGGAGGGAGAAGAGCCGAGTGCAGGCCATCGTGTTGGCCGCAGCGGGCCGGGCCGGGGGGCGAAGAAGGGTGCAGGCCGTGGCAGCGCCATGGCTGGCAGGGGAAGAGGGCCTCTTAAGCCCCAGCCCAAGAAGGATCTGCTCCCATCCCAAAATGGGACCGGTAAGAAGGGCCCGGACGACATTGAATTACTCGATACCGGCAGCTTAATCAAGGAGGTACTGTCCCTCCCTTCTCCCCCATCCCCCGCTCTCTTGTCTCTCACTCAATCTCAGTGGGCAACATTTGAATCTCATAATTGCTTAAGGTGGAGAGGGTTTTCGGGTCGGCGCCGCCGGACCAGTTCGAGATGGAGAAGGCGAAGAAGGCCCTAAAAGTAGGAACTGTCATTCTATTTCTCTAATCGTTTTTCTTTCAGGGAAGACTTTTTGGGGGGTTGACTTTGTGGCTTGCTTGGCAGGATCACGAACAGTCGCTCATTGAAGCGATCGCCAGGCTGGCTGAAGCCTCTGATGGTGAGAGCGGTAAATATTCCTAGCCCCAAATCTACCTATCGATAAACGCATGTTTGTATCATTAAGAAATCAGTCAGGCCCCCCCGACGAGATCCATGTAATCCCTTCAATTATGACCCACCATGTAAAATTTAAAGTCGTGCGGATGATTTTCTTCAAAATGAAAAGGCATGCGGATGATAAAAATAGAGCTTGTAGTCGGATGAGATGAGCTTGCAAGAAATTGTGACCTTCTCTGCGAGGAGAGGGATAATGGGATATTCATTCATCTATCTCTAAAGTTCGCTATAAATCTCTCTATATAACAGGTCAGAAGGATAATTACCAAAGTGTCACATCTTTTGTTTGGACAGGAGAAGGGGAGCACCGGGCTGATCAGGGCCAGCCCATGGATTGGAGATACGAAGGCGGTGGCGGAGAAGGCTCAGAAGGTGGCGGCGCCGCTGCGGATGAGTACAGGCGGGTGGCGGAGGAGCAAATGATATGATTGGCGGCATTGATCGGTGGACCCTAGCAGCTCCCACCCAATGTCTAGAGATAGAGGGAGGGAGATCTAAGTGAGATCCTTGTACAATTGTTGATTAACGGACAGTCATGTAAAAAAAGCACGGAAAAGAGGTATTTTAGGGGATCAATCCACCCGATGACAGGAAGAGTGTGGAGAAAACAAAGCCATGCCACTCGGTTATTTATTTCTTGTACTGTTCTGAAAGACATTCCTAAGTTTTTTTTATGAAACTGTCGCTCCAAGAGATCGAGTTCTTTGACGAATTGTGCGTGGATACGAATTTAGGGAAAACAGCAGATGGGAAACAGGACGAACAGCTGACTGAATCAAGCGGATGGGGAAAACACTCGAGGCAGAATCTTACAAACCAAAAAACGGAGAGGGGAAAAAAACCTGCAGTGTGCGAAAATGCATGAAGACCGAACGATCAAGTGTCGACCTTTGCGAGGTAACCATCTCAAGGAAAAACGAAACGGAAATATTTATATAGAGAAAGAGAGAGAGAGAGAGAGAGAGAGAGAGAGAGAGAGAGAGGATTATCTTTCAGCGAAAGGATGAGCACGGGAGGATCTCCTCTTGAAGTGGCGCCTCCGAAAACTTGAGATATGGATCCGAACTGGCTTTCCCCTCTTTGAACATGCGGATGCATTCCAAAGAGTACGCATGGCTGAGGAATTTGCGCCGTTGGGGAACGCCTCCGACGTGGTCGATGAAGAGGGGGGAAATTGGGTGGGAATACTAGAAAGATGATTCCAAAGACGGAGGATGGATGTTGAAGATGATAGCATTATGCCGCGAGCGGTAGCAGGGACGAACGCTTCTAATTTAGGCAGAGAATGGGAAAGCACGGGTGCTTATTTTCACCCGCGGTTTTGGCACTCACTGATGCCGTTTTCTGTGGTTTCGTACTATTTCTCAAGGTCCCGGAAAATGAATTTTTCCAATCAAAATAAATAAACATGAAATGACTTTTCAATTAGGAAATTTATAGAATTCACCCTAATAAATCCGAAATCTTTTAGTCACCAACTGTGCCGTGGAAACTGCTCTACTTAACTGTCTTTTCACGGTAGGTTTTCTAAAACACTTGTCCAACGTCAGAAGCTGTAATTGACGCGTAGCGTCATTCTCACTAAAAATTTAGTTAACGTCCACCTACGTGGACAGCATTCCCTTTCTACATATTTTGTCCGGAAATCAATTTCATGGCAACCAAAGATATGTTTCAAAAAAAATTAACTCAAATGGAAATATGATTATGATGAAATTAAGTACATCTTAATGACGTGAGGCATAAAAGATGAATCATATGGCGAGGGCGAAATCTTTTGCGACCTGGTTTCTACGAGCAGGAGGGAGGTGAGAATTTCCTTATTTGATGGGCGTCCCTAGTTGGAAAGGGAGCGGTACGTTCATCGCCAACGGCATTCTGACAAATTTCCAGATCCAGAAATTACAGCTTGAGGCGACATAAGCTCTTCCCCTTCCGCAACACAGTTCTTCATCAGCTGCTCCAAGAACACGAAACTTAATTTTTTTATTTGCCGATTATAATCGCTGTGCAGTGATTTAGCAGAGAAAAAACAAATCAAATAATGTACTCGTTACCTTCCAATCGGTGACGTCGAATCTAAAGATGAACTGACTATTGATGACTTCCCCCCTCGACACTGCTGCCGCCGAGGGAGCGTTGCACGGGACTGAATAAAAATTTAAATTATGTAGAAATCAAATGAACAAATTTCGAATTTTATTGTTTCGACTTTCGATATGTAGCCTCACCCACGAAGTGTAATCCGCCGTCATTAATGAGGATCTCCGATCGCCCATCTTTGACGAGAAACGAAAGTGCAAATATGTTCTCCACGGTCTCCGAGAAAGAAGCTCTGTTCAAGACAAGCTTCTCCAGTCGGACGCGCTTGTGACGCCTCAGCTTGTCAAACATCATCGAAACCTTTCTCTGCGTGCATGAATTATCCTTGATTGCGGTGTCTTCAATCTGGGAAAGTACACAATTTAGCTGCTTATTATCACCGTATCACGCTAAGGGAGGAGGTTTTCATTTCTATTTTACCATTTAGTTTAGTATTTCAAATTTTATTAAACTCACAAAAAAAATAATAAACGGAATCGTCGCGTACCTGTTGAGGACGACAAAGAAAGTTCAATCTTGGTCTTTTGTTGCGTGTGAACGGCTTACCTCGGATATTGTTATTATCCATCGGTCCAATCCTGAAAAAAAAGCATATCATCCATCGCGCTCGAGGAAAAACAGAAAAGAATAAGATAAATCCACCATGTTCTTGAGTTTACATAGTTCTGATGCCATGATCGTGCCCAATTAAATGAGATGCATCACGCCCAAGTTTGGCCCAAGAGATAGTCTCCGCATCACATCCCTTGTATCTTTCTTCCAAACGGGAAATAAAATTCGACGGAAGAAACCTTTGAGGCTCCCGTATAGCTTGGAGGGAAGAGCAAAGCCCGTCTGTTATCCTGAGAAGCGCTTCGGCGTCGGCTACTAGATCCCGAGGTTTCTGGACTGGAATCGAACGGCCAAGTTACGCGAGATTGGCCCCCCAGAAAACTTGTGATCACTGAATACTCATGTCACCTTTTTCGTGTGAGTCGTTTACTTTTCCAAGAAGTAAGTCGACCTTTAAAAGTTCTTCTTCCAATAATCCTGCTGGAAGAACTTCGGTTTGGAATTACAGTTGATAGAGTTCTAATCCCAGAGAAATCCGTCGAAAAGTCGGCGGCTGTCGACTTCATACCGTTACGTGGAGTGTCGTGTTTGCACTCTTCAACCTTTTGCGAGTTGCTCTGTCCGCCGTCGTCCATGTCCATCGAAATCAAATCTTTAACACTGCCAATTAAGTGCGAACTTCCCTTCAATGGTTGTTTCTTTCAAAAATATTGCGAGTATAAAACAAATTTATCAACAAGTTCAATCGCGAAGCTCGGAAAGCCGCATAATCTGACATTAGGCATATACAAATTCGACATAAATCCAAAATCTTCAGAAATCGGTATTCCAGAATTCCTTCGTGAAGCGGAATCCTATCGTGCGAAATCATCGGATGACTAGAATTTAAATGTCAGGTAATTGAAGGACTTAAGCTACCAAGACAGAACCTCTTAAAAAGTGTTTAATGAGCAACAAAAGCGCGTAGATTATGAACTCAGTGACGCCGAGTTAATGTACCAAGCATCGGTACAAATCTCTATTGCCTAGGCGCAAGTATTAGCTTCCGAAAGGACGTGACAGTGGAGAAGAACAAGGAATATTTAGAGACAGTCAACAATTTTGCAAAAAATCAGAGAATAATACAGTTATGTGCGGTGAATCTACAAATCAGGAAGTTCTCCGGCTCAAGATCGAACTAACTCAACACGCCAATTCCCGAAACGATCACGAAAACAAGAACAAGAGACGTCATCTTCAACCTCATCCGATCGGCGAGAACATCATCCTCGGACTGTCAACCTGCACACTCCATAGCGAGAAGAGCAGACGATGACGAAGAGAGAACTGACGATCGACCCAACCGACAATGCGCGGGAAAGCTATTTAAGATTCAAAAAAGTGGGTCCCACGGCCATCTGGCGACTACACAACTACCCCCCGTCCTGACGATTCCCTCTTATTTCCGTCCAGTCCCTCGATGTTTTACAAAGTTTTTCTCGAGCCCCCAGTAATATAAAATTGTGCAACGGGACGGTCCCGTGTCACTGAGAGAGAATGGGGCTGTCCAAGGCGAGCCCCATCGCGTTCAAGCCATTGTCCACGTACACCACCGATCCAGTTATGGCCGACGCCAACGGGGATACCAGAAAAGCTGCCGCGTTCCCAACCTCATCTACCCATTTAAGAAGGAAATTCGATTGATCAGATAGTTAAATAAATGAATAAACGAATATATATGCATATAGAGAGAGAGTGGACATTTAAAAAAGGAAATATGATCAGAGAAACTGATAAATGGATGAACAAATGAATGTACCTTTATATACATAGAGAGAGATGCCACTTATAAATGAAACGCTATTAATTTGATGGATAGATAAGTAGATAACTAGATGAATCGATAAATATATAGGGAGAGAGTGGATATTAAAAATGAATACAGAGAGAGAGAAAGGGTGGTCATTACAAAAGAAATGTGATTGAGCTGATGGATAAATAAGAAGATAAATAATATTGTTCAAAAAAAATAAGAAGATAAATAAATGAATACATATAGAGAGAGAGTGGTCATTTAAATATGAAATATGATTGATCTGATAGGAAAATAAATGAATATATATATATAGAGAGAGAGAGAGAGAGACCATTTATAAATGAAACGTGATTAATCTGATGGATGATAAGTAGACAAAAATGAATACATATAGAAAGAGAGTGGCTATCTGAAAAGGAAGTATGATTGATCAGATACATAAACAAATGAATACCCATATATATATAGAGAGAGGCCATTTAAAAATGTTATTATTCGGATGGGTAGATAAATAAATGTTTATAAAAATACAGAGAGAGTAGCCATTTAAAAAGGAAACGTGATTGACCGGATATATATATAGAGAGAGAGAGCCGCCATTAAAAAGGAAAGGAATTGTCATGGATCAGATATAGACGTAGATAGATAGTTAAATAAATGAGTACATATATAGAGAGCGAGATCGTGGCCAGCTAAAAAGGAAATATGATTGATCAGATCGATAGATTAATGGATGGATTTATGAATATGTGAGTATATATAAAGAGAGAGCAAGTGGCCATTAAAAAAGGAATGTGATTGATCAGATAGATAAATAGATGAATATATGTGCATAAATGGGGAGAGATAGAGATAGAGAGAGGCCACTACCTGCTCGGAGCTCCTTTTGAAGTGGTGCATTGGTGTAGGAGTAGTCGATCATCTTTTCAATGAACCCAATGGCCTTTGCGGCTCGGCTGCCAAGAGGACCTAAGAAAATTTAAACCCAACTCTGGTTACGCTATCCATATATCTGTATTAAAAACAGTTTACTGGACTTACCAGCAGAAATGGTGTTGACCCTGATCTTCCCTTTTCTCCCAGCCTCGTATGCAAGCACCCTTGTATCACTTTCCAGGGCTGCCTTAGCTGAGCTCATTCCCCCTCCATACCTGCACTTGCCCAGAGATAGAGATGAATGGATGGATGGATGGATGGATGGATGGAGAGAGACATGGATGGATGGATGGATGGACGGATAGATGGATGGACGGATGGATGGATGGAAGAAGAGAGACATGGATGGATGCAGAGAGACACACCCACACATAGGGAGAGACAGAGAGACAGGGACGGAAAGGAAAAGGGAAGAAGAGAAAGATAAAGAAAGAGAGACATGGAGAAAAAGACAGAGAAATCAAGAGACGGGACATACAGAGAGAGAAAGCAAGCGATGGATAAAGACAGACTGAGAGACAGAGAAAGTGAGGGATAGATAGAGAGAAGACGGCGGACAGAGATTTGAATATTATTTCAAAAATCAGACAAGTGAATCGTAAGATACCCAGGAATAATCCTCTCAGACGCGATGTAGGTGAGGGAAATTGAAGCACCGCCTGAAAGATGGAAATTATCAAAGTCAGACATAAGCATGTCACTTGATACAGCTATTAAAATGGCAAACTGCAGGCAATATCCATAAAAACATGTTTTTACTGAATAAAACCTTTGTAGAATCGGAAAAAAATTTGACTATGAGGGCATACCTGGATTCATGATTGGGAGGAAATGCTGGAGCAAGGAGACGAATGAATAGCTAGAAGCAGATATCGCAGCAAGGTACCCTTTCCTTGACGTCTCCAAAAGAGGCTTCGTAACCTATTCATTCATGACCAGAAGCGATCAAAGAGCCAAAATAAAACTCAGGGACTTTTCTAACAATATCACAATCCTCTCCAAGTCAGTGTAATGATTAGAACCTCAGGTCCATTTGCCAAAGAATGCACCAGGATGTCGATACTTCCAAAGTCATTTTTCACGCTCTCAGCAGCTTCCTGAAATTTAACGCCAAAAATAAAAAATTAAACTCACAGTTTCGGCAAAATTGTAAGAATACACTTGATTCTTCTTAGATTACTTTGACAGTCCAGTTGGAGGCTCCGGCATACCGCTTGTTTGCTTTGACCTGAAAGTATAAATCACATCAATTATCTGAAATCTATTTGACCAGGAAAAAAGGCAGTCCTTACGTCTTCAGGAACATCTTCTGGAGAATCATAGACTGCGTCCAGTGGATACACCTTGGCGATCTCCATCAGAGAGCCATTAGGCAACCTTGTGAGAAGAAAATAACCATTAATAAAGGCCAAAATATAAGTTTTCCGAGATGAAGAACACGAGATCTCAGTTGAGAGCGCACAAACGAGATTCGTCGAACTTGCCGCGCCTTAAGCTCGTCTCAAAAATGTTTAGGGCCTAAGGAATTAAAAACCCATTCATCAGAAACATTAAAATCACATGAAAAAAAGGAAAAAAACGAATTTTGACAAAAAATTTGTATTGACATACAGGAACCCAAGTGCCGACAAGGATTTCAGCGCCGGCAGCAGCAAGTGCTTTGGCGATCGCCCAACCATATCCATTATCGTCAGCTACTCCAGCAATAAACGCCCTTTTCCCTGTCGACTAAGTCTTAAAATCAGTTTGATGGGAAGCAACATAATACCACGAGGAAAACTGGGTTTTCCCTAAATATGATCTAACCATAAAATCAGTTTGATGGGAAGCAACATAATACCAGGAGGAAAACTGGGTTTTCCCTAAACATGATCTAACCATAAGTGTCTATACCAAAACTATTTCTCAACGAATGAACGATGCCAACTTAAGAAGATAAGATCTTGAACAAGAGCTTGTGAGAGGAAAAAAAACCTCGAAGATCGATAGGTAATCCAGCTGAAGGCACTGCATCGGTTTCTCCGCTCATGGCTCTTGTGGGGGTCTTAGTGAAGACTGAGGAAGCAGGTGATGAACAAACACGGAGATCTCTCGTGGAGGAGATGCTGTAAGCGCTGGAGAGCATTCTGCTCAATGATCCTCTAGAACCAAAAGCGGCGACTGATGCATTTGGCGACAATAATCCTCGAGAGGAACAAATAGAATGCCTCGCATTGACGATTTGCATGGCCGATGCAGCTGAAACCGCCATCTTTGCCTCTGCATTGATAGAGTTATTCAGGCGAAAGGACAAGAAGACTGAAGAAAACCAAAATGATTCAGAATCCTTCGTTATACTAAGCTACTCTCAGGATTGAAATGCCAGCGATCGAATTACATCTAAAAAGAAAATGTACTGATCATCAAAACACATGGAGATGAGAAGATTGCGAAATACTTATCATTGAGCATAGCAAATTGAAAAAAACAAAGTTACAGTCTCAAATAAATCTCACTAGATCGCAGTGGCCGTACCTCTTCGACGATGAGAATGCGTTCGTCTCCCTTGCTAGTTCCTACGACTGGAGAAACTTGAATGAAGAAAAGTGGAGCAGATTAAGGCTTGCCGAAGAAGACGTATGCCGTCACCTTCGAGAAATCCGCCCGTTGACAGCAGGATACCGATAGGGTTCTAGGTTCGAATATGGACAACAAACTCATCTCATGAAAAGATGGAATGACTCAATTACCCTCCTAGACAAGTTTCCAAGTTTCTGGCATAAGAGGGCAATATGGAGAAATTTTGTGCTTTAATTTGCATAAACACAGTGCCGGGTACGACCAACCCAATGGTTATTCTCCTAGACTGATCCAGCTATGCCCTAGACGCCACCGAGGAGGGTTTTATATATGTAAAGTTGAGTGTTTAAGAGAGTTTATAGGATAAATATCCAAATTACACGCGGGCCTCATTTGCCCATGCCAATGACATGAAGGAAAAAGATACAATAATGATACCACCACATGTCGCAGTGGAGACATCCATCGCCAGCAGCTCGTTCGTGTCCCCTGGACTTGGCAATGCGTGGCGCAGGTGTTATGTTCACGCTCATTAGATATCATCTTGGAGCTTCGCGAAGGGTACACCATCTAAACGGGACGTTGTGCACTCCCGCATCCACCATTCCATGCGATGCGCCACTCATGGGGGTCTTTGGGTGCAAGAGTCCAGCTTGTGCGGAGAGCTGGCAGGCCAAGTCTCTCGACGCGATGGCTGCCTCCGGCCTCCCAGGGAAGATCCTACTTAGTAGTATAGAGGGAATACTCATGTGTCACTTAAAATTAGAATGTGTCACTTAGAATAAGAATACTTAGAATTATACTTTTATTTTTTTATTTAAATTTCAATATTGGGACGGATGTTGAACCACATATCGAAAGGGGAAAATTCAAATGATGATCTTAGATATTGAATGTTATAGTATCAACATCTAATATCGCCTTCTGCCCTGATGTCAGCATCTACCTTCCTGACGACAAATATGTGTAGTCGTTTGACCAAAAAATTTGTCAATCAAAAATAAAAATTATGAACTCACTCAACGGTATTAAATGTTAGTAGGATGGCAAGAAGGTTTTATTGTTCATATGTCAAGGGCTGGTAAGGTTTTGCACGTTGTATCGAATTAAACCACATGCTCCACCGCTTGTGCAGGCCCCCGTCAATTCCTTTGAGTTTCGGTCTTGCAATTGTACTCCCCAGGCGGAGTGTTTCACACGTTAGCTGGGCCCCTGATCCGCGTAGACCAAGGGCGAACACTCATCGTTTACGACATGAACTACCAGGGTATCTAATCATGTTCGCTACCCATGCTTTCGCACCCCAGCGTCAATAGGGACCTAGAGAGCTGCCTTCGCTTTTGGCCTTCCTTCGTAGATCTACGGATTTCACACCTACATACGAAATTCCACTCTCCTCTGTCTCACTCAAGTGAATTGGTTTAGAGAGCCTTCTGCCCATTTTTGGCGACTTTCACTTTCAACCAGATTCACTGCCTACGTGCCCTTTACGCCCAGTCATTCCGAAGAACATTTGCCCCCCCCCTCGTCTTACCGCGGCTGCTGGCACGGAGTTAGCTGGGGCTTCTTCCTCGAGTCCTGTCATGATCGCGTACTCGATGAAAGAGCTTTACAAGCAGCATTGCCCTTCTTCTCTCACGCGATATTGATAGATCATGCTTTCACCCATTGTCCAAGATTCCCCACTACTGCCCCCCGTGGAAGTCCGGGCTGTGTCTCAGTCCCAGTGTGGCTGATCATCCGAAAGACCAGCTAAGCATCATTGGCTTGGTCAGCCTTTACCTGACCAACTACCTAATACTATGCAGGCTCATCAAACAATGGTTGACTTTTTAAATTGGCTGTCTTGGACAACATGGAATGAATTGGAGGATAAAATAGGTCAAAATAATTATAATAGATAAACAAGTATATAAGTAATATATTTATCCAATAAGCAAGTGTATAATAAATATATTTATCCAATTAAATTATTATAAAAAAATAGATTAAAAGCCAAAGAAAAATGAGTGCAAAGTAAAGTAAAATAATTGCATTATCGAGTCAATTCACCAATTTTTAGAGAGGATTTTTGTGGTATTCTATATTTCTAGGTAAGGTTAAATATAAGGATTATTCTAAGTTTTTTTACAAATTATTAGAGTTTTAAATACGAAGAAAACCAACAAACGAGTCGAAAAGTGGACGTTGCATTGAGGGGCATAATAGTAATAAAATATTAGGAGACTAATATTTTCATAAAATAAGTGGCAATAGGAGAATTATTTTATATGTATTATGAGTTTTAGATTAAAATTGGAATTACTACAGATTTCTAAACTCAACGCTAAAAATATGAGATATGTGAAGTATGATCAAAGCCAAACAACAAACAAGGCACACAATGTTCAAATTTGATAAAAATAAATTATAAACGTTTGACTTTTGCATCTAACAAATAAAGTATAAGCAATTGACTTTGACAAAAAAGTCAATATTTTTGGGTGTTGACTTTTGATAGCATCATGGAAATCAAAGCTCTAGGTGTGCATATGCTATCAAAAGTCAATACCCAAAAATCTTGACTCACAGGAGAATGCAACAAAAAATTTCAAGTTTCTGTCCACAAAAAAGGACTCAAAATCTAAGAATTGAAGGATAATTGAAGGATTGAATCCATTGATCCACTTGATAAGAAAACTTGTGAGAAAGATGAAATTTAAAATATTTTTTGGTGAATTATTTTTGGAATTCTTTTCTAAATGTGAAAACAAATAGCACATCTTTCAAACGTAGAGTTGATAACACACATGTTTGTAGGTTAATATGATCATATTTACATGGTAATTTGCATTAAATTGATTATATATGTGTGTTATCAAGCATAAAATGATTATTTTTATATTTTGAATGGTAATTTGAATTTTATGTATTTTTAAGTATTTTTAATTATTTTTTGACGTGAATTCTGAAAGAACATAATGTTTTGAGTGGAATTTAATTTCCTCTGATTTTTTGGTTTTATAAGTGAAGAGATATAATTTTTTAAATTCAAAACATAAATTTCTAACATTTTTATGAGTTGATATCCATTTTTTTGGAATTATTTAATGGTTTTGACTTTTTTGAACTCTAATGCGAGAGAGAATATGAGGAGCAGGAAATTCAGAGCGATGAGAATGATCTAGATTCAAATCGTGATATCTGATGATCCAGAAAAAAGTTTCAGGCTGAAAGTTTTAGTGAATCTTCCTTTACCCCCTGGTTTTCATCCACATGGTCAGATCTATAAATAGAGGCCCAGATTTTTGTACAAGCTATCTTTGAACTCACTTCCTCCTGAAGAGTCTAATTGAAAGAGAGTGAGAGTCTTAAAGATCGATCAAATTGTTCTTGTCATTTTGAGTGATTTGGAAAGATCAAAGGAGAAGTGGAAAGGCTGATTTGCATCACAAAAATGCCTTGATCCTATGGAACCTATAGGGATCTTAGGTTTGTCTTTTGTATACATTGTTCTTTCCGATGGATATTATGTGGCTGTCAAGCTAATCACACTACCATGTTTAGGCAAGTTCATTGAATAAAATATTTATGTTCATATTTATTCTGTGTGATGTTTATTATGAAGTCCATGAATAAGTCCAAAGGTTTAGTGAATTATGATGAGATCATAATACAATGATCACTAGACTTTAAACATGTGTTTTAAATATTCCTATTCGATGGATAGTCGAGACGGACATCAAATTATCCAGATAAAATAGCACTAGTTGATCCTACTTATACGATAAGTATAGCTGATCTTGTGGCTATTAGTGTGGCAACACTAAGGATAGATAGTGGGTGCTTTCAGGAGAAAGAGTTCACTGAATTGATCCGTATGAATTCCTGAATGGTATTATACCTAAATGTCAATCAGGTTGAATCAAGTCACGGTTGTATAAGTGATCCACTGACCTGAGACACCAAGGACATCTCGTAAGTGGACGACTATGTTTTGACTACAACTTACGAGCCTCTAATCATGGGATTCAAATAAGTTATAGACTGGATGTAGTAAGAAGCTTACAGAGATGATTGACTGGTCAAGACGGGATCATCCGCCCTCGGTATAAGAGGAAATTGACTCATGGAAGACGATGCAGAAAAATCCCTGGCCAGGGTAGTGAGAATATTGAAGAAGGCGTTCTCTAATGATCCCCGTTACACATCAGTACTACTCGAATGACATATTAGGGTTTGATGATAAACCATACCCTTAAGTCGTTCGAGAGTCTCGCGCGGATGATGGATTATACATATATAGTAACCAATGAAGGTAAAGGTTCCATGAGAGAGTTTGAGACTACGCAGTATCTTCTAGAGCACGAGGTATATATTGGCACTCCACGGGCTAGAAACTTAACCTATGGATTGGGTTAAATCGATCCTTATTTAATTAATCCATATGTTGATATACTTAATTAATAACATTGGTCAATAAATGTTATTGGGCCACTAAAGGTTTTAACTAAAATGATATATGGGCCAAAAGGGTCACACACACAAGGTCATAAGGGCATTAATGGATATATTTTACTTTGTAGGGTTTCCGAGAAAAATCTTAAGTGAAATAGAAAGAGGGAAGGGGTCTCATTTAAAGCACCCATGCGAGCCTGATTTGAGAGCTCTCCCTTTTTCCACTCTCTTCTCCACTCATCATGGTAAGAAGATCTTCTAGATTTTCAAGAAGAGTTGAAGAAGAAGACGTGGAGATCCAAGCGCCAAGTAATCGCGTGGATACTTCTAGAGGTCGGACCCGTGAACGGCTTCAGAACGATCACGGAGCGGCAAGGTCAAGGGTGGATTGAGTTCCCCAAAAGGTACATTTGATGTTTTATTTTGAAGATAGATTGTGAATCGATCGACACGCTTCCGCATCCATACAAACGTGTTTTCCATAGATGAACCAAGGCACCAAACCCAACAATCTCTCCTTCACATCCTTGTACTTAGACCTATATCCTTATTTTAATCATCATCTTCTTCTCGTCACCATCTTCCATCATCTCACCCTGCCACATCCATCTCTAATCTCATTATTGTCACCTTCATCTCATATAAAAAAACCTAAAGCTTCTGGTCCATCTTCTTCTTCATCTCACAACCACCTATTCAAACTCCATCTTATCCATTGGTTAGATCACTATCATTTATTCTTCCACAATTCTATTTCACCATCATCTATCCACATCCACTCACCCATTTCATCTCCTATATTCTTATTCATCTTCTACATACATCATTCACTTCGCTTCTTCGTTAATCTCACTTTTCATTTGATTTATCCACATCCTCCTACATATTCCTCATAATATTATTCATATCATCCTTGTTAAATAATGATTATCACCCTCTCATCACCTCATGTTTGTCACAACACAATCTTGTATGTTATATGTATCCCCTCTCATCCCTCTTGAATCATCATTTAAAGAGTATTTAAACCCTAATATACATTATGTGTGGAGAAAACTCTTGCATATTGCTAACCACTCAAATTATTTTACGAGTGAATATTTATAAATTTTAGTGTATAAACTCAAATTTGCTACAATGTAAATTTACCATTAAGTTTGATTTTATCAAGAGCCCACCAAAACGAGGCATGAAAAGTGGTTCAAACTCATCAATGACCTCATTATTTGATTTTGGAGAGTTTTTTATTGTTATTGACAATTCTCCATTCTCTCATGTTGAAATGTTGATAAATTTGTATAAAATGCGAATCATTTAAGGTTCCCAAAGAAAAAATGATTGCACACTCAATTCATTTAGGTTTTATCTGGTAGATTCACAACAAGGAGAGATAAAACTTCAATATGATAAGAATACCATAAAAAATATAGGTTGTATGTTTCCTTATGTGAAAACAAATAGATTACATGAAGCCGGAACGTGCAAAAGGGTAGCCCACATTGTTCACATTGTGTGGCATGCCCACTAATAGTTTGGGATGATCTCCGCTGCTGGATCTCATCCAACACCTTTGCACAAATCATCCAAAGGACTAGTCCCGCATGGGGAAAAAATGAATTTCAAAGGAAATATATAATAACAGAGTGGGTAATTCCTACGCAAGCAAAGTTATACCCATTATCTATCATATTGGAACTCAGAACACGCGTGCTGCCTAAGTACAACACATGCACCAAGTAGGACAACAACGGCTTGGCAGCACAACCACATTAGCTGCTGTCATTCATTCCGGGGACCACCGGACGTCATGGTTTTTGTCCTGTGGGACAAAAAACCGTCTGTCCGGAGGTCTCAGACGATGGACATACGAACCTGAACGAAAAACCACCGGATTCACATCTGACGGTTGAAATTTAGCCACATGGCCTCACTATGACAATTTGCATCACAGTCCCTGTATTTTTATGCGCGTGCAAATAGACGCCATTCATAAATAATTGCACATATGTCCCTTTGCATTCTCTCTCCTCTATGTTTCCTGAAAAACATAGAAAAATCTATATTAATATATTAAATATAAAACAGGTTTTTTTTCGTCCGGGACGAGGGACAGGACGGTTTTTTCCTAGACGGGACGAAAATTTGTCTCAAGAGGACTGGAGGGGACGGTTTTTGTACCGTCGGACGAAAAATTCGTCCAGTCCTTCGTCCCTGCACTGAATATGGATGTCGAATGAGACGAAATTCGTCCCGCCCCATCCATTCTCCACGTCTGGGACCATCCGGAACTATGATTGCGGTATGGGCAAGGGATTCTGATACCCAGTACCATCATCTGTCACTGTTCACACCCTTTGGCATCTGACTCAATTATAGTGCATGATCGTCGGGGATGGGGATGATGGACGATTTGGGACAGTTTTTGTCCCCTTCCATGTACTTTTTTGGGGTCGTCCAAAACAGTCCCATTTGGGAGCTATGAACCGTCTTGACCAGGAACCATCCAGTTTGGAAACATGAGAACCCACGCATCTCCATTTTTCATGACTTGCATAATGGAAGAATGATAGACGCGCCAATTCATAGAGGTTTTAAGTTTTCATAAAAAAATCATAAAATGAAAATTTAGTACATTCGTCCCAAGGGCAAGAATGTTTTTCCATCCATGTACTCAGAGTCCCAATATTCGATATGTGGGAGTATGCAATGTCCCAATATCCGACATTCAATACAGTTACTTAAACCGTCTTCATTTCATCAGAAATTAAAAATCAATCAACTTACCGTGAACTAACTGAAGTTTAATTAGACGGCGTCTATCTCTCTTCCTCATCCCTCGGAGCTGAAATATGAGATTCTTCCCATTTTTTTTTTTTTTTTGGGCTACGGACTCTAGTATCCTTCTCCCATCGTTATGATGACACGGATGACGCCATTTCAAGCCGCTAGAGAGCCGTGACCTCCCGCGGCTTCTATAGTCGCTTGCCTCTTCGTATCTCGGAACGCTGACCTTCTCTATTCTGCCATTGAGAGGTTTCTTGCTTCAGGATAAAGCCCTACTCTGCTACTCTTGGAAATTCACCTCTATTTCCTGTTTTCCCCTACCCTTGGCAGTATGTGGCGACGCTTGCCGGAGATCCTCGCTCGTCGGTCGAATTCGAGGAGATCAAACTTCCTGGTAATCCTATTTTTCATTAATTTTTCTCGTTTCTTTCGAGTCAAATTGAACGTTTTCTCAAAATTTTCTTTACCCAGTTGTTTTACTCCCTGATTCTTGTGTGATCTTCTCGCCCGTAGAATTGGGGTTCCTCCGGAAAACCCAAAATTCCAGCTTTTGCCCGAGATTATGCGGCTCCGAGCGCGACTATCAGTGAATCTCAGTCTCTCGAGAACGCTGCTTCTGACATGTTGGTCGATAAATTCGGGAGGATGCACACATATTTAAGGATATCGTTGACAGA
Organism: Wolffia australiana; assembly: GCF_029677425.1. NCBI lineage: Eukaryota > Viridiplantae > Streptophyta > Magnoliopsida > Alismatales > Araceae > Wolffia > Wolffia australiana. Next base: position 7,640,708 of record NC_135835.1, read on the forward strand.
GAGATGTAATCTCAGGTGCCACTACTGCATGCCCGCTGAGGGAGTAGAGCTTACTCCAAGTCCTCAGCTCTTATCCCAAGATGAAATTGTTCGATTGAGCAGCATTTTTGTCGGCGCTGGTGTGGATAAGATCCGTTTGACGGGGGGAGAACCTACAATCAGAAAAGATATCGAAGAAATTTGCTCGAGATTATCCAATTTGGAAGGCCTGAAGACTTTGGGTATCACCACCAACGGGATTACCCTGGCTAAGAAGCTCCCCAAGCTTAAGAACTGCGGAGTCAACTCTGTCAACATCAGCTTGGATACTCTTGTTTCGAAGAAATTCGAGTTCATAACTCGGCGGAAAGGGCACGAGAGAGTCATGGAGTCGATCGACGCGGCTATTCAGCTTGGATACAATCCAGTCAAGGTAATGCATTCTTCGTTATTGATTCCTTCGATATGTTTACTCTAATTCTATAATATTTTGTTTAAATCGATAGGTGAACTGCGTTGTAATGCGCGGAATGAACGAAGATGAGATTTGCGATTTCGTGGAGCTCACTCGTGAGAAGCCGATTAATGTTAGATTCATCGAGTTCATGCCTTTCGATGGAAATGTCTGGGATGTGAAGAAACTCGTGCCTTATGCAGAGATGTTGGATAGAGTGGTAAGGTAGAACTTCTTCTGAAATCTCAACTGCCAAATATGAGTCCTCTGTGATACACTGGCTTTAAAAATAAATAAGTCTGAGATCTTTGCCTATGTCCTGTAGCAGCGGAAGTACGAGGGAATTAGAAGGCTAAGAGACCAACTCAGTGATACAGCGAAGAACTTTATGGTTGACGGGCATCTGGGCTCTGTATCATTCATCACTTCCATGACCGAACATTTTTGCTCGGGTTGCAATAGGCTTCGTGTGTTGGCAGATGGCAACTTCAAAGTGTGCTTGTTTGGTGCGTCCGAGGTAATAATTGAAGTATTTTTCAATTTTTCTTTGCATTACTGTTGAAGAACACCATCCCGCTTAAAGATGAAAAGTGGCGCCCTTGCTATCAGCTATAGCTTTTAGCACAGTTGGTAAGCACTTGAATCTTACAATTACTAAGTTATGGGGCTCATTTGCATTCAGGTAAGCCTGAGGGATCCAATGCGAAGCGGGGTTGATGACCAGGGGATGAGAGAAATCATTGGATCTGCGGTAAGCTAGATCTTCTCATGTCTTATAACTCGATAACCATACGGCATAAAACTGTCTACAAAACCTTCGTTAATTCGATTCACAGGTTAAAAGGAAGAGAGCTGCCCACGCTGGAATGTTTGACCTTGCCAAGACTGCGAACCGGCCCATGATCCACATCGGAGGTTGACTTCGGTACATTCTTCTGCTGACCCTTTCGACCCCTCGTTGTGCTGCAAGAAATCCTGTTTATTTTATGGAGTAAGAAACCAGTCTCACTACCCGCGTAATGATCTCTCTCTCTCATCTGGCGGATCAAGTTTTCTCATGGTAGAGAGAGAGATATATGTAGATTCGCCATGGTGAGGCTGAGGGAGAGGCCCATTAATTCTCTCAATTCTCATAGTTTCAGCTCAGTCTTCGTCGACGTGGACGCCGTCGTCGAAGTTCTGAGCGTAGCTGAACGGGTCGTAGCCGAATCTCTTTCCGCCGGCGGCGCCGCCACGGCCGAACCGACTGAAGAGGCGGCGCCACGAGCCACGACGCGGGCCGCCGCCGAGCAATTGGGTCTCCTTCTTCGGGCTGGAGACGAAGAAGTAGGAGACCCAGTCTCGACAAGTCTCCCACCATGCACGCAGAGACCAGCTCCGGCGCCGCCGCCATGGACCGGCAGGCGCCGACATCGTGCGGCGGAGAGTGGCGGCAGATGGTGATGATTTCAACGGCCGGATCATCCTCTGGGAGAAGGACATGAGCCTCTTTCTGAACGTTGGCTTCAGTTCTGGGGCGTCCACGTCTCCATGGAAGAGAGGCAGCTCTCCCTTGGCCTTGTTCCACTTCTGCATGCTTTCATGCGTCGAACTCATACCTTCTTGCATCGATTTCCACGCAGAGAAAACGTCAACTCTTGACCAGATGGAGAGAAGAAGAAGAAGAAGAAGAGGAAGAAGAGGAAGAGGAAGAAGGAGATATAAACACACACCCACCCACCACACACGATCGGGCAGTGGGTAGTCTGTCTGACTCCGAATACTCACGAGAAGATCGGGCAAAGGAAGAGGTGAATGCAATCCTGGCCGTTCATCTCCATCGCAAGTGGTGGATTCATCTTGGTTATTATTGCAGATGGATTGGAGTCATGTGAGGGTGGGGATCCTAATTCCTATCATGGCGGCCTCGCGATTTCTGGTATGTGGGTCAGAGCGCGTTGGCTGTCGGCGCGCGCGGTCCCTCTCGCTCCTACCCTTCATTTTGTGTCACACATGCTTTTTTATGGCTCGTCTATTTAAGTGGATGTCCAGGCTGGCTTTTGTCATTCAGTGAACCGCCGGGGAAGAGAGAGAGAAGAGGGTGAGAGGTGGATACTAGATAGAGAGAGAAGTGATTGAAGAGAGAGAGGAGAGAGAGATAGATATAGAGGAGAGAGAGGAGAGAGAGATAGATACATAGAGAGGAGAGAGAGAGAAGTAATTGAAGAGATATGAGAGAGAGATAGATAGAGAGAGGGAAGAGAAAGAGAGAGCAGAGAAGTAATTGAAGAGAGAGATGAGAGAGGGAGGAGAAAGAGAGAGAGAAGAGAGAAGTAACTGAAGAGAGAGATGAGAGAGGGAGGAGAAAGAGAGAGAGGAGAGAGAAGTAATTGAAGAGAGAGATGAGAGAGAGAGGAGAGAGAAGTAATTGAAGAGAGAGATGAGAGAGAGAGGAGAGAGAAGTAAGAGAAGAGAGAGAGGAGAGAGAAGGAATTGAAGAGAGAGAGGAGAGAGGGAGGAGAAAGAGAGAGGAGAGAGAAGTAATTGAAGAGAGAGATGAGAGAGGGAGGAGAAAGAGAGAGGAGAGAGAAGTAATTGAAGAGAGAGATGAGAGAGGGAGGAGAAAGAGAGAGGAGAGAGAAGTAAGTGAAGAGAGAGATGAGAGAGGGAGGAGAAAGAGAGAGGAGAGAGAAGTAATTGAAGAGAGAGATGAGAGAGGGAGGAGAAAGAGAGAGGAGAGAGAAGTAATTGAAGAGAGAGATGAGAGAGGGAGGAGAAAGAGAGAGGAGAGAGAAGTAATTGAAGAGAGAGATGAGAGAGGGGGGAGAAAGAGAGAGAGGAGAGAGAAGTAATTGAAGAGAGAGATGAGAGAGGGAAGAGAAAGAGAGAGAAGAGAGAAGTAGTTGAAGAAAGAGAGAGAAGAGAGAGAGAAGAGCGAGAGAGAGAAGAGAGAGAGAAGAGAAAGAGAGAGAGAAGAGCGAGAGAGCGAGAGAGGAGAGAGAAGAGCAAGAGAGAGAAGAGAGAGGGAAGAGAAAGAGAGAGAAGAGCAAGAGAGAGAGAGAAGAGCAAGAGAGAGAAGAGAGAGGGAAGAGAAAGAGAGAGAAGAGCAAGAGAGAGAAGAGAGAGCGAGAGAGGAGAGAGAAGAGCAAGAGAGAGAAGAGAGAGCGAGAGAGCGAGAGAGGAGAGAGAAGAGCAAGAGAGAGAAGAGAGAGGGAAGAGAAAGAGAGAGAAGAGCAAGAGAGAGAAGAGAGAGGGAAGAGAAAGAGAGAGAAGAGCAAGAGAGAGAGAGAGAAGAGCGAGAGAGAAGAGAGAGAGCGAGAGAGGAGAGAGAAGTAATTGAAGAGAGAGATGATAGAGGGAGGAGAAAGAGAGAGAAGAGCAAGAGAGAGAGAGAGAAGAGCAAGAGAGAGAAGAGAGAGCGAGAGAGAGAGAGGAGAGAGAAGAGAGAAGTAGTTGAAGAAAGAGAGAGAAGAGAGAGAGAAGAGCGAGAGAGAGAAGAGAGAGGGAAGAGCAAGAGAGAGAGAGAGAGAAGAGCGAGAGAGAAGAGAGAGAGAGAGAGAGAGCGAGAGAGGAGAGAGAAGAGCGAGAGAGAGAAGAGAGCGGGAAGAGAAAGAGAGAGAAGAGCAAGAGAGAGAGAGAGAGAAGCGAGCGAGAGAAGAGAGAGGGAAGAGAAAGAGAGAGAAGAGCCAGAGAGAGAGAGAAGAGCGAGAGAGAGAAGAGAGCGGGAAGAGAAAGAGAGAGAAGAGCAAGAGAGAGAGAGAGAGAAGCGAGCGAGAGAAGAGAGAGGGAAGAGAAAGAGAGAGAAGAGCCAGAGAGAGAGAGAAGAGCGAGAGAGAGAAGAGAGCGGGAAGAGAAAGAGAGAGAAGAGCAAGAGAGAGAGAGAGAGGGGAGAGAGAGAGAGAAGAGAGAGGGAAGAGAAAGAGAGAGAAGAGCCAGAGAGAGAGAGAAGAGCGAGAGAGAGAAGAGAGCGGGAAGAGAAAGAGAGAGAAGAGCAAGAGAGAGAGAGAGAGAAGCGAGCGAGAGAAGAGAGAGGGAAGAGAAAGAGAGAGAAGAGCCAGAGAGAGAGAGAAGAGCGAGAGAGAAGAGAGAGAGAGAGCGACAGAAGAGCGAGAGAGAGAAGAGAGAGGGAAGAGAAAGAGAGAGAAGAGTGAGAGAGAGAGAGAGGAGAGAGAAGAGCGAGAGAGAAGAGAGATTGAAGAGCGAGAGAGGAGAGAGAGAGGGGCGAGAGAGGAGAGAGAGAGGGGCGAGAGAGGAGAGAGAAGAGCGAGAAGGGCGAGAGAGGAGAGAGAAGAGCGAGAGAGAAGAGAGATTGAAGAGCGAGAGAGGAGAGAGAGAGGGGCGAGAGAGGAGAGAGAAGAGCGAGAAGGGCGAGAGAGGAGAGAGAAGAGCGAGAGAGAAGAGAGATAGAAGAGCGAGAGAGGCGAGAGAGAAGGGCGAGAGAGGAGAGAGAAGAGCGAGACAGAAGAGAGATAGAAGAGCGAGAGAGAAGAGAGAGAGCCCATAATCATTCGTTTTCTGGCATTCTCACCAATCTCACCTCACAAATTTCTTGAAAAGCTATTTTGGAGGAAAACATTATAGCCAAAATTGATGTGGACCATATACATTTCCCCAGGATCATAAAAAAGATGTAGATATCATGTAAGAATCACAACGCTTGAGAGTGAAATATAGAAAGTTGGCTATGCAGAAGGATCCACACAATTGGATAATATCAAAACTATCGCTTATCTTTAGCACATCATCTTAATCATTTTCCTAGGTGGCTGGGATACATTCCATTGAGATATTAAATACATCTTAAATCAAAGATTCGAAAAATTAAATAAAGATGAACGTATAGTAGCAACAATAAAATCTGAGCAAAAGAAGTTAGTGTAAAGATAATTCTTGCTATCAAGATAATTGATTCTTGGTTAGTTGCATGAAAGGTGAAAGGATATGTAAAGAATCAAAGAGTAAATCTCCGGTCCTATACCTTTCTACGTCCTTGTGCAACTGATATTCAATTAATTAATGAAAGCAAAATTGGTTCTTTGAATGAGGGGGATATCTAATGGTTTGAAGCATATGCTTATTACAAATGCTTTTGGAAAAGTATAGGGGGGGTGGATTATGAACATAAAGGTTTTCTAGTGCTTATTAAATGCTTAGATACTAATTATGTATCTACAAAACCTATTCATGGAGCTATATATGAAATGATATATAGGACAAGGAAGGATAAAAAAGATCTTTATGTGTTTGGAATATTCCTAGATTCTAACATATCCTCATTACCAGTGAAAAAAGGAAACATAGAAATCGCTATATAAATGGCAATATGCTTCCAAACTGGAAGACTGAATCCCAGACTCCTTCGCTTATGCGTCTACAACTAGGTGAAATTCATATACTTCTCTTTTCAAGACACCAAGGATTTTCCTAGGTTCTTCTCACAATATTAATTCTTGAATTTCAGCCTCCCTTTAGTATTTCCTGCAAATGTTAGTATTAAATTTTTTTATAAGAAATAAAAATTTTGTGAAAATTCCCAAACTTTTTCCAACTAGAATCCTTTCATTTATTACCAACTTATTGAGATTTAAATACTCAAATCAATAACATTAAATACCCATCCTCATGTTCTTTATTAACTCTAACATTTTCTATATAAGAAAGGAGTCGCAATAACATTATATGAAAGAATCATCTAAATCAAGGTTTTGGAAGAAACTCCCATGCATCTTATATTGGTAGTCTTCTTCCTAGATCCAAGGACTGACAGATATCCCAAGTTGACAATCTAGGGAGCTACAACGTAAACCTTGGCAACTCAGATTTTTTGCTCTCCCTTGATATCCCATTGGAAACATCCATATTTAACATCATTTTTATGCATTTTAATCAGTAAAATAATTCACATTATCATTTATTTATTTCTAATTCTTAAATTTCGTGCACTAAGATAGGGAGTTATTGAATTTACTATTATTTTCCAATAATCCAATAGATATATAATGCATGAAATGGAGTCCAAAATTATTTTAGCACTACAGTAAAAATACTACAATTTTATGTCACTTATTTTATAGACAAAATTGTATTTATTTCAATACATATTTTTAAAGGTTTACTTTTTTGATTTCAGAATCAACCTGGTCAGGGTTAGGAAATTATCAACATCAAGCGGGCAACCTTTTATGTCAAGGGCCTCACGCGCATGGGGAAATGAGCCACGAGCTGGCAGATCATGAGTCACAGAAGCAGACTAGGAAATTGGTGTTCTTCCAGGTCATGGGCACTAGGGCCACAACGGCATACCAGTCTTGGACTGATGTTGTGATATTGTATACATGCATGCATGGTGGGTGATAACACAAATTATTGGGTTATTTCCATGATCTTTACATATTTTTATGCATTAAAAAAATTAAATCTATGCATGTTATTAAGATTAAAAGGATTAAATCTATCTTTAAAGTGATATTATGATTTTTTAGATTTAATGATATTATTGAATAAATTAATTTTTTGATTTGAAATATACTTTTTTATTAATATTTTGGCCTCATATTCATGGAGATATACATTTATTATATTTATATGATGTAGTATTATATTTATAATGAATTATGAAGGTACATTTGTTTTAAAAATGTACCCCACCATGTATCACCATTTGATTCATGGAAGACGACCAATCAAACGCATCTGCAATGATTAGTTGCATTAATGCAATATGCTCCATTTGTTTGTTTTGCGGGGTGACATGGACCAATGGAGAAAAAAAGGCGAGATGTAAACCATAATAAATTCTATGTGATAATCGAGAGAGAAAAGAAATAAATAATATGTGTGTAAAAACTAGTATGTGTGACAGTATACATGGTGTGAACATGTAACGTCATCATCAGTTTAAAACATGTGCGTTGCTGATGTGGCATGCAAAAATGCGTCACCACGTCACATCAACATGGATGATTATTTTGTCTTTGCTGGTGAGAATGACACGTGTCAGTGTGTCATTCAAAGGAAGAAAATAAACAATAAGAAAACATGAGACATGTGATGCGGTGCGTGGTGGCTCACCACTACATCACACAATGATTGATTAATAAAATACACTTTATTTTGCCTTTCCTCAGCATAGTCACACATGACGCTCTCGGAGTGCACGATCATGGAAGATGAGGCGATTCTGCTATTCGTTAAATGATTGATGATTTGAGATCTCAATCGCCGATGGAAAATGAAGAAACATCATGGTCGATGATGAGGAGAGAGAAGTAATGGATGGCTAGGATTTCTCCAACTTCAAAGCTTGATATCTTACTATCTAGAGGTTAGAATGAGCTAAAATTTTCAGGGATTCTTTGTCTTCGCTCCCTCTTTCCATCCACACCCTCTAATATAAATATAGGCACAGATCCCTGTCAAATTCATCATTTAACTTTCTTCCAACTCATGTAGGCTGATGGAAAGATTGTGAGTTTTGTGAGATCCATCAAGCTTGTTCTTGGCGTCCTAGGTGTGTGAGAAGAGGCAATTTAGAAGAGGGGAAGCATATATACACTCGTAAAGTGCCGCAATCTTGGCAGAACGTAAGGATCTACAGTAAGTATCATTGCCTTATGTTTTTCTTGTTGGGTTCGGTGACTTGGTTCGTCCATGGAAAACACGTTTCCATGGATGTGGAGGCATGTCGATCAATTCAGAATCGATCTTCAAAATAAAACATCAAATGTACCTTTTGGGAAACTCATTCTACCCTTGACTTGCCACTCTGAGATCGTTCTGAAGCTGTTCACGCGTCCGACCTCTAGAAGTATCCACGCAATCACTTGATGCTTGGATCTCCACGACTTCTTCTTCAACTTTAATTGAAAATCTAGAAGATCTTCTCACCATGAAGACACTCTCCTTGAATGAGTGGAGAAGAGAGTGGAGAAAGGGAGAGCTCTCAAATTAGGCTTTCATGGTGAGACCCCTTTCCCTCTTTATATTTCACTTAAGATTTTTCTCGGAAACCCTATAAAGTAAAATATATCCATTAATGCCCTTATGACCTTGTGCGTGTGACCCTCTAGGCCCATGTATCGTTCTAGTTAATAACTTTAGTGGCCTAATAATATTTATCGACCAACCTTATTAATTAACTATATCAATAGATAGATTAATTAAATAAGGATCGATTTAACCCAATCGATAGGTTAAGTTTCCAGCCTGTGGGGTGCCAAGCTACACCTCGTGCCCTAAAATATATCAAGTAGTCTCAAACTTTCTCATGGAACCTTTACAGTCATTGGTTACCGTATATGTATAATCCATCATCTGCGCGAGACTCTCGAACGACTTAAGGGTATGGTTTTTTCTGAAACCCTAATCCGTCATTTGATTAGTACTGATGCGTAACGGGGATCATTGGAGAACGCCTTCTCCAATATCCTCACTACCATGGCCAGGGATTTTTCTGCATCATCTTCCTTGATTCAATCTCCTCTTATACCGAGGGCGGATGATCTCGTCTTGACCACTCAATCATCTTCGTGAGCTTCTTACTACATTTGAGCTATGACTTGTTTGAATCCCATGATTAGAGGCTCGTAAGTTGTAGTCAAAACATAGTCGTCCACTCACGAGATGTCCATGATGTCTCAGGTCAATGGATCACTTATACAACCGTGACTTGAATCAACCTGATTGATGTTTAGGTATAATACCATTCAGGGATTTGTACGGATCAATTTAGTGAACTCTTTCTCCAAAGAGCACCCACTATCTGTCCATAGTGTTGCCACACTAATAGCCACAATATCAGCTACACTTACCGTATAAGAAGGATCAGCTAGTGCTATTCTATCTGGAGAATTTGATGTCTGTCTCGACTATCCATCGAATATGAATATTTAGAATACATAGTGTTGCCACACTAATAGCCACAATATCAGCTACACTTACCGTATAAGAAGGATCAGCTAGTGCTATTCTATCTGGAGAATTTGATGTCTGTCTCGACTATCCATCGAATATGAATATTTAGAATACATGTTTAAAGACTAGTGATCACTGTATTATAATCTCATCATGATTCACGAAGACTTTGGAGGTATTCATGGACTTCATTGTAAACATCACACATGAATAATAATGAACAAATATTTTATTAAATAAATTTAAATAACATGGTGGTGTGATTGGCTTGACGGCCACATTATATCCATCAGTTCTTTCTTGATTCATGCTTAGATTAAATTAATTTCATCATCATATTGTCTCACACCCGTACGCTCTCTCTTTCCACGCCTTACCACTTTCACGTCACTACCTCATCGATACTTAACACATTTGACTAACTCTATATGTCACTTTTGTGCATTACTATTGCCATCTTCATTTCATCCTCGCTCTCACTCGATCTTCTAAAATCTTAATCATTAATCTATAATATTTACAATAATCATTTTAAATATAGTACTAACTATCACTATACTGCCTCACATTTTCTCGTCCCTTGAATTTGTATTTTATATGTATCTCATCTCATTACACTAATCACCATATTAAGAATATCGAATCCATAATCACTGTTCTTTGTGGAAAGATCTGTACTCATCGCTAGCTAAATTTTATAGAGTATCAGTTTATATTGTATTGAATAGTTTCAAAAGAACCAATTATGAATTAAAACCCTCATTTTTAGACTATCATTGGGGTGGATGCGGATTTTTTTAAAGATTAGGTAAGCCCCAATTGATTCAACCTGGATTCAGGTTAATATATGATATTCATGGGCCCACTACATCATAATTCACAAACGCCTATGCCCTATCTTGATTGTCCGATCAAGATTGTAGGACAAGCCACTTTTCTTCTAAATATATGTTCCACCTAATTCTTATCATATGATTGGTTCCTGTACGAATAATCCTTTTGAAACATATATTCTTACTCAAAATGTATATTTTTTTCAAAAAAAAAATATTGACATTTATTTTAGATGGAAATTTCACATTAATTGATACTTAGAGGGATACCATCAATATAGAATCAAGCCAAATTCACATGATTTTGGAAATATATGTGTCTGGAGAGCCATTGGAAATCTTATGACATCTTGTTTAATATTCACTTGTCTACTATATTTATAAAATGCATGTGAGATACTTATAATGAAGTCTATGAATATATGTTATGACTGAGTCAAATCTGATGAGACCATAATAGGGAAATGTCTAGTCTTTAAAGATGTAATCTAAATATTCCATTTCAAAGGATACTGGAGAAGGACACCAAAATATATTGATAGAAACCATTATTTCATCACACTTATGTAAAGAAAATGATCAATCTTGTAGCTAATAGTGTGGAGACATTAGGGACGTATATTTGGTTCTCTTGAGGGAAAGAATCCACTTAATTGATTTGTATGAGGCCCAAATTGATATTATAACTAACTAGAAATTGGTTTTGATATATGGACTTAAGATACGAAAAAACACATAGGATACAAAGGTGATTATTAATGAAGATATATATGGATGAAAAGACAATCACACATTCCATATCTTATTAAAAGGTTTATTGCTACAATGCATGCTCAATATAATGCACATGTGATTATTATGATGAAGTCCATGAATACATGATCAACTTAGTGAATTGTGATAAAATCATAGTACATAGATCACTAGTATTTAATCATGCATTTTAAATATTCTTACTTGAAATAAATTTGAGAAGGACATCCAAATATCCTGATAAAACACAGTACCTAGTCCAACATTTGATATTGGAGCAAATAGATAGAAGATCTTTGTCAATCACTGATGACATTCACCTTCATGAAGTCAAGGAGATCAGACATGCTGAGGACTAGGTGGATATATTGAGCGTAGAAATTTTTACATCTTGAGACGATTCATTCAAGGAAAAAAACAGAAGCATATTTGACTCAATTCAAATTATCGATGATATTTGTATTTAGTTTTGGTTTTTGTGATTGATTTGATTCACCCATGTTCTGTTATGTGAATATCTTGGAAATTGGGATAAGAGAGACAATTAGAATTCAACATGGAAAAATAAGACGGAGGAGAGAGAGAGAGAGAGAGAGAGAGAGAGAGAAAGAGAGCCACAAAGTAAAGGAGATAAAGCATGGAAGATGGCAGAAAAGTCAGTTAAGTCTGAAAAGAGGAGAGAGAAAACAAGGCTTAATAGAAAGGAGAGTTAGGAGAGAAAAATATAAGTAAAATGATAAATAGAAGAGTGGGAAGAATGTCAATAGAAGGATAACAATCTTGAGCCGCATAAGAGAGATAACTTAAGGTAGTTAGAGAGTGGAGATATATAGAGAGGCTGACATCAGAAGGGTGAGAGAAAAATGTGATATACCTAGATGAATAATTGCAAATATAAAGTTTAAGGTTTAAAAGACAATGATGAAAGGTAGAATACTGTAAGAAAATTTATTTTTCACTTATAGCGTTTTGGTTAGAGTACACAATTAATAATCAACAAGATAGATTCAAAATCATGATGCTTATGAATAAAATATAATTATATAAAACAAATAAATGACTAAAAGGTGGAATATATGAAACAACACGTATCATACCAAGAAAATAGAATTATTACATGTGGGAGAAATAGAAATATTTTAAATCTATTAGATCTATTAAATTACAAATAATGAAACCAGAATATACATCTAGGCATAAATCTATTTAATTACAAGTATATCAATAATCTAATATTATCAGATTTTACTCTGCAATATCCTGATTTTTATGGGTTTAATGAAATCTTCTCCTAAGTTAGGGATCCTTGTCAGCTATAAATATTTCTCAACTTTTTAAAATTTCAATGAAAAAAGGTTTTGTCCACAAAATGATTCAAGCACCTTAAACAAGGTAAAATAAATGGTAAATTGAAATATCAAAGAGAGAGCATATTAAGATATAAATAAATCCAAAATCTGTGAGTGATAATATTTTTATTAAATTTATATAAATAATATGATTATATAAATTATTTTTATTTTTAATAGGGAAAAAATCTGGAAGGCACTATCACAAGATGAGATCATACCAGGCAATATTCTAAAAAATAGTAATAAAATAGCTACCCAATGATAACACTACATGGAAAATAAAAAAAGATATAGGCAGGGGTGTCTCAAAAACGATAAAATTTAGGGTCATATGTAAAAGTCATGATTGACCGTGGTCTTTGCAAGCAATTAAAAAAAATGCAAACGGAGATAAAAAATGATTATCTGGAGAATAAAATCATGGAGGAGAAAATTATGAATCCCACAAAAATAGTTTATGGAAGAAACCATGTTGATACTCTTAAAGTTAATTTTTTATATTGGACTTTCCCAGATTTACATCTGCATGATCAGGTGTATTATTTATTATTCACAGAAATATAGCTTGGTCATCCAAAAGAAAATTATTTCTTGATAATTTTTTATTGAAAAAGCTAATTCAATAAATAAAAGATGAGAAATAATTGCAAGTGGAATCAGCATTGACGTGGTGCCGCTGACGGAGCATGGTCCACCGGATTGAAAGAAGGTTCACGGTTATGATTTAATTGTAGCCATTGATCCCTCTCAAAGAGGATCGGACGGTCGAGAATAATCTCGACTGAATTCCTCTTCCTACCCCGTCTCCGTCGCTGGAGATGTCACTCCGGCGACAAGAAGGCTGATATCTGCCGATTTGTCGCTAGAGATGGCGTAGGAGTTGTCCCATACTGATAAGGATGGTCAGTTGACCGTTCCTGACCTATAAAAACAATCTAAACAATCGGAAAAACTATCTTTGGCTACGGGAACTTTGAATTGATTTTCTTGAAATTAAATTTCCGGAGGAGAAGATCCTTCGTCTTCATCTCTTATCCCTTGAGTCTCTCGGTCAACAGCGGTGACAGACCTCTGACCTGAAGAGAGATTAGGAAGAGATAAGACTGGAAGAGGGAGAAGATTACTTACCTGAAGGTGGATGCAACTGATACGAGATCCGGAGCCGTCGGCGACCTCGACTTGGTGCAGAATCCGGTAAGTAACTCAAATTTTTTAAGTTAATAGTATTAGTAGAATATTAATCGAGGATTGAGGAATCATCCTCAATCCAACTCCTCAAAATTGAAATCGAAATGATTCAATTTCGAGTAAAAGCCCAACAGTAAAAAATCTCTTTTGAGGCATTTCTACAAACACCCGTCATACAATTCCTACAATTGATCCTTTTAAAAATAATTTTAAATATTTTCACCCAAATTAAAAATCTCAATAAAATAAAATAAAATCTAGGAAGATATTCTTCCTAATCTATATACATACTCTGATAAAATATCTAAAAAAATTTACTCTCGGTCCTATAAAAAATCCATAGAAATCCTTAATCTTCTTTTAGGCATTTTAATAAACAGTTTGACTTCAAGCATTGACCCTCAAAAATGTCTCCCACCAAACGACCTCTAAAAATTCTACAAAAAATTCCTAAAATCGCTAATATACATCTTATACCTGCATGAAATTTGAGGTCTAAATAAAATATAGGGAGGACTTCATTTATAAATCACTATTGAATTCTTCCTTGTTCTCTTAGACATTAAATACTTCATTCTTGTATCTCCTACTCATTGCTTGAATTCTATATCTAATAGTCAATCCCTGAGGAGACGACCTTACTCAACACTATACGTATCTGAGAAAGATTACAAGTTAAAAAAATTTATTTGATCTAAGCAAAAATAACAATGACAAAATTATTATCCCATTTTCGCCTTCGTCACATATTCATTATAGTGCATGAGTGATACTTATAATGAAGGCAATGATTACATGATCGGACTTGGTGAATTATGATGAGATCGTAATACGGAAATCACTAGTCTTTAAGCATGTGTTCTAAGCATTCTTATTCGAAGGATATTTGGAAGGACATCAAAGTATCCGGATAGAATAAAACTATATAGCTTCACTCATATGATGAGTATGGCCGGTCGCATAGCCATTAGTGTGGAGACACTAAGGATAGATAGTGGGTGCTCTTTAGTGGAAGAGTTCACTGAATGGTATTATACCGAACTGTCAATCAGGTTGATTCACGTTATGATTGTGTAAGTGGTCCTTAGACCTGAGACACCAAACATATCTTGTGGACGGACGGTTGTACTTTGACTATGGCCAACAAGTCTCTAATCATGGAATTCTAAATGGTCTTAGTTTGGGTTTATCAAGAAGTTCACAAAGACGATTGAGTGGTCAAGATGGGATTGTCCACCCTCGGTATAAGAGGTGACAGCTCAAGGAAGACAATGTGATAAAGTCCTTGGCGAAGGCAGTGAAATATCAGAGAAGAGTTCTCTGATTATTTGTGAATGCATTAGTACTAACTTGGATGACCGATTAGGGATTGACAGTTGACCATACCCTAAGTTGTGCAAGGAGCGTCAAGTGGATGAGGGATTATACGTACATGGTAACCGATGATGAACAGGTTCCATGAGTGAGTCGATATACACTCCTTTATATCTTCTAGAGCACGAGGTGTAGCTTGGCACCCCATGTGTTGGAGACTCAACCTATCAATTGGGTTAAATCGATACGACATTAATTAATATATATGTTGATGTAGTTAATTAATTTGGGAGGTCAATAAAGGTTATTGGGCCACTGGAGTCATTAACTAGACTGATACATGGGCTTGGAGGGTGACACGCAAATGGTCTTTTGGACGTCAAAACATATACTTAAGTTTTGTGGGTTTTATGAAAAATACACATTTATTATAAATAGGGGAAGGCCCTGAATGAAATTCACCATGGCCAGAATTGGTCAAGGGCCTTCCCCTTCTTCTCCACTCTCCCCACACCTTGCTCCATGCCCGATGCGATCAGAACGGTGTAACGACGACGATGGAGGTAGAACGGGGCTCATCAAGGAGAAGGAGGACATTCAACGTGCCAAAGATTGCATAGATACGTCTAGAGGCTGCACACTTAAGCAGCTCGACTCATCTCACTCTAGGAACCAAAAAATCACAAATGTGATCCCTACAAAGGTACGTTGTTTAAAAGAATTTTAATGATGCTGTTCGATTTTGCAAAAGTCTTCCGCTGCATATTGCTTTGATTTCTTCATCCACGTTAAGGTCTCTAGAACCCAACAATGTGTTGGTTGAAATAGGAAGGAGAGAGATGTGTGAAGAGATTGTCACAGTGTAGAGAGCACATGAAATGAAGGTTAAGGTGAGGATGGGTAGGGGACAATGATGGAGTGGATTGAGGATGGTAATAGATGAGGGTGATAGATGGTGAAGATGGATAAACTAAGTGTGTTGGAAATGATTCAAAGTAAGACGAAAGGCTAACCTTAGATCCCTATATTCTGCCTGGATCACGGTATCTTCTTGTTGCAGATCGACCTTCCCACTTCTCTGTTAAACCTACCCAAGCACTAGAGAGACCAAGGAACAATTGATGGACCTTCAAAACCTCACTTTCTTTCAATAAACCTCACGAGGAGGATGTAAGCTTAAATATGTTTTTTACAAAGCTTGGGGGCTCACTTTAGATCCAACTATATTGATGGATAGAGGATGAAAAGACAAAGCTGCCCTTAAAGTTTCAGCTCGATCCAAGTTCTGGATCGTCAGATACTAGAAGTTGTATGATTTCTAATTGTTGATTTAATTCAAATATTTCTCTCTCCTCATCCTTGTCAGCATCATCACATCATTTGGTTAGGGTTTTGTCTCTTCTGAGCATTAAACACGACGATTGGCTGACATTCATCTTCGTCTTCCGCGATCAACGGCTCTCGTCGTGCCATGTGTTGCCCTGGGAAAAAGACAAAAAAGGAATAATGATATTTTATTATTTAAATATATTGTTTAATAGCTTTTGTCACACGTGACATCAGCACGTGCCACATTAGGGATTTCCCCTTCAAAATCAATAGAAATCTGACATGTATGCACCACGTGTACACGTGGCGCTCTATGATGCTGCCACATCGTACGGCCATCATTGTTGACAATTCCAAGGAAATAAATAATAATATTTAAATTATCTCTTTCTTGGGCCACGAAACACATGTATTGCTTAAAAAATAGCTCTGTAGATTGGTCCACGTCACATGGGCCATGAAAAGTAAAAAAAAACCCAAAATAAATTCTAAAATTTGTATAAATAAATTAAATTCCCAAAAAATAAAAATAAATATATATTCAACTTCAAAAAATTATATATTCCCAAATTTAATGTTGAAAAATTCCAAAAAATCGTATTCTGACTCAAAAATTGTCTTCTTTCAGAATATGTTGTAAGAAAAATATCACAAAATACATAAAAATTTATAAAATTAAGAATATCATTCTATAAATGAATTTAATAATTTTAAGCTTGATAAAATGCATATATGATTAATTCAATGCAAATAAACATGTAATTATGGTCATATTAAGCTACTAAAAATACATGCTATCAATAGTGATATTCTCTAAAGATATTTTCGTGTGGTTCTTAATTGTTCGTTGAATTGGAATATTCATGATAACATGCAAATAAGAGCTAATAAAGTGCTAATTTCATCATAGTATTGGGCTTTTAATGCTTAAAAACATTAATTTTGATTGCATGTTATCATAATTTTAGGTTAAAACAAGAATTTTCTTAAATTTCAAGCTAAACAATACTTTGAAAAAATAATTAGGTCAATTTATACATTTTAAACGTTTTAAAATGATTTTATAAGAAAATAAATGTTTTAATTGACCTATATACATAAAAGAAATTAATAAACATTTTTTGCAATTTATTCCAGTCAATTTTGAATTAAAATTTTTTAATCAAAACTGGCCCTTATTGGGCCAGTTTTAGCGCTCAATGGGTTGTTAAATGGCGCAGGGTGTATGAGACTATGGTAGACCAATCCGAAGGCATGTTTGTGGCTTCGGTGCGTGACACGTACATACGCAACACTGTGCATGTCGTCGCACACCACATGCAGCCTCGCGTGGACCTATCCCGTGCGACTTAACTCACTGCGTGCGGCATAATGAGTTAAGCTCGTAATCTAAAGGTAAATCTACATGTAGTAATTTGATTGCACATCTCAAGCTAAACCGTGAATGCTCGTTCGTTTAAATCACATGCACGTAGCACTGTGCGTACGAAGGACAACCTGTAAATGATACCACGCAGACCAATCATGTTGCAGCGTGCAGTCGGTGTACAACGCACAGAAGACAGGAGTCGTTACGGAATCGAAAGAACTTATTCTTCCGATTCCACGGCGATAAAAGGGGAAAAAGGAAAATTGAGCAAACATCTTGATTTTTAAGCTTGAGGATGATCGCCTAGCCTCCTCGAAGTCACAAGAACGCCTAGGTGCATTTTGGAGGTCAATTTGGACCATAATTTTTCAGATCCGTTGCCGCATTCTTCCCCAAATTCAAGCTAAAAGTCATGGAAATCAGGGCGTTCGTTGTGAGGAATTTGCTCAAATCGATTGACTGATTATCCCTGGTACTTCTAGGCTTCTATTAACTTCACTTTGCATTCAATTTTGTGTTCAATTTTGGCATATTCGTAGTTTAGATTACATGCCAAAGTTCTGATGCATTTCCTAGTTAATTGTGTTATTCTTGAATTTCCTTTTTTTAATATTTTAACATTCGTTAATATAGATTTAATCATTCTGAATCCAAACAGATCTTTAATTACTCACATCAGTTTCAAATTCCTTTAATTAGCAGATCGTGATCACGATCTGCCAATTCACGGTAATTGTTAATCCTGAAAGAAAAAACTCTTAATTCGATTTCTTAATCCTCAAATTTACATTCTGTTAGAAGTGAGTGGCATTCTGCAATAGAAGTCAAATGTATTTGGATTGAAATTAAATATCCGACAACTCGATTAGTTTTCAGTGGTAGGGATTAGCAAAGCATAGCCATGATCTGCTAATTCAGGGTATATCTCCAATTTTGAAATGAATTAGGTAAAATGCAAAACATCATAAAATTTCAACTTATGGCTTTCAATTCGTGAGAAGTATGCTTAGTTTTTACAAAATAAATTTAATAAGTCAATTGGAATTTACTAAAATTGCCTTTGGGTAGAATAATTGGGTAAAAATTCTGAGAACCTAAGATCCAATCAACACAGTCAATCTAATTAGAAGATTATTTAGCAATTCTTACCAAGAATTACTAACTAATCATAAATCCGATGCTTTTTGATAAAATAATTTAGAAATTGAGCCTCTATTAATTGAGTTACCTTTTTTGAGTTAAAAAAAGGTATAAGGTTGAATAAATCTTACAAGCGTTGTTTTCATTTGGGTAAAAAGGATGTCATCTTAACCAAAATTATAATTCTAAACCCAACGTTGATAAAAAATTGAATTTTCCCTATTGCCTCCCTAGGGTTCGACCTCTTACTTAAACACTAAGGGATAAATAAATATTATTGATTAAGTTCAAAAAATCCTTAAATAACGACATATATACACACACTTTTTGAAGTTATCATTTGGCCATGTTGCCGTGGAGGCAACAAGGCTGACTTTTTTTTTCCGACTTAGGGATTGGTTTGAACACTTATTTGAATGATGAATACTATGCAGGTGTTTTCTATTATAATTTTATTTTTATTAAAAAATTTGCATTAAATAATGTTTAATTGTTGCGGAATTAATGAATTCCATAACAGAAATATGGAAAATACAGGAAATTATTCTCCATATAATCAGGGAAATTATTCTTCTGATTACACCACTACATCAACATCAAGTTTCCCTGATTATTACAATAATTTTAAATCACATGCTCCTCTTAATTCTCAATTCTCAAATTTGTATTGTAATCCTTATTATGATCACATCGACGGTGCCATGAGTGAATTTCAAGGGAGCAGACAGGGGATTATCAATAGTCAATACTACTCAGGAAATTTTATTTTATATGATCAATTTTCTAGTAATTCTTCTAATTTTCATCCTATTCCTCCTAATTTTCATGATAATCATCCTACTTCTAGGAAGGTGAATGGATTTCAAGAAAATGACTGTGAGAATTCTAGAATTTCTAAAGTATATAATTCCTATGAATCCCTATCTTCAAATTATTATTCTCCTTCTACTTTTGATCCTGGTGATAAAACTTTGTTTGAATTGATGATTGAAAAAAACATGCAAAGTACTTCAAATATCACACATTTTTCTGACAAGTATGACGCATATGCATATGGTGAACTGTGTGATAAAAACTTGTTTGATTTGATGATTGAGAAAAACATGCAAGGTGCTTCAACTATCACTGATTATTCTGAGAATGTTAATCCATATGTCTATGGTAATTATGAATCTTCAAATGCTGTTTCATCTTATTCTCATGATTAAACTAACCAAAGTTTGTTGGATTTGATTGATGAAAACAAACTATGAGAGGACTATATAAGATTGCAGGAAAATGAAAAGGCTTGGGAAGAAGAGAAGAAGCTCATTATGATGCATATCGACATGCTTAAATCAACACAAATCAGTAAGAGCTATGAGTTTTCAGAGGATTCAGCCCAACCGCAATCTATACAACCGGCTGATGAAAGGGAAGATCAATCTTCACTTAAATTTCCTTCTAGTTTTCAAATTTCTAATTCATCATCTTCATACAATGAAAATGATTATATTCATGAACCTGAACCTAGAGAGGTACCATTTAATTTCATTAATGAAGTTCATGAATATAAAATCAGAGATAATGATATCATGCATGATAGGGATGCAAATGAAGTAGAGGAAGAATCATTTTCTGATTTGGTCAATGATTTCAAATAATTGATTAATGGAAATGAGAATAAAAATAAGAATGACTTAGTAATTGAAAAATTTTAGATATTGAGGATTATGTTCCACCAATCCCTTTTCCACAAGCACTTTATTCTAGAGTTCCAAGGAGACAAGTTGATTTTATTATGGAGGATAAAGGTCAAATAATGGAGTTGGATGAAATTCTTATCGATATGCATATGAGATTTTAAGATTGTGGAAGAATTTTTGAGGATGAATATGAACAATTGCTTGAAAAAGATTTAATTGAGGATAAAAAGGAGTTATATGCGAATGAAAATATGAGTATATGTGATTATGATGATGAGCAAGAAAGGGATTTCATTCATGATATTTAAGTAGTTGAAAAAATATTGTTTGATGATTTACCTTTGACATCCATGAATGAGCATTTAAATGTTACATACATGCCTCTTCATGTCATATCTTTAGAAAAGAAAATAACTAGAAAAGTAGATGTTATGCCACATTCAACTAAATTCTCCTATACTGATTGGCATAATCATCTATTGAATAATGAGAAAGTGAGTCTTCAAGTTCAATATGTTCAAGTAATCATACTTGATAAATTTGTAATTTTGTATTTTCTTTTAAAAAAGATTTTCTTTTCAGATTGGCATGATCATTTCATGGAAAACAAAAGTCTCTCTGATATGATCATTGAATATAATATCCCATCAAAATCGCTTGATATATCATTTCAGGAAAATATTTTCAAATATCTTTTTAGGGGATCATATAGGTATTTCATGAATTATTTTATTTGGGTTATATCAAAATTTTATTGCATTGGTATCCATATGCTGAAAATTTGACTCTTTATCAAAATTATATGGAGTTACCGAAGCATGAACACCACCATGAAATACAAATACATCCATATGGGAATAGAAGTACTTGTAATAGTATAGAAGTATCATTACTTTCAGCATAAGATCTAGTTTTTAGTTGGCATGCTCTTTAGTTTGCTATTCATAAATTTCTTTTTTCAAAAAAAAAAAGAGCCAAGTTAGGCATAACTTTAGCTTTTGTTTTCTTTATTGGAATTAAATAAGGAAGAGGGAAAATATTTTAAATTGCAAGGTGGAAGAATATCCCTACACCCAAGCAAGGTGGAAGAACATCCGTACACAAAAGGTTTACTTTCATGAATTTCTATTTTTGAATTTTTATGTTTTCTGCATTAAGCATGTAGTTTTATTCTTTAGGGACACCCCTGAACAAACATAAGTGGGGGGTAGAGGTCATTGGAGTATATTTTCTACGTCACTTAAGAATTTTGCATAAATAAGTAAAAACTTCACCTTGCTATGCCATAGGAATAACTGAGATCGACAAACTGAGATGATCCTTCAATTTTTGCTGAATGATAGATTGAGTAACCTTATTGTGCCATCGAATACTATTATAAGAGTAGCTCTGTAGGCGAGTCCCTTTGGGGTTAAAACTCAACATAGCTTAGAGAATTTTCTATTTTTAGTCTGAAATTCTTTCCCCTACCCCATCGTTCTTCGACCATGGGAGTAGCCTATAACCAATGGTGAAGGTTAAGGGTATTATCACTCCAATTCTACTTGACACCATGTGAAAGAACCCAAAAAAATAGTGAAATAAGCTGCACCACGACATACCCAATAAGTGGCATCAGCCACAAATAAGCGATCTGCACAAAGGTTGTTAGCAGCAGTTAGGTATTAAGTACACTATACACAATAAGTGGGTTAAACCACATACGATGATAAGCCCGATCTATTTTTACATATTTCTTGCACACGGACGCTAGATAGAAGGAGTCCTGATGTAACACGGTAACGCCGGGATCGACGGCTCGTATTACGTCACAGTATGATGCACGATCCGGGTCGACTCCAAGTGACCCGCGGAGTCTCACGATCGAGCACGACGTGAGGGGCACTTGACGGCCTGGCGGAGTTCACCCACGACGACAGGGTTTGAACGTCAATCTCAAGGGAGATTCCTACCCCTCGACAGTGGTGGCTAACCTAGGCGAATCACACGAAGATTGGCGGCAACAGAAAGCGACAGCGAGGGACGGCACTATAAGAAATAATGATACTGGAAAATTTAGGGGAAAGGAGTCGAGCTAGGAACCTGGTGATAATTCTTAACAGATCCCGATCGGGAACACTCCGGAAATCCTCACGAACGAACGGGCTGGCGCTTGAACACCACCAGTGTGCTGATGGACCACCGATGACGAGTGGGAGGTCTTCGCAAGGGTGGAGAAACCGTCAGAAGAGACGCCGGAATTGGCGAGAAGGAGACCCCTCAGTGGCGTAGGGATCTCAGGTCGGCGCCGGTCTGCGGGCGGGACTGGAGATCGATGGCACCGGCAAGGAGTTCCGACCAGGCCGAGAAGTGACAGCTCTAGCCGGACGTGAACCGTCAGCGGAGGCGCCGGAATCGGCGACGGGGAGAACTCCAGACGGGGGAGGGGGGGGGTCCGCCTTGGATCGACAAGGATTGGGAGAAGACCGTTGGAGGAGATGCTGGAATCGGCGAGGGGAGTACTCTCGACGGCGGAGCGGCCCCTGCTCGATGTCGTGCTTCTGGCAAGGCCGTGGTCGAGAGACGTCGGTGAGGAGGTCGCGATCAGGCGGGGAGAAGCAGCCCTGGTCCAGAGAACCGTCGGAGGGGTGCAGATACCGGCGAGGAGGAGTGATTTCGACGGCGGAGCGGCCTCCGCTCGATGTTGATCTGATGTAGGGATCGGTGTTCGAGCGAGACCGACGAGTGGACCACGATCAGACGGAGGAGAAGCAACTCTAGCCGGGAGGAAACCGTCTGAAAGATCACCGGAATCGGATGGGAGATGGTCCTTGGCAGAGGAGCAAGATCCAGATCAAGTTTCAGCAGAGAAGGTGAACGGCCACAGTGGTGCAAGGACGAGGAAGAGCACTTTCTAAAATTGGACGTAAAAAAAAGAACATAACAAGACAGCGGTTGTTTTTCTCAAAAACTCTCCTTTGCCCTTGCGCATGCCTTCCCCTTATAATGGGGGGGGGGGGGGGGCAGGGGGGCCAAGAGGCCATACAGAGAGGAGGGGTCCATCGCGTGACGTGGCCCTCCTCTTTACACATGACGAAAGAGAACAAGACGAAAAGGGACGGACGAGGCCTAACACACGGCCCGATCCGAATGTTTATCACGAATAAGCAAATAATTAAATAATAAAAGACTTACTTCGAATACTTGAATTCGGGGTCGCGTGCGTCGGCACGAGCGGCTCGGAGGGGTCGAACGCGTCCCGTGGCGGTGTGGTCGCGATGGTCTCCCATCAAGTCCAGTTTAAACCCTAAATACAAGCACCAAAGGATAAGGGCGAAAAATCATGTAAAAAGAAGGATTGTTCTATTTTGTTTTACTCTTTAGGAATTGGGATTCAATGACTATTGTTGAGAAAAATGAGGACCCTTAATGAGCTACTTAATAATTTCCTTATAAGGTCTGTTCTTTATAAGAACAATTCACATGGCACTTGAAGGGGAAACTTAAACTACCCGATATTATGATGCTGCGAGGGAAATTTGGAATTGTCTCACCGCTGATGTCTCAGTTATTGCTAAGGGACTAGCAATAGGTAAAGTGGGGGGTTATGATAATATGCAAAGAAGAGCTAATAAAATGCTAATTTCATCATATTTTTGGGTTTCTAATGCTTAAAAAACATTAATTTTTAATGCATGTTATCATGATTTTAGGTTAAAATAAGAATTTTCTTAAATTTAAAGTCAAATGACACTTTGGAAAAATAATTAGGTCAATTTATACATTTTAAATGTTTTTAAAATGATGTTGATAAGAAAATAAATGTTTTAATTGACCTATTTCTAAAAATAAAAAGCAATTAAACAATAAAAGGGATTTTAGAAATTGATAAAGTAGTTTTTAGTCATTCATAAACGTTTCTTATGATTTATTTCAATTATTTTTGTATAAAAGTATTTTATTTTATCGAAACTGGCTCTTATTGGGTCAGTTTAAGCGCTAATCTTGTGCTCAATGCGCAGGGAACACACTAAGAAGAGCGCGGGCCAATCAAAGGCTGCATTAGCGCCTTCGGTGCGTGAAATGCACGTACGCAACTACATGCGTGTCGCAAACCACATGCAGCATCGCGTGGACCAATCCTGTGCGACTTAACTCGCTGCGTGCTACGCAGTGGGATAAGTCGCACAAAGCTTGCGTGGACCAATGAGATGGCAAATCGCCATGGTCCACGCAAGCCACGCTTGTGCAAAGCACAGGTACACATGGCGCCGTGTGTACGAGGGGTGAGGTGTGCGTGGCACCAAGTGTACAACGCGCAAAAGATAGAAGTAGAAATGGAATCAGAAGGACTTGTTCTTTCGATTCTGCAGCCATAAAAGGGGGAAAAGTAAAATTGAGCGGTTGTTCTTCATTTTTTAGGTCGAGGAGAATATGCCTGGCTTTCTCGAAGACTCAAGGAAAGGCTCGGAGTGGATTTAAAGCCTTAATTTGGAGAGAAATTCGACGATCTGGTGCCATGATTATTCCCCAAATTCAAGCATAAAATCATGGAAATTTGATTGCTCGTGTGATTCTTCTCAAGTTAGCTCTTAAATCATTTTGCGCTTGATTTTTATGTTTAATTTTAGCAATTTTCCTAGTTCAATTTACATGCAAATTTTGTTGATGAATTTCTGATTTTCATTTTATTCATTCTCGAACAGTTCTTACTTTCGGATCGTTTAATCTTTAGTAGTCCAAGTTAAGTAGCTTTGAATCCAAATTGACTGTTAATTCACCCACATTTGATCTCAATTATCTTAATTGGAAAATCGTGTTCACGGTTTGCCAATATATGATAGCTCTTAATTTCAAAAAACAAAAAAAAGAAAACTCTGAGTTCAATCCGTTAAATTGGGGTCCACCTTGTTAAGAAATGATTAGCATGGCATTATAGTTAAGCTCAATTTGTCCACCACCGTATCAGATCAGATCCCCCCAAATCAACGAATCATCGCCACGATTTGTGAGCTAGGGGCATGTTTGAAAATTCAAAATAACTGGGGGTAAAACTGTAAAATGCCATAAACAGTTTCTTATGATTCCTTATCCGTGAGAACAGTGACTAGATTTTACAAAACAATTCCAACAAATCAATTGGAATTTAATAAAACGTCCGCAACCAATCACAATTCACCAAATAACCCATAAACACAATTCAAATTGAATCATGTTTTGGGCAAAATAAACTAGGAATACCAGTGGTAAATGTTGTTTGGGATTCAATGATTAAAACAGTTAAGTGAAAAGTGATACTAATATTCTGAAGCCTCAATTCAAAGAGACATATAATCAGTCTAGTTAGGGAATTATTTACCTATTCTTGACAATAATTGTTAACTAATCATAAATCTGACTCTTGTTGATAATAAAAACTTAGAAATTAAATATCTGATTAATTGAGATAATTAGAATTGAAAAAGTTAGAAGGATAGTTAAAATTTAATCGCCGCTTCTGTCACCTGAGCAAAAAAATTATATCTCAAATCTAGAGTGCTAATCCCTAATTCAATAAAAACTGAAATCTAGAGTGCTAATCCCTAATTCAATAATCCCTAATTTCCCTATCACCTCCCTAGGGTACGACCCCTTACTTAAGCACTAAGGAATAAATAAATTTTATTGATTAAATTCAAAAACCCTTAAAGAACGACATATTCACACATACTTTTCAAACTTATCAATTCAGAATACATGTGATGTCGAACGCCATCGATGGTGTTGTCCGACAGGTAAATTCACTAAGTGAATGTAACTACGTGAAGCGAATGTCCTAGGTGAAATGTACATGCAGGGCCGACGAGTGGGGGTTGACTGAGTTCTGAGCTCCGGAGCAGGCGGCCGATGACGATGATGGTGACCTTCTGACTCTCATCGGACTGAGGATGATGACTACGACGCCGAATGGAATAGTTCCATAGGGGCTCGCACATAACGGGTGGGCTCAGCCCGTACCTAGGAAGACGCTCAAATTGTAGTTTTGTACCGGAAGATGTAATTAAACTGAAGAGCAAGGGGACGGCGTACCTCATCGGTGGCGGCGCTCATCGTCGATGTCTTCGTCGGGCACAAACTGGTGTGAACAGGAACGGAGAAGAAATGCCGTGGAGGGGCCTCGAGTAGCTCGATAGGCGAAGAAGTCACGGCACTGGAGCGGGTCGTAGGAGGTTGCAGGTGAAGATGATAAGAGATGACGAGGGCCTCAAGTCGGCTCAAGCGATAGGCTGAACTCGACAGGCGCACCCAAGGGGAGGACTAGCGCAAGTGGAGATGGGCAGCAAATGCAAATAGCGGCGGTACAAGACACAAGGGTGTGGTCGGACTTAGGTTGGCAAGGGTGTATCCCAACAGGGAAGCACAACCTTCAAATCCACCAGCACGGGAGTGGCAGGGCAGGCAAGCTAACGGTCAGTGTTGATACCAAGGCAGCAGCGGTTCAACTCGAAGTCTCGGGGTGGCCTCCATAGCGCAGTTTCAACCGGGAGACCTTCTACAACGAGCCCTTCAGGTGCGGCGAGAAGAATGATCTTCAGGCGCGGCAGAAATACTGCTTTCCAACTGGGAGACCTTCAGGCGCGGGGGGAAGAATGGTCTCCAAGCGCAGCAGAAATATTGATCTCTAACTGAGGGACCTTCCGGCGTGGCGGGAAGAATGGTCTCCGAGCGCGGCAGAAATATTGACCTCTAGGGACCTTCAGGCATGGTGGGAATAATGATCTTCAACTGGGAGACAGGCACAACAGGAATAATGATCTTTCAGGCACGGTCGTCAAGCATAGCGGGAGCTGTTTGGTGCGACGGATGTGGCGATACGTAAGAATCCCGCGCAATCAATGCCAAGAGTTCTGGTTATGCGTCGTGGCAAGGTTTTGGTGATCCTCTGGGTCTGAAAATCTTGATTGACCGCGACGTCGGGGGGAAAAGGAGGCAGATGGACGTCGCAATATCACACTGCCAATGCGCATGCATGAAGAATCGTATCCCTGAGGATGAGTGTCACTGTGGTCCACTCAAGGGCATCGAGATTGTGATTCAAGCTATCACCACAGGACGAAACGACGGATTCAGTGAAGGCACACGAAAAAGTTCCACCCTTGAGGTCAACCAGGAATAGTCCGCGTATGCAGATCGTCGACGCCCACAGATGCGTTATATCACGGTGCCTCCCTGTCTGCTCTCTCTCTTCCCTCTTCTTTTCTTCTCCTTCTTCTTCCTCTTCTCCTCTCCTTTCTTCTTCCTCTCTTGGTGTGAGATCTGGGCGGCAGTAACTGCAACACAACAATTTCCAGATCAAAACAAGGACGTGGTCCCATCATGGCCTTATATAGGGCCATGATGGGCCCTTACAAGGAGTCCTGAAAAGGGGCCCACTAAGAGATCCCCCCAACCATTTACAACAAAATAAAAACAACATTAAATAAAATGACGTGAAAATAAAACGGTACGACTGGATACGAAAACACGATGACACGGACGCATCATGACGAATAGGGTGGATTCATCATGACAAACACAAAACCAAAATTAGACAAACAAAAACAGATAATTAAAATGTGAACATGTGCACGGACGTGCTCTACCTGGGGTATTTACACCCGGGCGTCTTCACGGATGCTTTGGCATGCCGGTCGGGCTGGACATGGACCGGCGGTGATGCTGATGACGTCGAAGACGACTCCGATGATGTTTTGTCGATGTCGTTTGGCGCACTCCATCAACATGTTTCAAGACTAGTGATTGTAGTATTATGAGCTCATCTTTACTCACTTAGTCATTGGATGTATTCATGGACTTCAATTATAAAAATCAAATGTGCATTACAATGAATATATTATATTACAAAATATTAACCGAGATGTGTAATGTCTGATTGGTTTGCATGCCACATAAATTTCCAATGTATTATCCATCCATTGAACCTTCTCTCATTTTCCCACTCCATCAATAATCCTTTTACCTTTCCATCAGCTATTAGTTTAATACATTTACACTAGTATAGATATATATATTCCTTTCTCTAGCAATCAATCTTCTTGTCTCATCATCCACCATACCCCTTTATCATTATCCCTTTCTTACCATATTCATCAACATCCTCATACATTTCCATTTAATAAAAAATATATTAATATACATATCATTTATAATTTTCTATTACAATCTTATCACTTCATCATGGATTATTTGTCCATGGCAGTGGATATACTAGAGAAAGTGTTCTCTGATGTAATTTTAATGCACTAATCCACAGTAGGGGATGGATTCGGGTTTCATATTGGGGCATAACCTAAGTCAATTCTTGGAGTGTCACAGATGATCATTGAAAGGATCGATGAAATAGTTGATGAACTTCTTTTTATATTCTAGAGTACATAGTGTAGCTTGAAACCTACCATGTTGGTAATATGATTTATCGATTTAATTAAATCAATGCATAGTTAATAGTTTTGAACATAAGAGGAAAGAGTTAGGAGGACTATAATCCATATGTATTTTTATCAAATTATGTTATCATAACATTGTTGTTATTCAAAGGAGTGGTTTCCACAATTAAAGAGAAATGCGCGAATGAATGTGGTGTGCGCGGAAGAGATAAAGAGATATAGAGAGGAAAAAACATGAGCAGCACACGCAAAACAAAAGTCGGTCACTTTTTCTCATCCGGTTAACACTGTTGACTATTGAGAGGGAAGGACAAAAACATATCACGTTATGTATTCAATTAATATCTTCATTGAAGTGAAAAATGTTCCACTATCCAGCGTTGAAATAAATAAACCAAATGTTACCGGATGATAAGCACCATTGATACAGAACCACAATCCAGCAAGAAGTTATCCAACTTATCTTTAACTCTGGGAATGGGGGTCATTGTGGACTTGGGGCCCCTTGGTAGCCTGACAAATATCCATCAGAAATTCAGTCAACCCCAAATCTGACGAACCGCCATCAGAGACCGCCGCCATGGCCATCTTCCCCAAGTCCTCAGCCCTCTTCTTCACTGTTCTTCCCTTCTCTCCAGAACCCATCAACTCTTTCACTAACCTGCAGATCTCACCACGCTGGACCAACTCACCATGGCCAGAACTAACCCGTATCCCAGCGCCAAGCTCACTCACCACCAACCTTGCATTCAAAGTCTGTTCTGCAATCAGCGGCCAAGCTAGAGTAGGCACACCGGCCGACAAGCTCTCCAACACCGAGTTCCATCCACAGTGGCTAAGGAAGCCCCCAGTCGACCTCTGCGGCACCCACCCATGAATAACAAGCCCCCGAGCAGGCCGCGCCATCTCCGCCGTCCTCGTCACCAGGATAAAATCGTGGGCGCTCATCTCCAACGCCTGCAACAACTCCTCCATCTGCTCCAGAGAGACGCGCATGGGTCCCAAACGAAACGTACAACACCGATCTCGGCATCCGCCCTTCAAGCCAATCCAAGCAAGCATCGGAGATGGCGGTGTTTGGATGGCGATAGAGGCATAGTGGCCCCCCCAACCCCATTCGCGTGTGGCGAGTCTCGTACAAAGCTTTCAAGTTAGGCGCAAAATCTTGCTCTAGAGCTTGGAAACTGTTGACGAGGACGCCCCAGCTCTCTGACTCTGCTTCCCCGTTCTTCAACGTCAGAGGACGCATCGGGTTTTCGTTGTAGAGCATGTTGGGTACATCAGCGGGCGAGAGGACGTAGTTCCGAGGGGGTTCCCGGTACGTGGAAGCTCTCTTCGCCGGCTGCAATGGCGGCAAGGTGCGGTCTCGTGGCAGGGAGGTAATTGCAAAGGAGCAGAGCGAAGACGCCAAAGCCGTGGAAGACGACGCGAGGGATGTTGAAGCGACGGCATTCGTGGAGAGTCCAGCCGAGGAAGAAGTCGGAAATGACGCAGTGAGGGAGGGAGTTTGACTTGGAGAGATCGTGTAAGAGGTTGCCGAAAGGGTCGCGGAGAGACTCGGCGGCTTGGAGGAAGAGAGGGAATTGGTCGTTGTGGGGGAGATGGTCTGTGGACTCGCGGTCGAAGGGGAGAGAGGGGTGACGGGGGAAGGGGAGGACCGCGAGGTTGATGTCGGAGAGGGGATGAGATGGAAGAGACAGGCGGATGAAGGCGGAGTTGAGAGGTGTGGTTACGACGGTGACGGCCGCGCCATGGGCCGAGATAGCGGTGGAGAGGTGAAGGAGCGGGATGGTATGGCCCTTGGCCATCAGCGGGAAGATCATGATACTAACACGCGTTCTTTTTTCTGAAGTATCCATAGCTCTCTATCCTGCAGCAGTGTATCCATATTTAGGACGTGGAGTTTGAAGCCTTTTCGGTAGAATACAAGAGAGAGAAAGTATTCAGATTCTGCTACGGGTCAGCAATTGTCCGATTATAATGATGATGAGAATGACATCGACGGACAACGTAGATGGGTTCCTCCCTGTTGAGGACGACAAAGGGACGCAGATAGGAGACGATGACGATGAGTTTATAATTTATTTGAAATAATCATATTTTTATTCACAAGTTCATGGAAATTTGGAGAAAAATTCCAAACCCTAATAATAAGACATCACTAGTGGATTGGGCACAATCTTCCTCATTCAAAACTAAGACATCACTAGTGGATTACTTGCACCGACAGTAGATGATAAGAAACGTTACAACTGGGGCTGAGAAGACACTCTCTGCCCCATATGGATGAGGAAGTAGGTGATGATAAGGAGTTCTACTCGCCATCACCGCTTCAGAACGTGGTTTGGACGCCACATCAGCAAAACAGGGTCCAGAGAATCAGAGTCACTATTATGGTACCAATAGGGACTTTAATAAAGAGTAGCTACTAATAAATGAACACGTTCCCCATATACACGTTAGAGAATTAGATATAGGATTCAATATAAGTTTAAACATAGTATAGGATTAAATATAGATAGGAATACACATAGATAGGATTGCACATAGATAGGAATACGCATAGATAGGCCTCACATTTATCCCTTAAATGTGAGGTGAGCTAACTATATACGTTATAACCAACGGCTCTTATTTGTTATAAACTAATCGTTATAACTTGTTATAATGGCTACGATTATAACAAACTAACTATATACGTTATAACCATAATCATATACAATAAAAATACGAACCAACGATTAATGTAATTCTTGCGGATTAAACAACGATCTACCACATTGAGTCTTGCCCGTGTCTCAATCTTCTTTCCTCTCTTCACGTTCAAGAACCATGGATCGCCTCAACAGGTGATTGATAGACTGAATTTTCAGGTGAGCTATTACTGTTCGAAATCAATCCAACGAAGATACATAAACTCTAAATCATCATAGAAATCACGAATAAGCACCTAGTAGTGGGAGAAGGGTTGATCCACGGGTAGAAACTGGACTTGACCATTGAGAACAAATTTGATGCAGAAATATTGATCTTAAGGCTCACAAGAATATTCATGAACTATAAAATGCGAAAGGAATGGACAATCAAAGATGTTCCAATTGCCCGGGATGAGAGTAAGGAGAGACGATGGATACGATGGAATATATATCTGTTTATCTACTCATCTAAAATCTAATAATTGTATATCAACGGTTGAAGGGATAGACAATGCAAAACTAACCTGGTTGCCAATTAAAACTCGACGGGGTCGATGCTGGATCTCAACTTCCCAACAATTTGTCTCTGCAGAAAACCCTTGATTCAAGCTGCAATATTTTTTCCTTCTGAACGACAGTTCAAGAAATTCCTCTTCGCAAAGTAAGTTAAGGATCTCTTCTCTCGATACATTAAAGAGCCCATACTAGAGTAAATGTACGGTTTTACTCGGGGTAAGTCTGAACAGCTTTTTTACATTTCTAAGGTAGTTTAAAGTCATAAATCTAATGATACGGACAGAAGTAAGATGCAGTCTATCTCAGAACGCTGCCTAGATCGTCAGATGTAGAACCCTGGAGCAAGAGAAACTAGGCCGTTGGATCTTTATCACTCCCTCGAATCCGAGTCGCTGACGATCGTCGCGTAAGTTTTTACATCAAATGCTCCACTGCCACGAAAGATTCTAGGCGGAATCTCCTGCGGCGATCGATCGGCGCTGGTACTTAATGCAAAAAAAAGACAAAATTTTCTATGTCCACGAAACATTGCCATTTCTGAGTCGTATCTATGTATTTAATGCGCCTTATCCCTAAGTTCCGTCGATTGATCACTGCATGCCACGTTTTGCACTCAACTTTGTCCCCGTAAAAATCAGGATCGCACAAGAATGGACCAATCAATTGATCTTTGTTCGCTGGCCTATTTCAACGCCTGAAATCGCACCACGTTTCCCAATCATAAAAACACACGAATCAATAAAAGTTAATGCAAAGTCCTCCGCATATTTCATATATATTTCGACGTAAAATATTATTTTTTTGGAAATTCAATTAAAACTCTTTAAATTCTAGAATAAAATTTAGGATCCATTTAACAAAATAGTTTTATTTACTTATCTTAAAATAGTATCTCTATTAACTATAAAGCAAATTAGTGTACCCTTCTGGCCTCTGATTGGCTGAGAAAATAGTGGGAGAGACGAGAGAGAGAGAGATTGAGAGAGGAAGAGAGAGTGAGAGAGAAGAGAGAGATTGAGAGCGCGTCACGCGCCCCCTTTCCCGGCCTCCCGTGTTGGAATTCCTCCATTAAAGTGGGCTACAACCGTTGTTTTCTTAACGGTTGCCACCTTTGGTATACCGGCGGTTGCAAGCCCTTGATGGAGGGGCTTGCAACTGCCACCCTTTCGAATCCCATTGGGATTCTTTTTAAGGAGTTTTCGGGTCCCCTTGGTCCACCGTCGAGAGGAGTCCCCAAGGTGCCATCGTCCTCGAGGAAGAAGCTCCTCGGTGAAGGATCAAGAAGGACCCTCCACCCTCAAGAAAAAGCCAAAGGAGACTCAAATGGAAGGTACGTTTTTGTTTTTGATCTATCAAGTGGTATCAGAGCATGATAGGTCGACGAAAATCGATCACTCTGAGTGATGATCTTCATCGTTTTGGATCTCCATAATCCGTTTCCGCATTGAGTTTTTGCAGCTTTCGTTTCGTTTTTTTTTTTTTTGGGAAGAGGAAGGCTATTATGGTTTATAATATATTAAATATACCCATTTTCGTAAACTGATGGTGGCTGGGTTGGTTAAGGTGTTTGAGGGAATGGTGGGTTGGGGGAGGTCGTGGGTTCAAGCCCCCCCCTCCTGCATCGATTTTTCTTCTTTTTTAAAAGGAACTGAAAATATAGCCCATTAAGAAAGGTCCATCCGAATTGGGCTTCATGAAAGGGCATAAGGTCATCTTCAAAACCATCCCAAAACAGTTTTTTTTTCTTTTCTTTGGAAATATATATGACATTTTTTTTAATGCTCATATTGGCCTTATAATAGTGTCCCACTAGAGTTTATATCGGCATAGAAAAGGTTGAATGCAACATTGAAATATTTCCAAAATAATATTTTGTTTAAATTCTTTTATGTTAAAATGACATCCTTGTTATTTTTTAAAGTCTTTTCTTTTTTTTAATTCATGCAAATATATCCTAACCCAAAGGAGAGGAAATATTTGGCAGAATTTATTGCACACTAGGTCACTAAAATTTGAAATGGATCTAGTATTTTCGCATGCAATGTGATGGCTATATCAATCTTAGTTATTTCTTAAAATACTAAGATAAAGAAATGATTTTGTTCATGCAAGCACTTATTGGCCCAAAGGAAAATGAGTGCTTGGCCGAATGTAAGCCATGTTCATGATAGAAAATTTAACGATCATTATGTGTAAATGATCAGGATAAGTCATCCCAAAGGAGATCTTACCAATGATTATTTATGATTGTTTGAATTCAACTATCTTACGAAGTGGATCGCTCGCAAGTTGATTATCATCCAAAGATGAAATTGATGTTGCATTTGATCGCTTGTGCCAAATTTCACTATTTGGTGTTGACGTAAATTTTGATTACGTTCTTATGTGAGTTTATTTATTCTTTGTATTTAGGCTCAAAATCTTCTGATATTTGCACGAATTTGAATTCCATTCCTATGTTAAGTGGTGCAAACTTTAAGAAATGGAAGGAATTCTTATCATTGTACTTGGGTGCTTCAGATCTTGATTATGCCCTCCGGAACGCACAACCATCGGCCATAAAGGAATCTTCTTCTCCTGAAGAAAAGAAGGCCCATGAAACATGGGAAAGGTCCAATAGGATGTGCTTAATGGTAATCAAGTGCACCATTCCTGAATCCCTAAGGGACACCTTAGCGGAAGAGGCAACAGATGCCAAAATTCTCATTCAAGAAATTGAGAAACGGTATCATAAAGAAGATAGAGCTGAGATTAGTACTCTCATGAATCGCCTTACGAATATGAAGTATACAGGAAAAGGCAATATACGAGAGTACATTATGGAAATGTCTCACATACGTTCCAAATTAAAGGGATTAAACTTGGAACTTCCGGAGGAATCCATTGTTTACATGGCTTTAAACTCTCTCCCACATCAATTCAGTCAATTCAAGGTGAGCTATAATTGTCAAAAGGATCCATGGTCCTTGAATGAGCTCATCTCGCATTGTGTGCAAGAGGAAGAGAGACTGAAGTCAGAACAATGTGAAAGTGCTCATCTTACAGTTGCTTCTTCTGACAAATCTAAGGATAAGGGAAAAAGGAAGGGCAAACAAATTGCTGGCGTTCCACCTAAAAAGAAGCTGCATAAGGAGATGCGTTGCTTCTTCTGCAAGAAAGGTGGACACATGAAGAAAGACTGTGCCAAGCGCATAGAATGGTTCAAGAAGAAAGGTATTTTTCTTTCTTATGTTTGTTCGGAAGTTAACTTAGCTTCTGTACCAAGGTACACTTGGTGGGTAGATTCTGGAGCCACTACTCATGTGAGTGTATCCTTGCAGGGCTGCCTCAGCCATCGCAAACCGAATAACGGTGAAAAGTTCATCTATCAAGGTGACGGGAAAGCGAAGGAGGTTGAAGCCGTTGGAGTCTTTAAAGTCGTTTTTAAAACTGGTTATCATTTGCTTTTAAATCAGACCTTTGTTGTGCCATCTTTTGGACGTAACTTAATATCCGTTTCAGTATTAGACAAATCTGGTTACAATTGTTCATTTGGGGATGGAAAATTTGGTCTTTATAAGGATTCTGTACTTCTAGGTACAGGAAATTTAGGAGCTTATGATAATTTGTATTCGGTTGACACTAAAGTCTCTTCGGAATATTCCTTTCAATTAAGTACGGTTGGTACAAAGCGAAAGTTGGGTGATGAGATTTCATCATTTTTGTGGCACAAAAGGTCAAGCCACATTTCTCAAAAGAGAATTGAAAGGCTTGTGTCAGATGGAATTCTTAGTTACATAGATTTTAAGGATTTTGGCACCTGTGTCAAATGCATTAAGGGAAAGCGGACAAATATTAGAAAATATGGTTCATATCGAGATTCAAACGTCTTGAAATTGATTCATACTGATATTTGTGGTCCATTTCCTATACCCTCTTGGAATGGCCAACAGTATTTTATCACTTTCATTGATGATTATTCTCGATATGGTTACTTGTATCTCATTCATGAGAAATCTCAAGCCATTGACGTGTTCAAAAACTTTAAGGTTGAAGTTGAAAATCAACTCAACAAAAGGATTAAGGCCATTAGATCTGACCGTGCTGGAGAATATTACGGCAGAAATGATGGATCGGGAGAACAACGTCTAGGACCTTTCGCTAAATATTTGGAAGAGTGTGGGATAGTCCCTCAATACACGATGCCAGGATCTCCTAGCATGAATGGTGTTGCCGAGAGACGAAATCGTACACTCAAGGATATGGTAAGAAGCATGATGAGCCAGACTTCTTTACCTGAACCATTATGGGGTGAAGCGCTAAAGTCAGCAGTTTATTTGACTAATAGAGTACCAACAAAGGCAACAGAAAAAACCCCTTATGAGCTTTGGACGGGCAAAAGACCTAGTCTAAGACATTTACGTCTTTGGTTGTCCTGCTGAGGCAAGACCTTATAAGCCTAATGAAAGGAAACTTGATTCTAGGACATTAAGCTGCCATTTCGTTGGATACTCCGAACGATCCAGGGGATACAAATTTTATGATCCTACAACTCGAACTATTTTTGAGATGGGGAATGCTATATTCTTTGAGGATGATGAGTTTGTTGGGGGAGATAAGATTAGAACTATCGTCTTTGAAGAGGATTGTTTAACAATGCCTCCTATTGTTCACAACAATGCTCAAGATAAAGAAAAATCACTTGACATTGCTGAAACAATAATTCAAGTACAAGATGATAATCAAGAATCCTCCAACCCTGAAATTCAAACTCAACAACCTCAAGAATCAATACCATTAAGGAGATCCACTAGAGAGAAAAAGAGAGCTATTCCGGATGACTACTTTGTGTATCTTCAAGAGCATGAAGTAGACATGAGCATCGAGGAAGATGACCCAATC
Source organism: Wolffia australiana (assembly GCF_029677425.1). NCBI lineage: Eukaryota > Viridiplantae > Streptophyta > Magnoliopsida > Alismatales > Araceae > Wolffia > Wolffia australiana. The sequence continues at coordinate 7,677,494 of NC_135835.1, forward strand.
AACTTCCGTCAAGCCATGGAAAGCTCAGATTCTCAAAAGTGGATTGATGCCATGAAGGAAGAGATCAAATCCATGCATGATAATGGCGTTTGGGAACTTGTTCCACTACCTGATGGTGCAAAATCCATAGATTGTAAATGGATATTCAAGACCAAGAGGGATTCAAGAGGTAACAAGGAGAGACATAAAGCACGTCTCGTAGCCAAAGGATTTACTCAAAGGGAAGGTATTGATTACAAAGAGATTTACTCGTAACCAGAGTATTTTGAGTCCAAAGATTCAAATAATTTGGTTTGCAAATTAAGGAAATCCATTTATGGACTCAAGCAAGCTTCTCGTCAATGGTATCACAAATTCCATAAGGTTATCATTTCATATGGTTTTGAGATGAATAAAGTTGATAAGTGTGTATATCATAAGTTCAGTGGGAGTAGGTACATATTTTTAGTTTTGTATGTGGATGATATTTTGCTTGCATGTAACGATATGGGATTATTGAGTGAAACCAAATCATTCCTGTCAAGGAATTTTGAGATGAAAGATCTCGGTGAAGCCTCATTTGTCTTAGGCATAGAGATATACCGAGATCGGACTCAAAATATTATGGGGTTATCACAAAAGACCTATATCGATAAAATTCTTAAGAGGTTTAACATGTAAAATTGCAAACCAGGAAATACCCCTGTATCAAGAGGAGACAAATTTTGTCTTAGTCAATGCCCTAAAAATAATCAGGAGGCAAAATCAATGCATACTATTCCTTATGCATCAGCTATTGGAAGTATGATGTATGCCCAAGTTTGTACGCGTCCAGATATTGCATATATACTTGGAGTGCTTGGAAGATATTTGAGCAATCCAGGAATGGATCACTGGATAGCGGCCAAGAGAGTCATGCGCTATTTACAGAGAACTAAGGATTTCATGCTCACATATAAAAGGTCAGATCAATTGGAGATCATTGGATATTCTGATTCTGACTTTGCTGGATGCCAAGATTCAAGAAGATCCACGTCAGGTTATATATTTCTGTTGGCTGGAGTAGCCATTTCATGGAGGAGTGCAAAGCAACCACTTGTAGCTTCATCCACTATGGCCGCAGAATATATTGCTATGTATGAGGCATCTAATCATGGAGTATGGTTGAGGAATTTTGTCACGGGGCTTCGAATTCTAGATCGTGTCGAAAGACCGTTGAAGATATATTGTGACAATAAGTCAGCCGTTCTGTTCTCCAACAACAATAGGAGCTTGACAAAGTCTAAGCATATAGACATCAAGTACTTAATTGTCAAGGAAAGGATACAAAATGGAGAATTGTCTACACAGCATATTGGAACAAACTCAATGATTGCGGATCCGCTTACGAAAGGTGTATTGCCTAAAGTATTTATGGAGCATACTACTCACATGGGCATTCTTCATTGGGAAGAATAGTGAGTTTAAGTGGGAGTTTGTATGAAGTGTTCTTAATGTGGACATGTATACATTTTCTGCAGAACTAAAGTTTCTTTTATCCATTTTGATTATAAGATCTCCATAAAGTGGGAATCGTATAAAAATTTAATCTATGTCATTCTACATTATAGCATTAGTGATTGTGGTGGCTTAATTGCGCAATAATGTGATGAAAGCTGTTCAGTCCTATGCTAAATATGTTGATGGACGAGATGAATATTTGTACCTTGAGAAATAGTAACCGTTTGAGCTCATTAAATATGGAAAGTCAAGGTGTGTAGCCCAAGTGGGAGATTGTTGGAATTCCTCCATTAAAGTGGGCTACAACCGTTGTTTTCTTAACGGTTGCAACCTTTGGTATACCGGCGGTTGCAAGCCCTTGATGGAGGGGCTTGCAACTGCCACCCTTGCGAATCCCATTGGGATTCTTTTTAAGGAGTTTTCGGGTCCCCTTGGTCCACCATCAAGAGGAGTCCCCAAGGTGCCATCGTCCTCGAGGAAGAAGCTCCTCGGTGAAGGATCAAGAAGGACCCTCCACCCTCAAGAAAAAGCCAAAGGAGACTCAAATGGAAGGTACGTTTTTGTTTTTGATCTGTCATCCCGCGCTCCTCCCCACCGCCGCCCCGGCCCTCCCCCGGCCTCCCGCGGCCCTCCCCCCCGCCGCCCCGGCTCTTCCCCGGCCTTCTCGCCCCTCCCCCCCGCCGCCCCGCCCTCAACCGGCCGCCTGCTTCCTCCCCGCCGCCACCCCCTTCCCCGCCTGCTTCCTCTCCGGCGTCCGTGCCCACCCCCTTCCCGTCGCCGCCCGACGCCGCTCAAGCCGGACGGAGGTCGAGGCCTTCTGGACGCTGATTGGCTGACAGAGCGGCGAAATGATGGTGCTCACAAAGGAGAAGCAGAAGCAGCAGCTCAGATCTCTGCTGGCGATCTCCGTGGAGGCCGCGGAATCTCAAAATCAGTGCGCTCGATCCGATTCCGGCAATCATAGCGTTGACCAGCAGTTGCGGAATCTGAATAGCTTCTGATCTCAAAGAATCGCCGAGAAAATCTGCCGACTAGAAGAGGCACAAAGAAGAAGAAGACGAAGGACAACGGAGAAGTTTCTGCCTCTCCAGGCATCTCCAAGAATAGGAAGAGAGGCGACGATGCGGAGAGGAAGAACAGGAATAAGAAAAAGAACAAGAAGAAGAAAGCGAAGACCGAAGCAGAGGAAGAGATTTCTACGAGCGAGAAGAAGGATGATCTTCTCTTCTGTGGTTTGATCCGATTAAAATCTGCAGAGATGAAGACGCAGGCAAGAAGGTGTACGTGTTGGGGAATTCCGTACTACTCGACGGAAGACGAGAGCTTCTTCAAAGGCTGCAGGACTGTGACCGAACTAGACTGCATGATATTCCGTGAGAGCGGCAAATTCACAGGAATCGCCATTGTTTCATTCAAGGTCCGCCTTCTCTCTATCTGATAGTTTATGAATTCATCTCCGTAAACTGAGATTTTCACATGGTTTGAGCGCAGATGGAAGCAACCACGAAGAGGGCCCTGGCGCTCGGTTGCTCTGACAGGTATGATCAAATTCGTTGATATTTATCTACTTTGATCAAAATTCGCTGATATTTTTATACTTTCATCTAAATTCGCTGATTTATATACTCGGATACAAAATCGCTGAGATTTATCGCTGACTCTCCCCAAAAAATTTGCTGGGATTTATCTTCTTTGGTCTAAATTCACTGAGATTTACCTATTTTGATCAATGTTCGCTGATATTTATCTACTTTGATCAAAATTCGCTGCAATTTATCTACTTTGATCCAAATTAGCTGATATATCTACTTTGATCCAAATTCACTGAGGGTTATCTACTGTCCCCAAATAATTTACCAGACGGTTAGGGTTGATATTGACCGGTTTGTGGAGCCTTTGACAGCGGCTTACCAGTTCATTTTCCAACGGAAGAGATCAAAGTTAGGCATGAAGTTCATGTCATGAGATTCTTATTGGAATTGTCCGCAGTTGCGGGGATTGAAAAATTATGTATTTTTATGGAAGGAATGAACCTGAAGGTGCTATTGTTAGCCAAAATGGAACAGCGCGCTTTTGATTATTGGGTTCTGTAGGGAAGAAGATTTCTCCACCCTTAATAAAAGAAATCACACAATTTTTTTGCATAACATTTGCATATTTCTTGCAATCTTCTTTGTCATTTTACCCTCGAACTTTGAACTTGGATCATTTCTGCTCAAATAAGTATCAGGCTAACATGAATCATAAGCAAAATGGAAGATGAGATAGTTTAATTCGCGAAACCCATGTATATTGAGTGGTCGTTTGCGGAGGTGAAGGTCGTGGTGGGAGGGGAGGGGGTGCATATATTTACAAATGCTCACTCCCCGGCGACAACATCGCGGTGAAGGACCTGAAGCATGGGTTTGTGGCGTCGAACTCGAAGGACAACCCGGCGAAGGAGGCGGCGAGCTTCACCTCGCAGGTTATCATCATGAACCACCCAGGGCAGTTTGGCAACGGGTACGCGCTGGTGCTGGACTGCCACACGTCACACATCGCCGTAAAGTTCAAAACTCTATAGCGGTATTCATTGATTTCAAGACCCCATTAAAATTGAGAAGGTACTGTGAACAACCTCATTAAGACAGAAAGCTTTTGAGAACTCTGTCCGTATAATATCTGGACGCTGTAGAGGCGAATTTCGGAGAAATCAATACAGATATTATTAAGGATAATTTCGAATAGAAATTGGATCAGCGAACTCTTGGATCAGAGGATTCTATCGAACTCTTGGTTCAAGAAATGTTGGGTACTGATCCAGCATACGTTGTCTAATTATTGTGACTTCCTTTTGAATCTATTTTCTAAAAATGAATCTATTTTTGAATTTAATTTCTGTTGACTTTTGAATCTATTTACTGAAATTAATGTCTGTTGAATATATTTTCTGCTGAAAATGTATTTCAGTGAAATTTTGAATTTATTTTAATGAAATTAATGAATTTTGAATCTGTTTTCTGCTGAAAATGAATCACCGGCAGATGAATTTAAAATTTTAAATCTATTTTTTAAAAATAATGTATTTTCTACTGAAAATGGATCAATGGCAGATGCTGAAGAAATTGGTGCATTGAGCGAACTGTCTAACACAAGTGCTTGGGAAAGGAGAAGGACAATGAAAAAGACTGCAATTCAAAAAAATGGTTCTCATTTTGATGTAGCTTTATCTGCGTAGGATTACAAAAAGGCCAACACCGTACCCAAAATACTTTGTACATGGAATAGTCCGCCTCTCTTTTTCCGTTTGAGCCCACTCAATATCAAAAAGCAGGTATGGAGCCTTTTTAAATACTGCGATACAATAACTTGAAATCTACGGAAATCTAAGGAAATCAAATATCTTTAATCCAATACACAATCGATTTCTGATTTTCAAGCGCAGATTTCCATAGATTTCAAAGTCTTCATTAATTCTTTAGGGCAAAATATCCAAAAAATCAACATCATCATCATGGCTGTCGTCGGGGCAAAAGTTCCACCCCGTGAAAGAGGACCGGTCCGAGGAATTCTTCAGAGATGACGAGCCGACAGATGGTGGTAATCAACTCCTCATGAATTCCCGCCCCTCCTCTCTCTCTCTCTATAAAACCTCATCTTTCCCTACCAGGGCGCCATCTCTGTTTGCTTCTTCCTTCATAAAAAGATCTCCTACTTCGTTCGCTGCCATCTGTCTACGGCGGGGCCGCCAGAGACAAGGGGGGGTGCAACCGCATCGCCGCCAAGACACTGCATATATCTTGACATTTAAGTATCCAGATCCTCTCTCGCCCCGCCTTCCTCCACCGACAGCTAAGGAAAATCCACAAGCTTTAGTTCTCTTTGGTTTGTCAAACTGGCTCAAGATGGGATTTTTTTTCTTCTCTCCCAGGATGAGAACGACCCTGCTTTCTCTCTTCTCTCTCTATAGAGGTTCATCCTTATTGCTGATTTTTTAAGTTTTCCAAAATCTGGCTATGATTTATTGTTAACAATTGTGATTTAAACAATTTGAGATACTGATTTATGATTTGAAGAATAACTGATGCCCAAAACCCGCTTTGAAAAAAATAAAAAAATGGCCATGCTTTCTCTCTCTTCCCCAAGCACTCAGAGGTGTCAAAAATGCCAAGCGAGCATTGCGAGCGGGCCCCACTAGTATAACTAAGACTAATAAGTTCATGCAAATAAAAATATTTACATAATGAGCACAATATGAACAACACTGATGAATTAATGAATCGCATTTGAGATATCGATAAAGGACTCCATGAGAGAAAAGTGAAGATCATGAGCGACAAAGTCAGCTTTGGGACGTTGGTGTTCATGAGACCGTGCCCATTCAACAAGGATGGCACTGGACAGAAAGAGAGACCCAGAGAAAGAGCAAGAGAGAGAGAGAGAAAAAGAGAGACCCAGGGAGAGAGCGAGAGTGAGAGAAAGAGAGACCCAGAGAGAGAGCGAAAGCAAGAGGGAAACAGAGGGTGAGATAAAGAGAAAGAGAGACAGAGAGAAAGAGATAGTGTGTGAGAAAGAGGGACCAAGAAAGAGACACCAAGAGAAAGAATGAGAGAGAGAGAGAGGGTGAGAAAGAGAGACCAAGAGAGAGAAAGAGAGACCAAGAGAAAGACTGATAGAGAGGGTGAGAAAGAGGGCCAATAAAGAGAGACGAAGAGAATGACTGAGAGAGAGAGAGGGTGAGAAATATTAAAGCAACATCATTAAACCTTGAGCCCTGTGCAGATGCTAAAGCACCATCATTGTACCTTGAGCCACATCCAGGCGTTTGCTGCCGATTAACACATAATGATGTACGTGGGCAGCATACCTTTGGTCATAATGGAGCACTAGGTGGTGGCATACCGTCATAAATACTTCGATTCTCTATAGATCTTGTGGCCTCCTATGGAACGATGGATAGCCTTTAGTTGTTTAAGTTTATGGGACTTTCTTCTCCTGTCCCCATTTCTTCCAACTTCTCCATCGACTGTACTCAAATTCCTGCGGAAGTCTTTGTCCCTCTGCAACCAACCAGTTGCTTGATCATTCATTGTTTCAAAGACTTGTGCAATGACGATCAAGCTTACCAGAAGCAACTATTTGATTTGGAAGATTCAAATAGTTCCCATTATTAATCCACAAGGCTTAGGTCAACATCTCACACATCCACCTCCGCCTGAAGAATGCGATACCGATGATGAAAACACTCCATGGAAAAGGAGTGATCAAACGGTATTATCTACAATTATTTCTTCCACGATTGACAAGCTTCAGCCAATGATCTCAAGCTGTCTTAGTAGGAGAGATGCTTGTGAAAAGCTTGCTGCGGAACTATCTTCTGCCTTTGAGTCTCGTATAATGGAGTTAACTTCACGGTTACACTCCCTTAAGAAAGGGAATCGATCCCTTGATGACTATATTTTTGAGTTTCAACAGGTCTTAGCTGAACTTATCAATGTTGGTGAACATATCGTTGAGCACACTCTTAAGTTTGTCTTCCTTCGAGGACTTGGCTCGAAGTTTTGCTCCTTTCTTATGGGTATTATGATTCACAATGAAAATCTTTCATTTGATGACCTATTAGCTGCACTTTGCTCTGAAGTGTCTCTTGACAACTTTGGAAGTGATGATGAGTCAAGAAACATCGCCTGCTCCCAAGAGGAACCAGTTTCAAGTTTCACTGTCTAACCAGGCTCAGCACAACATTGAAGCTCAGTCTCTCGAAGGACGTGGCGTTCACAACGGTGGACGCAATGTAGATAATCAAGGCAGGGGAGGTCATGGTGGAAATTTTATCCCATGTTGCCAATTTTGTCTCAAACAAGGACAACGGGCTCCAAATTTCAGGTCTGTAACTAACAATCGTCCAACCCCCTTTAATCATCTCTTAATTTTATTAGGATGACCGTCTCCACAAGCATATGTGTCTACCTTTGGAGGTCCCATATTTCAGCCTCCACGACAGTCATCTACTGCGTGGTATCTAGATAGTGGTACGACCCATCATGTTATGTCTGATATTAACAATCTTTACGGTGATGTCCCATGTGAAGGTTTTGAACAGCTCTTCATGGGAGATGATTTAGGTTTGCCTATTAAGTATTGTGGTTCTTCATCACTTTCATCTTATAATCACTTACTCCATTTGTGCAATGTTTTACATGTTCTAAGAATTTCCAAGAATTTCATTTCGATTCACAACCTCACTTATGATAATAATGTTTATGTAGAAATTCATCCTAATGTTTGCTTTTTTAAGAATAGAACGACGGGGAGCTCTTACTTACACGAATGGCCTGTGATGGTCTCTACTGCATTAAACCAGCAAAATTCAATGCCTTTTTGGGAGAACTCCAGTCATCAAACCTGTGGCATCTCCGATTAGGACATAGTGCCTTTGGTGTCCTTAAACAGATAGTGTCTCATTTTGGTCTTCCCTTATCTCAAACACTAAAATCTTTCGTTTATTCAGCCTGTTGCCCAGCTAAAACTTGGAAACTCCCTTTTGACTCTAACAGGTGTTCATCAATAACCTAAGAGGTCCAATGCCTATTAAGTCGTATATTGGTTTCTCTTATTATGTCATATGTATCGATGAATTCAACATGTATTGTTAGTTTAGATGGCCAAGGAATAACCTAAAAGGGGATGAATTAGGCTCTCTATTTATATTATATTATAATTTTTATTTAGCCTAGGATTTTTATACCTAAGAAATGAGGTTGAGCAAATTAGAAAGAGTTTTTTTAGACAGCTTAGGCTAATCCTTAATGTCGTTCGGGGGTATTCATCCTGAGGTGATGAGGTGCCCTAAACGATTTTGTATGAATGCACCCCAAGAAAATCACTTAGAAATAGGGCTGAACAAGGATACCAGTAAAAAAGAAAAATTCGATGAAGCTTTGTCGTCTTCAACCCCCAAAGGCTTCCACGGAATGACGTTGCTTGATTTACTTCAACTTGGCCCCCAAAGCCTTCTTCTTATGGCCCCCAAAGCCTTAACCTGAGTGATCACAAAGATCTAGCAATAACAGTATATCTATGAATAATGTATTCTCCTCCACAACACTTAATATTGATGACTACTTAAAATAGTATTCAGGACAAGGACCAATAGCAGTATATTTATTGATGACTATTTTAAGTATTTCAACAAAAATACTTTTATGTCTTTCCAAACTCAACCAAATGATGTGATTCAAATTTCTTTGGTTTTGTATGGATGTTAGCAACAATTCATACGTGGAAAAAAAATCTCAAAATAAGTATAAAAAATATGCTAAAATTATAAACTTATCACAGGGTTTAGGATGTGCGAAGTTTGGATCCCAGCCTTCTTTTCTTTGAATCGTGAAATACCCTGCATCAAAAACAACAATTCTAAGTTCTATGGACTTGCATTGATGTTAAAAACAAATGATCTCTTTAAGGAATGCTCAAAAACTGCTTGAAAATTGTTCCAGGAATTGAGAGATCTCTCTATCTTTTGGACTGTGATTTTCAAAGGACAAGGAGAAGGAGATTTGATATTAGGGCTCAAAACTGTATATATGGACTTAAAAATCTGAAAGGGTATAATGGTAATCTGTCAAAATTCCAACAGTCATATGCATTGATTATGATTAAGAAATATAAAAATAAATAATTTAAATTTAAATTTTTAAATTTACAATTTTGCCATTAGTTCAAAACATCTTTCAAGAGTGAAAACTAGCCGTTATGGCAATGATTGAGTTTTAAAATAATATTAAACTTTTAGGTATGTTTACCACATCATTTAAATAAAGATATCACTATTGGATAATAATATCTTCATGTAATTCATTTTCATGAAATCACCAGTGTTAAAAATTATGTTTATCTTCATGTCATAAAAAATATAAGTCCTAAATGCATGATTTGACTTGTTCAGTGTATGGTCAAACTAAGTAGCATTTTAATATATCTAAGGCTCCTATTTTATCTTCACGTACAATCAGTCAACTACTTGACTAAGGGCCTTTTGTGCTTCGATCACAACCTATATTGAGGCATGCATCACTTTGAACATTCATCAAAACACACCTTAAAGCATTGTGCTAAAAATGCCCTTAAAGCTTAATCTTCATGTATACCTGGCTCTATCCTCTCAAGTCCAAAAGCGATATTCTACCTACTTTTATTCGATTTCAACAGCTGGTGGAAAGATAATTCTCCACCAAGATTAAGACATTTCAGTCCGACAGGGGGATCAGTTTCAATTTCTTCACAAATATCTTCAAAATTGTGGCATAAACATTAAGTCTCGTGTCCACATACACCAAAAAAAGGAGACTTCTGAACACAAACACTATCACATTGTTGAAACAACTTTGAACATGCTTCATGAAGCTTTTATGCCAATAAAGTTCTGGGATGAAGCAGTTGCTACTATAGCATACCACATCAATCGTATGATCTCTTATGTACTTGGTAACAAATCTCCTTTTGAGCTTTTACATTCTAAGATACCATACAATAATTTTCTTTAAGTTTTTGGCTGTTTTTGCTTCCCTAACCTTTGGTCATATAGAGAAAATAAAATTTCACTTAGATCTTAACATTGTGTCTTTGTTGGCTATAGTTCCTTGCATAAAGGCTATAGTTGTCTTTCTTTAGTTAATTTGATGGGGGACCATCCAGCTTCGAAGACCCTGATGAACCACTTCATAGAGCGAGGGCTCACGCGTGAGACCTAGCCTTCATTGTACCCAGCCTAGTCAACGGTCCACAAAGGTTTGGCATTATCTTTCCTTATATTTTTTCTGTTTAGTAGGCATTTTATGTCGGCCGCATATGTGTTTGTTTTTATTTGTTCGCACGTGTTTGGACTGTTGTATGGACCTACACGTATGCGTGTGTGTGAGACCATGTGTGGGTGTGTTAGTGTGTCTCTCTCCTATTAGGGTGCCCTAGGACACTTTAAGTGGGCCTTCTTCCCTTTTTCTAAGGGGGAATGCCCATGTTCCCCCTATAAGAGATGGGGCCACCCATAGGAAGAAAAAAAAAGAGAAGAATTTTAAGAAAAATGTGATTTCTGATGTTTTTTCCCTTTTTTTCTAGTGTTTTTAAAATTTCCCCGAAATTACAAAAAATTCCATCGATGTTTTAAGAGTCTAAAAACCCTAATCCGGCCGCCGTCGGCCATTCTTCCCCTTCCCCCTTGATTGCCCTCCCGGGGCAGCCCGCAGCGCATCCTCGATCGATCCGTGCCGCCACCGCTCTCTCCCGGCTGCCAGCCACCAGTTGCAGCCACCGCGACCAGCCACGCCTGTCGCATCTCGCAGCCACGACCAGATGCAGCCCACGACTGTGACCAGCCGCAGCTCACGGCCACTATCTACCGCACCAGCCACAATCAGAAGTGGTCGTGACCTGCCACGGCCGTCACGACCAGCCGTGGCTACTGCTACTCGCCGTGGCCGCCGTTTTGACTAGTCGCAGCCATTGCAATCAGCGGCCGTGACCATCGCGACCAGTCTCCACCGTTGTGACAACAGCCGCGACTGCCACAGGCAACCGCGAGTGCCACAGCCAGCAGTCGTAATCGCCACAACCCGCCACTCTCGACGCAACCAGCTGCCACCGCACCTCACCGCTACGCCTACCTCCGCGGCCGTCGCTGCGCCCGTCACCACGTCCGTAGCTGGACTTCGCCATCGTGCCCATCACTACAGCCACTGTCGCACCTCGCTGTCACGCCCAATGCTGCGGTGCCTCGCCATCACACTCGTCGCCACACCTAGTTTCCATGCTCGTCGTCTTGCTTTTCTGCCTTGCGTGCTGCCATGCCTTGACTCCGCGCCCACCGCCACCACGCCCGCCGCCATTGTGCCGGCCACTGCAACTCTTCTGCGCCTACAACCAATGCTCGTCAGCGCCCTCCGACGTCACTCGACACCACATCACTATCGCTGTTACAGACATCAGGATCATAACAAATCTGGTATGCTCACACGTCTTCCCTTTACAAGTTACATTATTTCTTTCAATACCTCTCGAAAGTTTCTCCACCGCCGGTTTCAGGTTAGTGATAGATAGGAATAATATATAGTGTGATAGGTTTCTATTGGTACGACCTTTGTTGGCGCGACAAGCGGTGCATACCCGAGTGGAAACATCCATACTCACACTATCATTCCCAGGTCTTGCTTGCCGTAGCCTAGAAGTAGTTGGTGTACGTCAACGAAGGATTCATACTTCTCATCGATTTTATTGTCGCATTATCATTAACATGACATCAACATTATGTGTCTCTGCTGCATGACATGATTTCCCCCGTTCTACCTGTGGTGTAACATGAGCCGTTCAATCTCGGTGTCCATTGTGTTACATCATCATTATTGTCTTTATAGTTCTCAAGATGTAATCTTTGACAAATCTAACTTTCCCTTTTCAAATTCCTCTCGTTTGTCTCAGCCATCTGATGAGTTATTGGGAGCTTCTCCATCAGGTTATCTTCCTTTTAAAATTATTTCAACATCATCTTCTACTAGTCCTTCCTTACAAATAGATTTGCTGCCTTATTTTGAAAATGATATATCTTCTACTTCAAAGAATTTTTCAACTATTTCTCCTTTACCTTCTCCTGTTACATATACATACTCATCTACTCCACTGTTATGTACGCATCGTATATATGACCTGCTTAATTTGGCAAACTTAACTCCTGACCAAACACGTACCCTTCGCGCAACTAATGCTCTTCATAGTGAGGTAAGTAACATACAAAATGGATCTCCTTCTTCTGAACCTGAAAATGTTTCACATGCTCTACAAAGTCCAGTTTGGAGAAAAGCCATGGAAGATGAGATTTTGTCTCTTCATCGCAATAAAACTTGTGTACTCACAATCCCACTGCTTGGTACTAATATCGTGGATTCAAAATGGGTATTTAAAAAAACTTTACCTTGACGGTTCTCTTGATTATTATAAGGCAAGGCTTGTCGCTCAAAGCTTTAGTCTAGCACCCAATATTTACTATCATGATTGATTTAGTACAGTTGTTAAAGTAACCACCACTAGACTTTTATTATATGCGGCTATTTCAAATAATTGGCATTTCAAACATCTAGATATTTCCAATGCTTTTCTCCACGAAGATCTCTATGAAACTATTTATATGAGACAACCTCCAGGCTTTGAGAATCCTTGGTAACTCAATATAAAGGTATTAAATAAGAGTTCACTAAGGCACATTTTATTCACATTTCATATTAAATCCTAACTTGGAGCATACGCATTTAGTGGAATATCAGGTTATTACTCTCCACATATATTCATTTTAAATAGCATAAAAGTATAGTTTTTTGTACTTAATGTGACCCACTTGGCCAGTCAGCCCAGTGGGCTGAATCTTAACTCTTATTTGGAGAATTTTGGACCTTTCTTAGGACTAGGAAAATTTCTCTTATGAAAGGACCAATGGACTTGTCATAAAGCTAAATGAGATCTCATTGGGCTAATGGGCCTCCCTCTTGAGAGAAGACACAAGAAGGAACTCCAAGAGACCCTTTAAAATGATTCAGATCTTCTAGCAGGGGCACTAATGGGTCTATGGGCTTGGCTCAAATCTCACCCATCAAATTGATCCATTATCTAAGGCATGAATATAAATGCTCTAGACTTCTTTGTAAAAGACATCCTAAATTTTAGATGATTCTTGTCTTGCTCTCTCTTTCTCTCTCTAAAATTCTGAGAGTTAGTGAGGGCCAGGTGGTATGTGAGCGGACAAGGCCGAGGTGGGAGTGAGAAGTCCTTATCTCTCTACTCCCTCTCCAAGGGTTCCTTCCTCTCTCTCTCCACATTGGAGCTGCCAAATGATCAACTAGTGAGAAGCATCCGGGGCTTGTGGAGGTGGAAGGAGAGGTCTACCAGCCATGTAAGCCCATTCTTTGTTTCTCTACCTTTCTTCTCCTTGACTAATCTTGATTTCTTGTGGTAGAAATAAGATTAGAGGTTCTTTCTCTCTCTAGACCACCTGCCCTGTGGGAATTGGGTGTTATTGGCCAAAGAATACAACCAATTCCATTCACAACACAAGGCAAACCCAAAAGTCTGGGGTGAAACAACTTCTTGAAAATCAAAGTCTAAATTCATTTTGAACCAAGATTTGTTCAAGAACAAGTTATTTTCTTCTGAATTTCTTCCTGACTTAATTCTGAAAAATTGAATCAGATAAAAAAATCTAGAAAAAAATACCTAAAAATGTCTAAAACATGTTCTAAACTTACATATTTTTTTATACCCATTAAATGTCATTTTAATGGGGAAATTCATAATTCATTTTTTTTTCACTTCATTTAATCAAAATAAAATTGAATATAATTCCTAAAATTCTTGGATATACATTTTTAACTTAAATCCACTCAAATTTGGTCTAGTTTCACTATGTGGTTTTACTCTCACTCCCCTATGAGGGAGAAATATAAATTCACTTATAAATCTAGGGAACTCCTCTCGGCCTAGGTTAGTGATACTTAGTATCAATAACCTAGAAACAAGATTATAAATCCTCAACATCCAAAACAAGCACCTCGTATCCTTACTCAAAAAATCTCTTTATGGTCTAAAACAAGCGCCTCGTATGTGGCATCAAACGCTATCTACTTTTTTATCTTAACTAGCCTTTGATGTAACAAGACGACCGGGCCATGTTGCTTGTGCTACACTTTAGGGGAACGATCATGAATTGATGCAACAACTGGATGAGATTTGTGCTAATGTAATAAAGTCAATGAGAAATATGTTAATAGCCGTTTGATCTAAGGCGTAACTCAGGTGACGACACGGAGTGATGGCATAGCCTGGCCAAGCTCCCAATGACCCGTGCAATCGACTCGAAGGCCAATGGAATGAGGGATGTTCGCCGTCTGAAGCTTCCAAATCATTGACGTGAACGAGCGGATCCAACACCGTCAAGAAAATTTCCTATCTCAAGAGTGGTGGCTAGTCCTACGATACTAACAAGCCTCTCGAGTAATGGAGCAGTCAAAACAGCACTGAAAAAGATAATGATACTGAAAAATAAAAGGGGGAGCAGAGTGTGACGTGGGGCCAGGGCCCGGTGTTCAGCTGGCAGGTTGTGACAAATAAAGGGCGGGTGAGTGATCTCTGGTGTCGTGAAGGGCTTCCATCTGGGGCGATATGGGTGACCGTGTTCAACCAAGTCGGGAGGCGGGGGAATTAGGAGGGCCGGCATTGGCAGCAGGTGCATGAACTTCCAAAACGTTGGTGTTCAAATGATCATGGGCAGCCCACGCCACCGGGTGGGAGGAGGAAGGCCGGTGAACCTTGTAGAGGAGAACCTGCAGGCGCCAGATAGATAGATCCCTATCAACACGGATCCTCACTCAGGGTGCATCACCTGTGACCCGGTAGTATTCGTTGTAGTAGAGGAAGAAGACTACTGGTCAAGAGAATGCGCCTGCCGTGAGTGTGCTTCCCAGGCGCGGTCAACAACTCATGGAGACTGAGAGATATCGGCGACCCGGCGGGATCAAGGAAGCCACAGCAACGATCCCAATGTCGATGATCTGGACCTTGGCGGGTCACGGCGGGATCAAGGGTGAGCGAAAGTATCATGCTCGTGGTCGTCAGAGACGTGTAGTAAACGCATCACAATGACGACCGGCACGAAGATGTCAACAAGGAATCCAGAGGGGGTACAGTGATGCGTTCACATTGCTATAGAACCTGTGCAAGCTGGCGTTGTTGTGTGATGTGGAGAAAAACCGCAAGTGCCTCTTCGGGCCTTCCAAATGGCGTGGAGGCTGCAAACGGTAACGACGACCGGAACTCATCGGGGGAGACCCAACGATCGCTGGCATCGTTTGATCAACAGAGTTGGGAGCGGTCAACAGATTTGGGAGCGGTCAAAGATATTCACATATGGCTCATAACGGTGATATTGTAGGTTCGAGCCCTACTGAGCCTACCATCCCTATAGTGACAGTACAGTCAAAGTCTCACCGACGGAACAAAGAGAAGATAAGGGCGGCTGGGCTTACTTGCTATATACCTGCGTCCTTGCACGGCTCGTCCCTACTGTCGATTATCGACAGTTCCCGATTTTGGTTTCCGCAACCAAAACCGACGATTATTTAATCCATAAACCCGTTCTTTCTTATTTATTTCACGGTACGCTAAAAAAAGGAGAAGGGGCGAGTTTATGAGCATAAAAAAAAAACAAACGAAATCGTCAAATTTCGTATAAAAACAAAGCGAACCACCAATCAAGGAGGATCAGGTCGAGGTGGTCGGGGCGTCTGGACTAGTGGTGGCTTCTACGGTGGATGCAGCGCTAGCTGGGGCAGCGGAGGGTGTTGCAGGGTTGAGGTTGACTTTTTTCAGGAGAGGGAAGAGATTGAGAAGGGTTAAACCCTAAACCAAAACATGCAATTCCATTTCTTCTTCTCTTCAAAAAAATAGTCTGTTTAGGGCGTGCCTCCCCCCTCTCTCTTATAGTGAAAGGAAGGGTGGGGGTGTCCTAATGGACCTTCTTTAGGGGAAGAATCCTAGTGGGCTTCCCCCCCTTAAGAGTCCTCCAAGGGGGAAGAAGCAATGCATGGCCTCCCTGTTGGGTTCTAGTGCCTAGATCTGGATGAACAGAACAAAACGATGCGCAGCGGAAGACTCTTTGCGAATCGAACGGCATTGACAAAAACCATTAAAACGAAGTACCTTGCACGAATCTCATTCGTGATTTCTTCGATCCCAGAGTGAGACGAGTCAAGCTGCTCAAGTGTGCAGCCTCTAGACGTATCCACGCGGTCCGCGGCGCATCGGATCTCCTCCTTCTCGTTGACGAGCCCCGTTCTTTTTCCGTCGGCGTCGTTACATCATCCTGATTACATCAGGGATGGAGAGGGGGTGTGGGGAGAGTGGAGAAGAAGGGGAAAGGCCCCTGAACAATTCTGGCTTGGGTGAATTTCGTTAAGGGCCTTCCCCTATTTATACTAAAAGGGTATTTTTTCATAAAAACCCCCAAAACTTAAGTATATCTTCCAACGTCCAAAAGACCATTTGCGTGTGACCCTCTAGGCCCATGTATCAGTCTAGTTAACGACTCCAGCGGTCCAATAACCTTTATTGGCCTTCCAAATTAATTAACTATATCATCATATAGATTAATTAATGTCGGATCGATTTAACCCAATCGATAGGTCGAGACTCCGACACGTGGGGTGCCAAGCTACACCTCGTGTCCTAGAAGATACAAAGGAGTGTGTATTGACTCACTCGTGGAACCTGTTCGTCATCGGTTACTATGTATGTATAATCCCTCATCCACTTGATGCTCCTTTGACGACTTAGGGTATGGTCAACTGTCAAACCCTAATCGATCATCCGAGTTAGTACTGATGCATTCGGAAATCATCGGAGAACTCTTCTCCGATATTTCACTGCCTTGGCCAAGGACTTCATCGCATCATCTTCCTTGAGCTTTCACCTCTTATACCGAGGGTGGACGATCCCATCTTGACCACTCAATCGTCTTCGTGTACTTCTTGATGCACCCGAACTAAGACCGTTTAGAATCCCATGATTAGAGACTCATTGGCCATAGCCAAAGTACAACCGTCCATCCGCAAGATGTCTTTGGTGTCTCAGGTCTAAGGACCACTTACACAACCGCGACGTGAATCAACCTGATTGACAGTTCCGTATAATACCATTCAGGGATTCATACGGATCAATTCAGTGAACTCTTTCCACTAAAGAGCAGGATCAATTCAGTGAACTCTTTCCACTAAAGAGCACCCACTATCTATCCTTAGTGTCACCACACTAATGGCTACGGACCGGCCATACTCATCATATGAGTGAGGCTAGATAGTGTTATTCTATCCGGATACTTCGATGCCCTTCTCGCGTATCCTTTGAATAGGAATGTTTAGGACACATGCTTAAAGACTAGTGATCTCCGTATTACGATCTCATCATAATTCACTTAGTCCAATCATGTATTCATGGACTTCATTATACGCATCACACGTGCACTATAATGAATATGTTCTATTAATGAATATGGAACGAGATGTGGAATGTGTGATTGGCTTGCCGGCCACATATACTCCCCTCCCTCAAAGGTGCAATAAAACAAACACCACGAAGAGGACCCCAATAAAATCGTGAAGGGTCTCCATAAAATTGTGAAACAATGCAAACACGAGAAAACAACATGACATGGATGGGGTTTTCAAACCTGGTAATGAAAGCTCAGGTTCTTCCACAATGTGGCTGACGACAAGTCAGAGCGTGTTCAACGGGATGGTCCCCAATCAGGCTTTCAAATTTCCATAACTTATACTTCTTTGCCCTTTAAGAACACACCTCATTCTCAACTATTTCTTCTAGTTTATGTTGATGATATTTTAGTCCGCGGTTCTCAAGCTACATATGTTTCAGGAACAATTAACTCTCTCAAGAGTGTCTTTGATGTCTGAGACCTTGGTGATGTGAAGTACTTTCTTGGAATTGAGATTCTTCCTACACAATATGGTTTTCTCAATCCAAATATTTAGCTCAAATTCTTCAGGCATCAAAGATGGGTAACTGCAAGCCAACTAGCACTCCATGAAGTTTATCCTCCGTTATGTCTTGTAAAAAAATTGTACAAGCCTGACCCAACACTTTATCAAAAAAATTTCGTGAGTTCACATTATTTAACTATTACTTTATTGGATATTGCATTTGTTGTGAATTGCGCATGCCAAAACATGCATGATCCACAACCAGCTCATTGGGCCACTGTTAAGTATTTGTTACAGTACCTTAAAGGGACCCAAGATAACTCTCTTTCCTTTTTTCATTCTTCAAATATGCGTCTTAATGTTTTTAGTGATTCTGATTGGGCTGGTGACTCGATTTATTGCTGCTCCCCACACGGGTATCTTATATTTTTTGGACCAAATCTTGTAAGTTGGTAGTCCAAGAAGCAATCTTTGGTGTCTTTGTCTAGTATAGAAGCTGAATATAAATCAGTAGCACATGCTACCGCAGAATTAATTTGGATTGTCTTTACTTAATGAGCTATAACTTCATCCAGGTACTCCTCCCACTATATGGTGTGATAATCATGGTGTGAAATATCTTACTAAGAATCGTGTGTTTCATGCTCACACTAAACACATTGAGATCACATTTTAGTTTGTTCTTGAATGAGTTTCTGCTGCGTTTCTTCATGTTTCCTCCATTTCTACTCATGATCAACTTGCAGATATAATAACCAAACCTTTACCTAAGCAACGGTTTTAGTGAATTTGTTCAAAACTCAACGTGCTTTCCACCTTTGTTTTGTAGGGAAATGTTAAAGCAACATCATTAAACCTTGAGCCCCGTGCAGATATTAAAGTGTCATCATTTTATTTTGGGCCACGTCCAGACATCTGTCGATGTTCAACACATCGTGATCTACATGGGCATCATACCTTTGGTAATGATGGAGCACTGGTCAGTGGCATACTGTCATAAATACTTCGATTCTCTAAAGATCTTATGGCCTCCTATAAAATGATGGGACTTTATTCTCATGTCCCCATCTCTTCCAAATCTTCTTCATCACTATCTGCTAATTCTTTGTTCAGAATGAGGGCTCGAGAAACAGGGACCAAGAGAAAGACTGATAGAGAGAGGGTGAGAAAGAAGGACCAAGAAATAGAGACCAAGAGAGAGAAAGAGAGACAAGAGAAAGACTGATAGAGAGAGGATGAGAAAGAGGGACCAAGAAATAGAGACCAAGAGAGAGAAAGAGAGACCAAGAGAAAGACTGATAGAGAGAGGGTGAGAAAGAGGGCCAATAAAGAGAGACCAAGAGAGAGAACGCGAGACCGAGAAAGAGATAAAAAGAGGGTGAGAAAGAGGAGCTGAATAAGAGAGAATGAGAGACAGAAAGAGGGACAGAGAGGGAAAGGGGGCTGTGTGAGAAATAAAAAGGATCTAGAGAGAGAATGAGAAAGAGAGAGAGAGAGAGAGAAAGAGGGGCGTAGAAAGAGAGAAAGAGACTACACACTACAAAGTTTGGTTAGACTGTAAAAGTTTAATTTTCTCAGTATGGTCAGGTTAGTCAAAGTAAATGTAAAAAATTCAATGCCAATCACTATGAACAAAAAATTACGAGATTCAAAAACCATTATCGGAAAATTCGAATCGACAGCTATGGTGACACGGAGAGAGAGAAATGGATGTCAAAGATTTATCTAATTTCAGAGCTTAAGATATGACGATCAAGAAAATCATTTGAGCTGAAATTTAAGGGTATCTCTGTCTTCAAACCCCTTCTTACATCCATGTCCACTGATCTATAACTTGAGGAGTGGATATGTAAAAAACATCCTTTAACTTGCTTCCTACATGTGTGGATTTATTAAAAGAGAGTGAGTTTCAGAGATCCATCAAGTTCGTCCTTGGTATCATGGGTGTGAGAAGAGGCAACAAAGAAGAGGAGGAGCTTACCTACAGTCACAAATCACCATGATCCTGGCAGAATGTAAGACCCTACAATAAGCCTCCGTACCGTACACTAGTTCTTTTCATTTTCAACTTAGATCCATTTCATCATCCAATTTCACCATCACATTGCCTCTTTACTTTCGATCATGTCTGATATGTTTCAAAATACACGGTGATTAATGTCATTTTTGAAATTTCTGAGACATGCAATAAAACTTATAATCATCCCTTAATGTCTATTCTGTACTAAGTATAGGATGCAGTAAGGGGTTGAATTCACGAGAAGCAGCAACAATTCCTCTTGCAATTGATTTAGAAATTACTTCAAAGCATTGCTCTTGAAATATTCTTCTAATGTGGTTGTTCTACACATTTCTTTAAACTATTTTTGTTACTAGATTTTGTGACTCAGATATTTAAGATCAGAAACATTAACAAATCAGAAATTTCGAGGGTCAGTTACACGAATTTAAATAGACTCTTGCTTAGTTTTAATAGACTGAGAAATTGACTATGTCTCAACTAGATATGGGCCCAAAAATAGTATACATCATTGAAAACTGACTTGCACCTCTTGGATTGCACAAAATTTTATCAAATAGGAAATTAATCGTAGGTATTGTTCATATCCCTTCTCATAAGTTTAATTTATCTTTGAATGGACAGAATCTTGAAACATAAATGGTTGAGTCTTGAAGCTAAATAATCAACTAAAATAGACAACCTTGAAATACAAACTTCAATCAAGTAAACAGAAACTTTGATTGTCGAATGTAAAAAAACTGGGAAATATACGTACATTTGAATTAGGTCTATCCTAAATGCATCAAAGAACCTGGTTAAAATGAAATTACTCAAGGGGGTATAGTTCACGATGTGTCCTCCAGGTCAGCAGATTGTTGGGCTGGAAATCAAGCACCCCCCCCAATCATCTTTGCCTTTCCTCAATACACCATAAATTACAAGATTCCTCCTGGAAAGTCCGTTACAAAATGCAGTTTGAAGTGCTCCTCACGAGAATGTGTACACACTAATCTGCTTAGCTCATAGAGTGCAGAATGCATTATGATTGACCAAAATATGATTCATGTGTCTCTACTGTGAGCGTATTGGGCAGGCAAAATTAAGTAAAAGGGGATATACAGTGCTCTACACGCAGTGGTCAGTGCAACACTGTGATTTGTCCAGCGCTGATCATGTGTGTTCCTTGTGTGCACTTAAATATCCATTAGCACAATTCAGCCCACTAGGGGCTATATAAAATAATAATAAAAACATTATAATTATCAAAAGTTCTAATTGCACCCTTTTTTCATAGCAAACCTTTAATTTATCATAAAATCATGATAAAACGAATACCATAAAAACTCCCAGAGCATGATTAAAATGACTAATTTAACTGACTGTTATTGTGTGTTATCAATGTCTTATCCTTTTCCCATCTCATTATCGTCATCATCTTTCTTTCATTACATGTACACAATTCATTCTCTCATCATATATCTATCAATATATCTAATTATTTCATATCTCATTATAATCACTTCCTTCTCGTTCTCACTCATTCATCTTCTATCCTCATTATTACTATCTACTATCTTCTATACACATCTTAATTTAATTCATAATTATCACCCTATACATTATATTTTATCTTCTTTTGACCTCATATTTTTATACACACTCATATCATCTCATAAATATTTATTTAAAGAATTTAAAATCCTTAATTGACATTCCATGTGGAGATGATCTGTACTCATCACTAGCAAGATTTATTTAAGTGAGTGCAGATTTATATTTTTAATTGATTAAACTAAAAAAACAAACAAGGAATTAAACAACTAACTTCAAGTTTAGCAGTCCTTTTCAAAATTTTCTGAAGTGATGTATCATATTGTCTTCATAGTTTCAATAGTTACATTTTCTTGGGCCATGAATTCAGAGAATTTTTAAAAATTTTGATGATCTATATTTGAGAATGACATACGTGTGCTTAAAATGATATCCAACAATCATTTTTCCATCATTCTTTAGTTTTATGTATCAATTTGGGCGCCTTGAAAAAATTACATAACACAGTGTTCACATTGGCAGAACCATTTAGGTCCCAATGAAATTGAATATGGTAATTTTTTGAGTGGTTCCACAACTTCATTATGCTACCAGTCTTGTCACGTTTCATCATCACCTTCCTTCTTTTGTGTAGCTTGCATTTATAATTACCATGACTATTTTTATGTGAGATTATTTTCTACCTTATCAAACGTTGATGACCATCATAGTCAAATCACTCGTATAATGCAAATACATTGCTGTTAATCATACTTCAAATTAAATATCATAAAGTTAAATGAATCCCTAGAATATCTCTTGTTTACCCAACTCCATTGATTCTAATCAGGTTCTTTTTCATAACCTGAAAATAGTGAAAGAGAGAGTGAAAGTGGGAGAGTGAAACATAGTGAATAACAGTGAGAGCATCCTTGAAATTTTAAAATAGATCGAGTTGTAAAGCCAAAGCTACATGTTGTATGTGATATAATTCGAAATCATTATTTTTTTTGTCAATCCCTGATATAATTCTATCGCCTTTTATGAAGGCGTGAACAAAGACTTTAGACAATGCATCAAATAACATAAAAATGGTGTCTATTCTTGATGAATAATTAAAGTTTGTGAACCCAAAATATTATGAAAAAGATGTGCTATTTGGGCGCATGTCATCAACCCTGTAGTTGAAGCCAGGTTGACCAGTCTACGTGACACATAGATGTCAGAAGATAAAATCAACATTCTTGATGACACTGATATTGTTGGGCTCTATGATAGAGAGCAGCATAACATAATTTACAAACATGGCTCATCTTCCTTGGGTGATGTCATACTTAGGCTTATGGAGATAATCATTGCAATAAGTGGTTTTACACTGCGAGAAGAGTGCTGCACAACATTATGCAAGCAACTTTGACGTGCAAACTTTCTAGCCAATCAAATATGATGACATCCACGAAGCCATTTTTATCTTAAAGCAAAAATGAGATATTTGCATAATATCATGCGATGTATTAGAGATGCAACAATATTTCAGTTCAATAGTGTCATATCAACACGATATCAGATATCCATGTAAAATGCTTGTGATATGATGAAGACAAATATGAACAAGTACAAAGTGATCATGACACGCAAACAAGCCTACGCCATAGACCCACACATTGATCCCCACATGAAGCAATGATTAGTTGATTGTGGCTACTGGAATGAGGTCATTTCTTATGTGCAGAATTTATTACATGCATCCGGTGTCACTAATGATTAGATAGTAGTCGTTGAAGTTTCTTCTGGAGGTTTTTATCCATCTTGGATAGCTAAAACATTTTTTAGCAAACCACTTGATGAATTATTGCATAAATGTGAGCAAACATCCACCATTGATCTAGGGCACGAGTAAGATGTATACATCATATCACCTCCTATCATAAGGACAGAGCCACTTTACTGGTGGAAGATGACAAGCAAAAAATCTTATATAGGTGTCAGAAATGAGTGCACCCTTAGAGAGATTCTTCTAAACTTCTCATGCCATCATCAACTGTGGCAGAGAGCTTATAATGACATTGAAGTGTTTGTGGAAAGCTGAGGACGATGACAACAATGCTACAATCATAAGAATGAAGATATAATCAAGGATCCGAGTTTTGATTAGGTTGAACCCTTTTTTATTAAATTTGATACACCATTTATGTACTCGCATCTTTATAGAATGGAGATAGGAAAAACACCTCAATTTTCTTTTCACAAAGCTAAAATTAGAAATTCATGCCTATTGGATATTTATAAAGCTTTACAATATTTTCTTAATATATTTTCATAATTCATGTCTACCTAACATCTGATGATTATAAAACACTTTTGATATTTTTAACATGTATAAAATTTTTATTAACCTATATTAAGTGTTGGATGTCAAAATTTATAAAGCTATTGTCAAGCTTGTAAATCAGTCATAAGAAAGTTTATTTCTACCTAATTTTATAAAGATATCTGGATAGAATATCATAATTGTTTGATGTCTATGAAATACTTATTAATTTTCAGATTTGTCAAAATCATTCCACAGCAAAATTACTATATGAATAGAATATTGATTGGACGGTCTAGTTTTAAATTCATTTTTTTACTACTTTTAATTTCAAAATTTGCACTACATATCACACAAAGGTTTTGTGGAATCAAATTTTCACACATTTGACATGAAAAAATGTAATGCACTGCACAAAAATGTCTAATATCATATAATAACTGGATATGCTGAAAATGTCAGTACTCATAAAATTGGAAAAATAAATAACGGTAGCATTAATGTCTTTCTTTCATTTTTCAAAATGTGATCTCCCTTTCTCTCATTTTGAATCATTATATTAAATTATAATTGGATATACTGAATAAAAATATGAATTGTTCTTTCCCTCTATCTTGTTTTTAATGATTATTTGAACCAAATTTCATTCCTTTATTTAACATGAAAAAATTGGATGCATCATCATGATGATCAAAATGAATTTACTTGGGTATAAAACATCATGAGAACTAATGATTATGAGAAATATTTCCACTTGAATATGAATTTAAATGAGTATAACAAACACTATTTATGAATGTGAAGGGACTCCTACAACATAAGACTGAAAAAATAATTAAAAAAAAAATTTCTCCAAAAACTACATTACCTGTGATGAATAGAATCTGTGATTCCCTAGATCCTCAAGAGAGACATGCTTATTTGCTTAAGTGTTCAGCCTCTAGATGTACCACATGATCTCTGGCATGTTAGATCTCTTCCATCTTAACAAGCCATGTTCTTCCTCCACCATCATCGTTGTGTCGTGTTGATAGCATCGAGAACATAGAGGAGCAAGGGAGAGAAGGCATGGATAGGGCCTGAGATAGTTCTGGCATGCTTGAATTTTGTTCTGGGCCTTCTAGGTACTTATAATTAGTTGGGTTTTTTAGAAAATTTGTAAACTTCAATTATATCTTTGACGTTCAAAAGATTATTTGTATTTGACCCTCTAGGCACATGTATCAATTAAGTTACCAACTCTAATAGCCAAATAACTTTTATTGGCCTTAAAAATTAATGATTTATATCATCACATAGATGAATTATGGGCAGATCGATTCAAACCAATTGATAGTTCAAGTCTTTAACCCGAGGGGTTTTAAGCTACACCACATGCTCTAGAAGATAAATAGGAGATTATTGACTCACTCATTGAACTTGTTTGCCATCATTTGCCATGTATGTAGAGCCCCTTGTTTACTTGATGACCCATAGGCAAATAAGGGCATCTCCAACAGTCAAACCCTAATCGGTCATTTGCCTTGGTATTAATGCATCCATAAATTGTCAACAAACTCTTCGTCAATATTCCACATCTTTGATCAAGGGCGTATCATATCATCTTTCTTGAGTTATCTCTTCCTATAGTGAGGTTGGATTGCCCCATCTTGATCAGTCAATCTTCTTCATGAACTGTTGTATTTTGGGGGCTTGACGAAAATATAGAAATTAATTTCAGAACCAGTTAAAGATGAAATCAATTCCAAATCAATATTTAAAACAAATCGAACACTACATACCTTATGGGGAACTTGTTTCACCCTTGACTTGCTTCCAAGGCGAGTGTTCTGAAGCCATTAATGTATCCAACCTCTAAAGTATCCACACTATCATTGTGCTCTTGGAGATTTTTTCATCATCAATGCACTCTTCTTGGTTGAAGGGAGAAAAATGAGAAGGAAGAAAGGGGCACCCAACCCTTTCTGTCCTGCGTGCCTAAAATTTGTGCCCTCCCCTATTTATAATATACGTGAGATTCTTCACAAAAATACATTAAGTCAAAATATATCAACCAATACCCCTATAATCTCATGTGTGTGACCCTCTAGGCCCATGTATCATTCCATTTAATAATTTTAGTGGCTCGATAATAATTATTACCCAAACTTATTAATTAACTATATCAACATAAATATCAATTAACTAAGGATTATTTGAACCACCAATGGCTTAAATTTCTAGCATGTGGGGTTCCAAGCTACACCGTGTGAATTAGAAGATACATAGTATTATTCAAACTCTCTGATGGAACCTTTAAGATCGTCGATTTCTATAAATGTAATCATTCATTCACATGAGACTCCCCAACAATTTAGGGTATCGTTAATTGTCAAATCCTAATCCATCATTCAGTGAGCACTAATGCGAAACA
The DNA here is from genome assembly GCF_029677425.1 of Wolffia australiana. Lineage (NCBI taxonomy): Eukaryota > Viridiplantae > Streptophyta > Magnoliopsida > Alismatales > Araceae > Wolffia > Wolffia australiana. The sequence continues at coordinate 7,703,740 of NC_135835.1, forward strand.
TAGATCATTATTGAACACCTTCTCCAATATCCTTACCACTCTACAAGGGATTTTGTTGCATTGTCTTCCTTGAGTTAATCTCCTCCTATACTAGGGGAGGACAATCCTGTTTTTATCATTCAATCACCTCCGCACACTTCTTACTATATCTAACCTAAGACTTAACTTGAATCCCATGGCTAGAGACTCATAAGCATAATCAAAACATAATCATCCATCCATGACATGTTCTTGGTGTCTCAAGTCAATAGATCACTTATACAACTGTGATATAAATCAACCTGATTGACATTTAGGTATGATATCATTCATGGACTAGTGAAGATCAATTTAGTGAACTTGTCATATGATGGACTATTATATGTTTTTCCATTCGGATACTTCGATGTCCTTCACGAGTATCCTTTGAATATGAATATTTAAAATACATGCTTAAATATTGTAATCTCTGTATCATGCTCTCATCATAATTCACTAAGGCAAATCATGTATTTATGGACTTCATCATAAGCATCATGTATTTATTATAATGAATACGTCGTATCAATGAATGTTAAACTAGACATGGAACACACTATTGGTTGGTCCACTATATATATTTCCATTAGTGAAAACAATCTGCAATACAAACATAAGGCGATTATTGATGAGAAACCTCAAGATGATTCAACAACCCTATCTTTGTCACATTTAGGGACGATATTGATCACTAGCTAAGATCCAATTGACGTTAGAAAGAGTACATGTGGTTTTAACTTTTTCAACTTCACATATTGGCTCTATAGTATGTACGGAGTCAACCATGAGTTTGATGACATCATGTTCAATTCAATAGGCGACAAAATTTTTTTTACTTGGTGCTAACTTTCTCATGTAGATATTGTGCCCTTTGCGCAGCTCCAAGATGATACATGATGAGTGCGAACATAACACCTGCTCTATGCATGGCCAACTCCAAGAGACATGAATGAGCTTCTGGCGCCATGCATGGCCAACTCCACTACGACTTGCATCAGTATCACTATTGTATCTTTTTTCCTTTGTGTCATGGGCGTGGGGGAGTGGGATCCGTGTGTAATTGGAATATTTATCCCCGCTTCAAGCCTGTAAGCTCTTCTAAACACTCAACCTTACATATATAAAACTCCCTAGGGTGGCGTTCATGGCATGATTGGATTGGTCTTTGAGCGTACACGGCACCGTGTTTTTGCCAATAAAAAAGTGCTTACTTTCATTTTTTTCCTCCATGTGAAATTTTACCAATTTCTTGATCAATTGTTTTTGCCCAATATCTAAGTCCCTCCCAATACATTCAAAGAAAGAAGAATATACAAATTTACTAACTAAAATCCAATCATTATTGTCCACCTTTGTTAGTCAAACTTCCCAATTTCCATCCGTAGAAAATCACATACGAAACATGATATTTCACAAAAAAGTGCATTTATTGGTCCCCTTATTGAGTCACCTAATCGATTTCACGAGCATTTGATCTTTAGTTATACCTAAAATGAATATTAATTATATTTTATTCTTTATTTTAATATCGTTGATATCTTGTTTGGCTGACATGCCTTAACCATTCTCTAAGAAAGATCATAGTTCCTACAAAGGGATTGAAATAATATTGTTCTGTCTATTTGATCAAGATTTATATTATAACTTTTATTACTAGAGCAGAATATAGCACTAACACTCTTTATTATTTCAGCTCATCCACCTAAAAAAGCCGTGAATGTACTACCTCATTCCAGGCACTGCTCAATCCTGACTGAAATTTCTATGAAGATCTGCAGCTCATGCTGAACCTTGGTGAGAGGTTCATGCGCTTCCTTGATCAGATGATTGTCCTCAAAATAAGAAGCTCCATTAAAATCATATTTCGAAGCTGGCTCGAAGATGAATAAGAATCCATACCAGGTTCTGAATCACTGAAATGGTCATCCCCACCCCCCAATGACACATCCCTGATCCACCACATAATACAGATAAGGTTGAAGCACTTTTTCAAAGCCGTGTGAGTCCACTTGGATGGAATTGTACCACCACCTATTGTCCGCATGGAGCCGACACTTTGACTTGATAAGCAAATCAATACTAATGATCTCTTGTTGACTCTGATCAAGGGTTGACTTCTATAGAGAGTCAACCTCTGGTCCTGCCGACTCTTATTCAAACTTACTCTCTGGTCAGGTAAATCCAGAGACAAATTATCCAGATACACTCCTTTGTGATCCATTTCAATATCCAATATTGGCCAAATATTGGATATCAGTCTTCACTTTCCGGGATAGCGAAAGACAAACACTAGCCTCGATGCATGATAAGGATATAGGGAGAAATAGACGATGGAAATGGAAATTATCTAGGACATTATTACACATTATGCAGAAACTCTAAAAACACTATCATCTCTCTTCTTGTATCTTCCTCCCGATATATGATTATATTCACTTTGTAGTCATTGATTTACAAATAAATTTGTATTCCTAATACCCTCCCCCTCTTAGGTTAGTCTATAACAATACAAACCCAAAAAATATGAAACTTTGATACATAGTGTCTCAACAAAACATTAGGACTGAATATTACAGAATTTCAATTCTCCTGTTTATCAAAGGGGTCCACATCCTAAACTCCAAAGTTTGTATATTCATGATGTGGCCCAGTTTTTGCCAATGAGGGCCTTATTCTATTTCAAACGATGAGAGATATAAAGAGATGGCGTGTATAACTGTATAAGAGAGAATTCTATCAAAAGGCAAGTTTCAATTCATATTCATCAGTAAAGATTAAATGAGGAATATCATGTCTTTGGACAAACAGAGACGAATAATAAAAGAAAAGGTAAGTTGGGAGACATATGACAACGAAAATGGTGGGATCATGACATTGGAATTGATTATCAGGAAAAGAATGTACATCCTTTTGCATTTCTTCAAAAGAATCCCAGCACTCTCTCTCTCTAAATTCATTTCTTTGCCTTGGAGAATCTAAGGCATCGGTACTTCTCACCGCTGACGGTGATCTCAAGTGCCCCATCTTGGTTATCTTGGTTAGAAGCTGTGCCCATGAGCACGCTCTTCTCCTTCTCGAGATTCTCCTTCTCCATCTTTAACCGGGCTTCTTGCCGGCTAATCTCAGCCTGTAGATTCAGGGTTCCTTAATGACCATGTTTAATTAACATGCTCGAGCGAGTCAAGAGCTTAATAAAATTATTTGCTCAACTTTCCTCGGCATTCAAAATATCATGTATTTCTTCAGTGAAATATTTTGAAGAGTATGCTCAGAAATGAGTTAGCTCAAGAAAAAACAATGACGGTCAAGCGTCAGAGTGGGTGAGAATAAAAACGGCTTTTGAGAGCATATCGAGGGAAACCAGAGGAGGGAAATCTTATTGTGCCTGCATTCCATTGTATGAAATAAGAGGTGAAATAATCGGAGTTTCTCGATTGGGACAAATTATGGGATTGTCGTTGATGCAGGCGTTTTATTCTAATTTTCTGATAGTTTCTTCAATGGCATCGAGTAAAGAAAATATAACATCCGGGGATGCAGCAGAAGGATTAAGACGAACACCAGTGACATAGTTTTAATATGGAAAAAGAAATACATTAATGAATAGTAGCGGAGGACGGAGTTTGAAGAACCAAGAAAATGAAGAAACTATCAGAAAATTAGAATGAAACGCCTGCATCAACGACCATCCCAGAATTTGTTCCAATCAAGAAACTCCAATCATTTCACCTCTTATTTCAAACAATGAAATGCAGGCACAATTACATTCCCTCCTCTGGTTACCTCAATCACCGGCATAATTTGAATTGATTGATGAAAAGAGTTCAATTTCCAGAAACCGATAAATTGAAAGCTTTTCTAATACGCGTTCGATTAAAAAAAGGAGGAATACAAGACAAAACAAAGACGATAGATGAGTTACCTCCCGGCGAGAGAGCTCCGCCTTCCAGGCTGCCTCTCTTTCGGCAACCTCTCTCTCCCGCTCCTCAATATAGCTCTGCATCTCTCTCTCCTTCATGATCCTGTCCTGGATATCAGCGTCCAAAGCCTCCTTCAGCTCCTTCACGAACTTGTCCACCACCGACTTGATACGGAGCGACATAGCCAACAAGAATCAACAGCTTCCGCCAATCTCCAAAACTGTCCCCGCTAGAACCAATCACACACGCTGTCGTTCATCTCCTACCTTGCTAGAACCAATCACTCAGCAAGGCTGAAGCGGGAGCTCTTCAAAGGTCAGAAATTCTCCCATGGATCAAGCATACCCTTCCCGCAGTCGCCATGCTTCCCCGCTAGGGTTTCAGAAGAGGACGACGACGAACAAAAAACCAGCTACCACAGAGAAGAGGGTGAAGCTGAGAAGCGAGAGGAGGAACGATTTGCATTCAAACCCAAAATAATCAAAGATTAAGCAAAATACTCTTCACAAGAAAGGGCAGATTTAGATATAAAAAAGGGACAGGGGGAGATAGAGAAAGTTTTAAAAAACGGTTATTTCTTATTTTGAAAAACTCGGCAAGGAAATGAAGCCCGCGGCGATCGGCTTGGCCAGAAGCGTCCTCCGGCGGCCTTGGTCTTCTTCCTCTTCTTCTTCTTCCTCCTCGCCGCCGGGAGAATTCTACGAGCTATGTCGCCGGGGAGATATCAAAGCCGCCATGGACGTTCTTCAGAGCTCTGGCCTTCCCAGAGATCACATCGCCTACGCCGATCTCATCCAACTATGTATCAAGAGGAACGCTGCGGCGGAGGGGCGGCGAATCCACCGCCACCTCTCCGCCGCCGGAGGCGGCGGATCTCCGGCTAGTCTCTTCCTCTGCAATCTCCTCCTCGGGATGTACACCAAGCTCGGCCTCTCCTCCGAAGCCCGCCAACTGTTCGAAGAAATGCGTGACCGAAACGTCATCTCCTTCACCACAATGATCGCCGCCGCCGACGGTGAATTCCTCGCTTTGTCTCTCCTGGTGAGGATGATCAGAGCAAATGTGAGGCCCAACATGTACACCTACTCCTCCGTTCTCCAATTCTGCTCGGACCTGCGGCTCTTGAAGACGGTCCACTGCCCCGCCGTGAAGGCCGGCCTGGAATCCGACGTCTTCGTCAGGAGCTCCCTCGTTGACGGTTACTTCAAATGCGGGGACGGCGACAGCGGCCGCGCCGTCTTCGCCGAGATGCCGACGACGGACATGGTCGTGTGGAACTCCCTCATCGGCGGGCTAGCGCAGGCCGGCGACGCGGCGGCGTCGCTGGCGCTGTTTGGAGAGATGCGGCGTGCAGGGTTCGGGCCGAGCACGGCCACCCTGACAAGCCTCCTCCGTGCCTGCACCAGCGTGGCGATGCTCGAGACGGGCCGGCAGGTCCACGGGCAGGCCGCCAAGTCAAGCTCTGATCTCATCCTCCACAATGCACTGCTTGACATGTACTGTAAATGTGGAGAATTGGCTGAAGCAGAGACCATCTTCAACACCATGGTCTCGAGAGATGTCATCTCCTGGAGCACCATGATCGCCGGGCTGGCACAGAACGGCCGTTGCAGAGATGCACTTGTGGTGTTTGAGGAGATGCAATTAACCGGGTTCAAGCCCAATCATATAACTCTTGTGGGGGTGCTCTTCGCCTGCAGCCACGCCAGGCTGGTGCAGCAGGGCAGGGAGCTCTTCCTGACCATGGAGAAGACCTTTGGGATCAGACCGGCGAGGGAGCACCATGGCTGCATGGTTGACCTCCTCGGCCGGGCCGGGCAGCTCAAAGAAGCAATGAAGTTCATCATGGAGATGGACTGTGAGCCAGACACCATAATTTGGAAGTCGCTGCTGGCGGCGTGCCGGGTTCACCGGGATGCGGGCATGGCGGCGGCGGTGGCGAGGGAAATCCTTCGGCTGGACCCGGATGACAAAGGGGCTTACATCCTCTTGTCCAATGCCTACGCCGGGTCGAACCAGTGGGGCGATGCCGAGGAGGTGCGAAGGGCCATGAAGGAGAGAAGGGTGACGAAGGAGCCCGGGTGCAGCTGGATTGAAGTAGGGAAGAAGACTCACTTCTTCATCGCCGGAGACAAGTCCCACCCTCAGTCAGAGGTCATTGAGAGGGAGCTGGAGAGGTTGATACGGAGGATTGGCGGCGAAGGCTACGTCCCAGAGACGGCTTTTGTCTTGCAGGATGTAGAGAGAGAGCAGAAGGAGGAGCTGTTGAAGTACCATAGTGAGAAGCTGGCTATAGCTTTTGGGTTGATGAATTCCATTGAAGGAAAGCCTGTCAGGGTTATGAAGAACCTCAGGATCTGCGGGGACTGCCATACTTTTGCAAAGATGGTTTCGAAGGCCGTCGGGCAGAGAATTATTGTCAGAGATCCTGTCAGGTTTCACCATTTCGTTGGTGGAGAGTGTTCATGCGGAGACTACTGGTGAGATGGAGGGAAAAGCTTCACCCTTTGTGGCTCTGCAAAAATTTTTGGTCATCTGGTTGAATAATTAAGTGGATACACAATAATTTTTTTCCTCTAAAGTGAGCAGATACGAGCAAGAGGATAGGGAGTTCTTCCTCTTCACCTTCCTCTTACAATACTTTACAATTCTTACATATTTTGTGTAAAGTTTATCAAGGTTTATCAAACTGACACCGGAATAAGTTACATTGTTGTTTGCATCACGCTTCCAAACACAAGTTGGGGAGATACATGGAAGATACCTTTAATGTAGGCGAAATGTAGATATTTTCTCACCCATTGTCCGTTCCCTTTCTGTTGAATAATTATAATCTGAGCACATTATGTCGCCATGTTAAAACCAGAAAAAATAAAGATAAATGCAGAAGATTCATGGACGCCAGAGGTTTAGTACCTTCAATCAAGTGGCTTTAATGATTTAATGTTAAGCTGAGACAGCCTCTTCCTCTTCTGTGAGGAAATCTAAAGATCCAAAGATCTTCTCTGCTTCGGACCTTAAGCTGGCCGCAGTTTCCTTCTCCCCAACGGACTCAAAACCCAAAATCAAGATTTTGAAAGTTTGTTCGTCAGGATCACTCTCCCACAACTTCATCAATCTAAAGCAATCCATGGCTTGGCGAACGCGGCCCAAATCCAAGAGAGTTTGGAACAAGGAGTTGAAACCCTTCGTGTCAGGATTCCATCTTTCCATCATCAAATATGAGTAGACCTGTTCAACCTGTGCAGGCGACCCACTCCTTGCCAACAATGAGATCAGATCCACGTAAACTGAAAGGTTGGGCTTATACCAGTGCTCCTTACGGATTTCTTCGAAAACCTACGAGAAAGAAATTATAAGATTAATAAGTTCTTCCTCAATTAAGCAAGATATTTGAATCTTTGTTCTTGGTTTTGAAAAGATAAGTAGCATTCTTTCTCTTTCTTCTTACTGTCTGGCAACATGGTAAGATATGAATTGCAGAGTTCTGCCCGTAACAATGTTGAGCCACTACTGATGACATATTTCGTCTTATCCAATGGCGAGGAAATCCGAAGGGCTATGAATTACGGAAATATGATTGATGCCGAGCAATTTCGAAATTCCACATCCTTTTTTTGAATTTCGGCATCTCGTATGCCGTGATGACGAATAGAGATCCAATCCAGCAAATGCAACTGTCTTGAGATAAGGTAAAGCCAGAACTCGCCGAAAATTTTAAACAATTATGAACCTCCAGCGTTTAGAAAGACTTTCTTCACCTGGAGAGCAAGAAAGGCTTCATCCTGCCGCTGGAGCTCTCCAAGAACCGCCATCATGTCAAATTTGAGAAGCCGCCGGACCTTCGACTCCATGACCATATCCAAGGCCGCTCTACTCGCGATTTCCTCGCTGTTTTCACGCCTTCCTGCTCTCTTGAGCGCTTGGATGGCCTGAATCGCCTCGATGCTGAGGTTTCTCCCCTTCTGAAGCGGCTTACGGTTCTTACTCCTATCTCTCATCGTTACCGTCCGCCATCTCGTGGAGTTTTTGTGCTGAGGTGACGACTGGCAAGAGTGAGAAATCGCGGCGAATTCATGGTGAGACCTCCTCGTCCAGAGAGCGGAAGACGAGGAAGAAGAAGAAGGTGATAGCAGCAGGCCTGAAACCATCTCTGATCTCTCTTCCCGCCCCTCTCTGCAAAACCCTCCGTATTTAAGGCAACGGGGCGGTGAATAAGCCGTCACCCGTTCCGTCCCTAAGCCGGCACAAGGGTTGTGCACGTAGACCAATCCAGTCTAAATCAACATGCCCACCTCACTCGTCCACCCCCACTACAAAAATAAAAGCCATACAACAGTCAGACCTCGGGAGGTTACGGAATAGGCCCCAGATGCAATTACAGCTTGAGGACGAAATCGAACGACGATTTTGAACGGATGGAACATATCGGAACGGAATTACGTTCTGATATCAGTCCCGTGCAAAATTTTTCATCATTTTCGTCATTCTTCACCGTTCCGTCATCTGCAGGAGTCCGTCATTCGTCTATTGAAGTAAACAGAACGGAACGGACGTCCATGACCCCCCCTTCTCATGAACCCTTCGTCTGTCGCCGCCGCCCCCCCCCCCCCCACCCTCACCTTCATCAAATATCATCGTAGGAGCTCCCCAATGTAAACAGCGACAATGCAGGTCTTCATTATGCTGACCCTGTCACTAAACAAGTAGAAAAGATCATGGCTGGTATACTTCTAAACTGCAAATTCGGCCATTGCGAGTATAGAACCTTCATGTCTCCTCGGCCTAGAACACGTCATCTGTTCCACTTTGCTCTGAAACAGAGGCAGAATGAAATTGCAGACCAAGGTCCATGGACAAATGACAAACAGCATGGGACTTTAATTCTCGATCATCTGGAACGGGGACAAAGGACAGGACGGGACGAAGATGTCCCGTCCTAATCGTCTCGTCCCAAATATTTTCTTCCATGTCCCGTACGTCAGAAAACCATCCCATCCTAGACATTCTTGTCCAGTCTAATATCCGGGACGAAGCAGTGCATATGCCAACCCAGCGTCAGCATTAGGCCACTAAGAATTTGACATGTGGCACAACACGCGTGTCAGCAAGCTGGAGCTCTCAGGCTCCTACTTTGACTCCCACAGGATGCAAAGACCGTCCCGTCTGCTGTCCAAGGCCCGAACGGAACGGTTATTTCATAAACGGACAAAAAAATCATCCTGTCTAGAGACCTAGGCATGACTATACATCACGCTATTCGTCTAAACTCGCAGACGGAATGATTTTTTCGTCCATGGACGTCCTGTCTGCATCCATGTAGAGAGGTCAACTCGTCATCAGTCATCCGTCCTCACCGCAGAGCAGCAAGGAACGGAACTCCGTTACCAAATTCAGTTCAGTCATCAAAGCTATTCGTTCCGTCATCCGTTCCGTTCTTAAATGGCAACTAAGGTTTTCGTTCCGTTTCGATTCTAAGGATGACGGATGATCCGTTCCGTTCGTAAATAATAACCCCTCAGTAAGTATTGGAGGAAAATAAAGTTCGGACGTATATAAGCATTATATCGGGTATTTTAGTAAAAGTTAACGTAAGAGAGGTGCTGGAGGGAATTTTTTGGGGATAAACTGCGCTTCAGGTAGAGTTTCCCGGCGGGGGGAAGGGGGAAGAAGATGGCAACGTTGGCGGGATCTCCATGGTTGAGGACGAGGATTCTACCGGAAGTCGCGCCGCCCTTCTTCCAGCAGACTTTGTTCTTCAGACCGCTCGTCTCCTACCGCCGTCGTCGATTCTCTGTCTCTGCATCTGCGGGCGATGGAGAAGTTCGCGTTCGATTTGCTCCTTCTCCCACCGGAAACCTCCATGTCGGTGGAGCAAGAACTGCTCTGTTCAATTACATATTCGCCAGGTTATTTCAATCATTTTATCTTTTTTATTAGTTAATCCTTGCACTTGCAGGTTACGTTCCAATGCCGGCTTACTTCTTTTTTAATACGCTATTTTTCGCACTTTTGATACCTGTGGAGTAGATGATTCACTAGAACTTAGTACGATTGCTGAAATTACTCTGAATTATTAACGCGGCTGGACGTGAGAAATGCAAATATTTCGTGCTATTGAGGCAAAATTCTGGCAATTGGAGCTGAAAGATTCACATTCTTAACTCCGTGTCCCGGAATCAACTAATTTTTTGTCTCGTACTTGTTTCCCGGAGCTTTGGAAACCTATGATATGGACTTTTCGGATTATGTTGGTAAAGATAATGAGCCGGATTTCTTAAGGAAGGAAGATAATGCGTCCTTTTGGATAATTTCAGTTACTGCACAATTCATCGAGATTCTCGGTATAAAATGGCAGTTTACTTGGACGTTTTTAGTGTGGGGATGTTGGACCAGGTCATGGCAATGTGGATTTGCCGATCGGTTATCCAGAGAAACAGATTTGACGTATGATCTATGGAAATCTTCTAGGATGCCTTGGATCCATACGATTTCACGAATGGCTTGTGCAATAGTTTCCTGAATTCGGCTTCATCCGTAGATCGTGCCATGCTCCATCACTCTAGAAATTCCGTTTTCTCTTCAGTTCCCGTGAAAAAGAACGTCAGCGGTGCCTGTTTCCCTCTTCTCTGGGATCCTTTCAGCCCGAAGAACAGAAATGGAATCCGAAAAAGATAAATATTTACACAGCGAAGAGAAAAATTATTGAAGAAGGAAGACAAGTTCGCTTTATATAAATTTAATATTTCCGCACCCACCCTTAGATCTCTCAGATTTTTGATGAATTATGTGCGATTTCGCATTCATGAAACGTAACACTTTTCACTTGCAGATCTAAGGGTGGAAAATTTATCCTTAGAATTGAAGATACCGATTTGGAGAGATCAACGAAGCAATCAGAAGAAGCAGTTCTTCGGGATCTCCAATGGTTGGGTCTTGATTGGGATGAAGGTTAGTAAGTGAAGCAGTTTCTTGGTGTTTATGCTGAAATACAATTTTATACAATTTTCACACGTCGCCAAATATGAGATTGGTATGGATACAATATCTGCAAAAGCTTAGATCTCTTTTAATTTCACCATTTCCTGATAAATCCCAATGCATTTATCTCATCCCTTTGAGTGAAAAAAAGACCATCGTAGCCACAGTTTCTGTTCTGTGGAAGCTTGAAACTCTTTTAGTCTCTTGGTTTCCTGATAAATCTCAGCTCCAATAATCATTTCCGTTTTGAGTTAACGAGCACCTATTTATTTTGTCATACTAATATAGTCTAGATACCCTTGACAAACATACCCTCAGTTTCTTTATGTTCTTCCCAGTAGCCAATAAGTATATTTCTTGTGGATAGCTTGGGGATGGGAAAAAAAGTTTCGTTCTTTCACAAACATGCGAACGAACATGAACAGGAATGGGGAAAACCCCTTCCGAACCTGTTCGCGAACAGTCTCCGAACAGGCGAACCATTCGCGAATGGATGGCATTCCCGATGACTCCTCTCTCTCTCTCTCCCTCTCTCTCTCTCTCTCTCTCTCTCTCTCTCTCTCTCTCTCTCTCTCCCCCTCTCTCTCCTCTCCTCCCTCTCCCTCTCCCTCTCTCTCTCCTCCCTCTCCCTCTCCCTCTCCTCCTCTCCTCCCTCTCTCTCTCCCTCTCCTCTCCTCTCAGCTCCCTCTCCCTTTCCCTCTCTCTCCCGCTCCTCTCCCTCTCCTCTCAGCTCCTCTCCCTTTCCTCTCTCTCTCCTCCTCTCCCTCTCCTCTCCTCCCTCTCTCTCTCCCTCTCTCCCCCTCCCCCTCTCTCTCCCTCTCTCCCTCCCTCTCTCTCTCCCCCCTCCCTCCCTCCTCTCTCTCTCTCCCTCCCGCTCCCTCTCCCTCTCCCTCTCCAGCTCCCTCTCCCTTTCCCTCTCTCTCTCCCGCTCCCTCTCCCTCTCCCTCTCCAGCTCCCTCTCCCTTTCCCTCTCTCTCTCCCTCTCCCTCTCCCTCTCCCTCTCTCTCTTTCTCTCTCTCTCTCTCTCTCTCTCTCTCTCTCTCTCTCTCTCTCTCTTTCTCTCTCTCTCTCTCTCTCTCTCTCTCTCTCTCCCTCTCTCCCTCTCCCTCTCTCCCCCCCTCTCTCTCTCTCCCCCTCTCTCCCTCTCCCTCCCCCTCTCTCTCTCTCTCTCTCTCTCTCTCTCTCTCTCTCTCTCTCTCTCTCTCTCCCTTGTGCCCCCCCCCCCCCTTCCCTGCGTGTACCCTCCTCCCCTCCCTCTCTCTCTCTCCAGAAGAGCAGCCTCCTGCAATCTTCTTCCCTCTCTCTCTCTCTCTTGTGCCCCCCTCCCCCCTTCCCCTCCCTCTCTCTCTCTCTAGAAGAGCAGCCTCCTGCAATGTGCTTCCCTCTCTCTCTGTCTCTCCCTCCCTCCCTCTATCTCCTGTGACCCCCTCCCCCCTTCCCTGCATTTACCCCTCCTCCTCTCTCTCTCTAGAAGAGCAGCCTCCTGCAATGTTCTTCCCTCTCCCTCTCCTCTCCTCTCCTCTCCTCTCCTCTCCCCTCTCCTCTCCCTCTCCTCTCCCTCTCCTCTCCTCTCTCTCTCTCTCTCTCTCTCTCTCTCTCTCTCTCTCTCTCTCTCTCTCTCTCTCCCTCTCTCTCTCTCTCTCTCTCTATCTCTCTCTCCCTCTCTGTCTCTCCCTCTCTCTCCCTCTCTCTCTCTCTCCCTCTCTCCCTCTCCCCCTTCCCCCCTCTCCTCTCTCTCTCGCTCTCTCGTGACCCCCTCCCCCCGTCCCCGCTTGTACCCCCCTCCCCTCCCTCTCTCCCTCTCTCTAGAATAGCAGCCTCCTGCACTGTTCTTCCCTTCCTCTCTCGGACCCCCTTCCCCGCATGTACCCCTCCCCTCCTCTCTCTCTCTCTAGAAGAGCAGCCGCCTGCAATGTTCTTCCCTCTCTCTCTCTCTCTCCCCCTCCCTCCCCCTCTCTCTCTAGAAGAACACCCTCCCGCAATGTTCCTCCCTCCCTCTCTCCCCCTCTCTCTCTCCCCCTCTCCCTCTCCCTCTCTCTCTCTCTCTCTCCCCTTCCCCGCGTGTACCCCCCTCTCCTCTCTCTCTCTCTCTCTAGAAGAACAGCCTCCTGCAATGTTCTTCCCGCCATCTTTATGACTCTCTCTCCCTCCCTCTGAGTTTCTGGAGATGATCCTACTACTGGTCTCCCTATCAATCTCTATCTTCCCCAATAAGAACTCCCGAGATTTTATCAGAACACAGATGAGCACTGATAAGGTCCTTTTGTGAACCTATCGTAATACAAAGAGACAGCAAAGGCATCACATGAGTACAGGCTGACAGAGACGTGCGAGCTTCAAATAAATCCTGGGAGCAGGAAGCGTCTTCTATAAATAAGAACAAGGAAATATTCAAAATACATCCATTCATTTTTCGCGATCAAAGCAGCTGACTTCTGGCAGGGTGAAGAAATATTCCTTACCCTGGATGATGGAGGATCAATCCGTTCTGACCTTGGCAACTATCGAGAGGAGAATGTTTTGGTTTCCCCTCTCTACTTCTATCTTCCTGATTTCTTGTTCTCCATGCTTGGTCACGCAAATTCCTCCTTGATTTGTCATTCTCTGACTCTCCCCTTCTCTAGTACTCTGAAGAGAAGGCATCTCTTTGTGAACTTCTATTTTATTCCATTGGGTTTAAATTCGATCTTGGTTCAAAAATCAGGATCCTACCTGGCACCTATGTTTAACAATACCAGTTTTCTGGTTTTGCACATTCAGTAGGCAAACCAGATTTTCAGGAAAAGGCACACGCTGTTGAACATAAATGATAATCTGTGCGAAGTAGATATGTTAGTTACTTACCCAACGATATGTGCTCTTGTTGTCTTTTCTTTCATTGGGTTCTTGCAAGCAGTTTTGGGTTTCTTGGTTTAATTTCTTTTTTAAGAAAGTTTCTTCGTTTAATTTAGATTGTTTGATTTTATCATTATAGAATGTTCTACTGTGCTCTAATTTCTTCATATTTTTATAACTACCTGACATCAAGGCTGGATGTTTGTTTCATACTCTTGTACTTCTATTTCTACTAATGAAGTAGGCTTTACTGGGTTAAGTTCTAACGAATCTGATCGTTCAGATCTTTGTATTGTAGTTTTCATTTGCTTATTGTTCAACTTTGGCAAATTAAATAAGGTAAAAGTCAGACTTTTATTTACAATATTAATGGGATGTGTTTCCCTATCTCAATTGGAAGATTAATATTTATCCGGAAGTCCTATTTTGTTCTTTGATGACTAACTCATTCTCATTTATACTAATTCAGTTTCAGTGTTATCATTTTAGACCTTCAATGCATTTATTTGGAAACCTAATGGATTTTTGGTCACAACTATTGCTCAATTCGCTCGATCTGCAGGCCCTGATGTTGGTGGGGAATATGGACCTTATCGCCAATCTGAAAGAAATTCACTGTACAAGAGTTATTGTGAGAAGTTGCTTGAGGATGGTTATGTTTATCGGTGCTTCTGTTCCAATGAGGTTCGAGTCCTGTTATTTATACATTGAAGACCTGAAATATTTTGGCCTTCTCTTCAATGTAAAGCTTCAACTAATATTATTTCCTATTTTCAACGGGTGGGCTTATTATTCTTATTCTCATGAATGTAGACTGCAATTTCGGTTAGACAGGTTACTTTTACAGACATATTTTTTGCGTTTGAGTGCACTAGAAGCAAGGGAGGTTACTGTTATCTTAATTCCAGACGTTAAATATATTTTGTCTCCCTTTCCAAAACCTCAATATGCATGATATCGTGATCTATTTTCAATTTGCTTTCATTCGTTTTTTCAATAGTTTAGCCCTTAGAAGATTGCAGAGAAAGACAAAATACTGGGGAATATCTCTGACGGTGTTTAAGTGCAGGCTTGTTACACTTTATTTTTGCTTAGCATCACAATAACTTTCTTTGAAACTATTTTAAATCATTAAAATCGTCACTAAATCATTAATTCTCTTTTCTAGAGTGATGTTACATGGTCCAGAGAACTTGAAACTTTCCGTTTCTTTTATACCATGATACGCTCCTTTGGAGAATGAACTCAAATATAGCGGATCTGAGCTATGAATTACAAGATTGTCGGAAATAATAGTCTCCAGGGATAGAAGAATCCAAGATGAGGAGAGAACAGTGAGAGAAGAAGATCTACAGAAGATTGATAGAAGAGCAAGCAAAGACTGGCCAGATCGGCCTAGCCTCCCTGTGGATCAGGAGGATCTCCCGAGCTTCAGACCCTCGTCGCTGCAGCAACTGACTCCAAGAATACCTTATTTATTCCTTTTCCATTTTCCGTTTATTATTAGGCTGATGCTCCCACCAATTCCCCCTCTTTCTCTTGTGCTGTTTGAGTCGCCGTGTGCATGTGTAGCACGCTACCTCTGTGGGTATTCTTGTGGTAGTTTTTGTTGAAGAAGATAAAATAGATAGAACTTTGTTACTTAGAAAAGAAGGGATACATGCCCTTATATAGGGCTGAGAGAGAAAGAGTATTAGAGATTTATCAATGTGGGATTAAGAGAGGGAACCCTTAGTGGGCTAAGGTCTAGTGGACCTAATAGGCCACACCACCTATTTCCCAACACTCCCCCGCAAGCTGGAGCGTGGATGCTCGTCATCCACGCCCAGATTGTGATGTAGTAGGAGGCGGTGTAGAGCGTGGAGCAGGATGGCTGGAAAGATGGGAGAGGATGGCTGGAGGCTGAAGACGGTTGAAAAAGAGAAGATGGCCGAGGCGGTGGGGGCACCAGGAGGCAGCCGGATGCATCCAAGGTTGCTGAGGCGACTGAGGCAGCCGTAGGCGTCGGAGGCGGCCGAAGGCATCGGAGGGCAGAGGAGGGAGCCCGAGGGAAACCGAGGCAGCTGAGGCAACCGAGGCCGCCGGAGGCTGCTGAGGCAGCCGAGACAGTCGGTGGTGGCCGGCGGTGACCAAGGCAGCTGAGGTGCCGGAGCCAGCCGAAGGCGGCGGAGGGCAGTGGAGGGAGTCCGAGGGCGACCAAGGCAGCCGAGGCGACCAGAGGCGACCGAGGCAGCTGAGGCAAGGTACCTGATGGAAACCGAGGCGACGAGGCCGCCGGAGGCTGCCGAGGCAGCCGAGGCAGTCAGTTGTGGCCGGAGGTGACCGAGGCCGCCGGAGGCTGCCAAGGTAGCCGGTGATGGCCGAAGACGTCCGGAGACGGCCAGAAACGGCCGGAGACGGCCGGAGGCGGCCCGTGACGGCCGGAGGCAGCCCGTGACGGCCGTAGGCGGCCGGAGGCGGCCGGAGACGGCCGGAGGTGGCCGGAGACGGCCGGTGACGGCCGGAGACGGCCGGTGACGGCCGGAGACGGCCGGTGACGGCCGGAGACGGCCGGTGACGGCCGGAGACGGCCGGTGACGGCCGGAGACGGCCGGTGACGGCCGGAGACGGCCGGTGACGGCCGGAGACGGCCGGTGACGGCCGGAGACGGCCGGTGACGGCCGGAAATGTGCTAGGGTTATGAGAATGCGAGGGCGGCCGGAGGCTGCGGAGGTGGCCGACAAGGGGGCTGAAGGCGGCCAAGGCGGTTGGAGACCGCTGGAGACCACCGGAGAGGATAGACGAGCTGAAAGAGAACATAGACGGTGACGAAGGCTGGCCAGAGGACGCCAAGAAAAGGGACAAGGACGGCGAGGAGGAGGACACCGAGAGCGAGTGCAAAGAGAAGGTAGACGGGACGGATGAGGATGCGAAGGCGAATCCCGACGAGGAAGCCGGCATTTAGACTAGGGTGGAGAGGAGGTGAGGCGACGAGGGGGAGGAGTCCTAACCTGGGAGCGCCGTGGGACAGAGATCGACCGAGGGATGCAGAGCGCACGCAGGAGATCGATGGAGATGATTCGCGGACGGAAGATGCAGGGCGGCAGAGGGAAAACCTCCGCCGCCCTGGATGCCGATGCGGAAGATGCCCTAGGTCATCGACCTACGCTCTGATACCATGTTGCAGAAGATAAAATAGATAGAACTTTGTTACTTAGAAAAGAAGGGATACATGCCCTTATATAGGGCTGAGAGAGAAAGAGTATTAGAGATTTATCAACGTGGGATTAAGAGAGGGAACCCTTAGTGGGCTAAGGTCTAGTGGACCTAATAGGCCACACCACCTATTTCCCAACAGGTTTGTATCATAGTATCGATAATATCTGTGTCAAACGGGGTAACAAATTCTTTTTAGTTGCCTGATCCGTGGACACAACGTTGCTTTGATCTATATTACTATAGTAATCCAAACAGTACTGCCTATTTGAGGCCTATTTGAGCGTCTCATATGAGTGAAGTCGACGACTCTTCTACAATATAGGGGCGTCCATTGTGACTGGATTTCTGTCTTGATGGAGGTCAGCTTCTGCCAAGTTTTAGAAAAAAACGAATTACTCTCTCCTTCGTTCTTTTTTTTGCCGCAAGTGCTTGAGTCTGACGCATTTTCAATTTCTTTATTGTTGAACTCCAGCTGTCGAGCTGTGGTGGCTGTCTCGGGTTTTTGGAAGAACAACAAAGTAGTTTAATACAACGAATAGTGTTTTCCCCTATTTATGGGGTTACAAGTGGGCCTGGAGATAACAGTCAAGAAATAAGTGGGCCCTAAAGTCAAGAAAAAAGGAATTAAAGTAAAATAGAACTGGGGCTGGTTGCTTCCAACATTTATAATAAAGAGACACTGATGCATAGAAGTATTTTATTTGGTAATATATTCCCTAATCTCTTAATTTGGACCAGTGACTTCTAATTCTTTTCAGGAATTAGAAGAAATGAAGGAGATAGCCAAAGCAAAGCAGCTACCGCCTGTATACACAGGAAAATGGTCTACAGCAACAGAGAAAGAAATAGAAGAACAGCTGGAAAGGGGAACACCTCACACATATCGTTTTCGTGTTCCCAGGGAGGGAAACCTGAAGATTAATGACCTTATTCGTGGGGAAGTAAGTTTTCAAACTGTAATTTTTGCGTCGTGTCGATTTATTGATTTTGTTCGTTGCATTTTTATGATTTTAAACGTAGTGGAATTGAATCATGTTTTCCTTTGTGGTAATCTTTTTTTGTTGACATGTCGTGAAGGTTAGTTGGAATCTGGACACTCTGGGAGATTTTGTCCTTATGAGAAGCAATGGCCAGCCAGTCTACAACTTCTGTGTTACAGTAGATGATGCAACTATGAAGATCTCTCACGTTATTAGGTACTGACCACTTTCACAGGCTCCTGTGTTTTAAGTTGAAAAGAGGATTCATAGCTTCTTTCACTTGTTCAAATCTTTGCGTGGGATTTTCATCTCGCACTGCTCCTGAAAGATAAAACCAACTAAGCTTCACGGTTCCTTATTTTTTTTCATTCTTTTTTTCAGAAAGAAACCGTTCCTTGTGTTTTACTAACCGTTCCTATTTTTTGATGGATCATAAGTTACGAGATGGTGTACTCAAGTTTCTTAAACTAAGTTAAAGATGGCAATGTATCTAATTAATTACTCAGATTAACTCTTTTTTTTTCATAAAACAACTGGGCATTGTCGTAGAGAAAATGTTTGAAGACGTTAGTTTATCACACTTTTTTTCTATGTTGTCAGGGCAGAGGAGCATTTGCCAAACACCCTCCGCCAAGCGCTAATTTATAACGTAAGTTGCTTTCGTAGGATACAGTTTACACTTTTTTCTCCGTTTTTTTCACTTAAAAAGTTTTTTTTAATTTAAAAATTTTTGTTTTTATCCAGGCTCTTGGATTTTCAATGCCCTCTTTTGCCCATGTCTCTCTGATCTTAGCACCGGATCGAAGTAAGTTATCCAAGCGTCATGGTGCAACGTCAGTTGGTCAGGTACTTGTCAATGTTCAAATAAACTTCCGCTGTTTTTTGATATCTCGACTTATTTGGTGGGTTGAGTGGAGGTAAATTTGTATTTTTTCTGTATTTATGGCGGCAGTACCGGGATATGGGATACTTGCCTCAGGCGATGGTTAACTACTTGGCGCTTTTAGGTTGGGGTGACGGCACTGAAAATGAATTTTTCACAATTGACCAGCTCGGTGAGTGTAGTCCTTCAGAATTTATTTTTCAGACGGATTTGTATTTGACCGTTTGGTTCTTTTCAGTTGAGAAGTTTTCAATAGAGAGAGTTAATAAGAGTGGGGCCATCTTTGATTCGACAAAGTTAAGGTACTGCTGGTATCCTATTCCTTGCTGTCGTTGATTTATTTGTGTCTTCTTTTTTTGTTGCACAAAGAGTAAAGTGTTTTTGTATACAAGAAGCAATAGAACGTTTTTGTTGTTATAAATTTGATTTCTCATTTTGTCAGTTATTTGTCAATGATGGACAGGTAATTTATTCTTTTTCTCTCTATCTCAAGGTGGATGAATGGGCAGCATTTGAGGTCTGTCCCCGCAGGTGAACTGGTCAAAATTTTTGGTGAGCAGTGGAAAAACACTGGTATACTGTTATCATCCGAAGGGACATTAGTAGAGGTACATAAATCATTTCAAATGTTTATAATGTCTATGAATAAAAAAATTAAGATACGGCAATTTTTCCCTTGTTTCCTTGATTTGTGTCCTGGGGTTATATTCTTGGAAATGCACGTACCTGTGCATGTGTGTAGAAAAATGTAAATATTTCTGATGTAAGATGGAGAACTACACTCTCGCATAAACAGTATCCAGTACCTTCTTGCCTGAATAGCTAGTGCACTGCTGTCTCAACAGTTGTGATTTAGAGTGAGACAGACACGAGGAGAGAGACAGAGATGGTATCCATATTCGATAAAATTACAACAGTCATACTGTTGGTAGAGAGATTCATCCAACCGTGACATGTGAGGGCTTATTTACGAAGAGGATTTGAACTGACGAATGATATTTTACTGTTCTTCGACAAGTTTGTTGTGAATGATTAAGTTTAATCTTCTCACCATGATTCTGTAAATGGGATTCAGGAAGCAACAGAGTTGCTGAAGGACGGCATCGACTTGATAACTGATTCTCATTCAGCTCTCAAGAATTTGCTATCCTATCCCTTGCATTCCACTCTATCCAGGTTATTTTCTGGCAATTCCGATTTTTGCTCTTCAAATGTCATAATAATTTTTTTATGAAAGCTCAAATATCATAATAATGATTTTTTTTTTGTTCAAATATTGTGTACTTGCCCACTCAACAGTGAGGAGGGAAAACCAGTTCTTGAAGACAAGCTTCCTGAACTGGCTGCGAGTTTAATATCTGCGTATGACAGTAGAGAGCTTCTAGAAGCTCTTGAGGAAGGCCACGCAGGTTGGCAAAAGTGGGTCAAGGGCTTTGGGAAGGCAACTAAACGCAAGGTGAGCTCCACCTCATGTTTCCCTACTATCCCCTGATGATGTCATTATTCAGGTTCTGTTCTGTTCATTTATTTTGTATTTTAAAATTTTCCCTTAGTTCTTCCCTACTTTCTACCGATGATGTCATTATTCGGGGTCTATTCATTTTTAATTGTTTTAAAATTTCTTAGTCCTTCACTAATATCCTCTGGTGATGTCATTATTAGGCTTCTGTTCGATTATTAATTATTTTAAAAACTTTTCTATAGTCCTTCACTAATATCCTCTGGTGATGTCATTATTAGGGTTCTGTTCGATTATTAGTTATTTTAAAAACTTTTCTATAGTCCTACACTAATATCCTCTGGTGATGTCATTATTAGGGTTCTGTTCAATTATTAATTATTTTAAAAACTTGTCTACAGTCCTTCACTACTATCCACTGGTGACGTCATTATTCAGGTTCATCTCATTTATGATATATTTTAATTTTTTTCTTTAGTCCTTCTCATCCATGTTGATGCCTTTATCAGGGTTCTGCTCATTTTTTAACTATTTTAAAATTTTGCTTTTGTACACCCCGATTATTTGCTGGTGAAGTCATTATTATAAAATATTCCTATTTTCCTTCCCTATTATCCACTGGTATGATTATCTGTAGTTCCCTACTTTCCCCCAGTGAAGTCATGATCGGGGTTCTGGTCATTTAATAAGTATTCTAAAATTTTCCTTCAGTCGTGACTGGTGTGATCCTCGATTCATCCTATTCATCATCCAGAGAATAATCAAATTCTTTTATTATATTATTATTATTATTATTCATTTGCCTAAAATATAGTCCGGACATTTAGTCGATGGTAAATCATTTGTGGTCTCAACTGCAGGGGAAGTCTCTCTTCATGCCTTTGAGAGTTTTGCTGACGGGGAAGCTTCACGGGCCTGACATGGGCTCCAGCGTAGTTCTTCTTCACAGGGCTGGTCAAAGTGGGATTATCGGGCCAGAGGTCGGCTTTTTGAGTTTAGATCAGAGGTTTGACCTTCTCAGAGAACTTGATTGGGACGCGTTGACGGATCAAGAGCCCAAGCTTGAGCCCACCACTTCTGCCGCGGTGCCTCACTGACAACTCCCACCCAGACTTTTGGGTCAACTCCTGTGGGGTACGTAGATCTTTGACTTTCAATTATTTTCACTCTTCTGGGGTAATTTTTTGTGTTAATCATTGCCCCCAGTCTTGTTTCTTGCTCGAGCTGTTGTTTTGAGTCATTAATTCTTAGCAAAGAAAAGATTAGTGTTCATTGTTCTCAATTCTCAAGGGTAGTGTTTTTCTCTTTTCGTTTATCAAAGTCCAACCCTTGATCTTGTTTATGTCGCTTTGAAATAATTCCTACCTCATATAATCAAAATAATCCTTGTTCAGGTGACTTAATCATTTTTATTTAATCAGAAATATAAAAGGGTGTTGTATTTGGAGTGAAAAATGAATTTCGGAATCAGAACCAAAAATTTTAATGAGGAAAAAATCTTCATTTTAGAATTGATGATTTTTTGGGGAGATGGAAATTATTTTTCAGTGAATTTTGTCTCTGATATGAGTTCTATTAGTTTTACATTAACAAATATGGAGGTTATCTCGTAAAACCTGTGAAAACTGGAGATGGATTTGATGAACTCCCATGTGTTGAACAAAGCAGTTTATTTGAAGACAAGAATATTATTATGAATAGAACTATTATTTATATAATACTCGATTCTCCAACATCAACTGTACCCTAGCTAGTGAAGAAAAAAAAAGCACAACGATGAGAAAATTCTGGATTTATCTTTCCAAAATGGGCTCCGCCCTCACTCCATGCTCAGTTGGACTTGATCACAGTTAATTTTTAAAACGGAAATTCATTTCACAACTTATTTCTCTTTGAAGGTATTCACTGTTCTCTAGATTTATTTTTCCATGAGGGAAAATGGGTCCTTTGATTTCAAATCTATATTCAGATATCAGATATTGGACGGACAAACACAAATTGTAACCTAGTTTATATAAGGGTAAACAGGAACAAAATAACATGTTTTCTCCCAAACCCAAAGTGCCACTGCATTTTGTCTCCGCTCTCAGAACCGTCTCAACTCACAAAAACCACTTATACTGGAAAGCTTGACAGTCTACATTAGTTAACCACTAGAGCCCCTAGCATTATTTGATAGGCCGACCCAGATAATCGAATTTAAAGTTGTGTAGCCTCCTTTCTCTCCTCCAATATTTGATCTTCAATCTTCAACCAATTTGGGTACTCACAAAAATGCAGATCTTCAATCTGCATTTTGTTTCCTTTCTCTCCCTCTCTCTTATATATATATCCTCCCTCCCTCCTTGCCTCTCTCTCTCTCTCTCTCTCTCTCTCTCTCTCTCTCTCTCTCTCTCTCTCTCTCTCTCTCTCTCTCTCTCTCTCTCTCTCTCTCTCTCTCTCTCTCTCTCTCTCTCTCTCTCTCTCTCTCTCTCTCTCTCTCTCTCTCTCTCTCTCTCTCTCTCTCTCTCTCTCTCTCTCTCTCTCTCTCTCTCTCTCTCTCTCTCTCTCTTCTCTGTATACATGTTTGTTTTAATGTTCTTGGTATGGAACATGTTGGATCCATTGCTATGCTACTTTCTGGTATCATGGATTGGTGCCAGCATCAGCCATCATGAAGTGTCGATACATATGTTTTTTTATCGATATGGGAGAATGTCTTTATAAAAAATAACCAATATCCAGATCTAGGATACTGCCGCCCAGATAACAATATCAGAATCTATTTCCTGTACAGTCATCCCCCCCCCGTCCTGACCACTTCGGACAATAAATATCCGATATCGGGTAAATATTTGAAATTTCATCCAATATCCATTAGCGGCATGTGAAATTGTCATCAGGATATCTAATTTGTTACAGATATCGGACTTTGCAATATTAGCTATCGGACATTAGTCCCAATATCTGATATTGTCCGACACCATCTAGGTTTTCCAAGGTAACAGATACAGTATACGGGGACAAATATTGGGGTTGATCGATTGAATGGCCAGTCAAGTAAATTGGTGTAAGCTCAATTAGGAAATCGGGCACCAATTATTCAAGGCAATTTTGGTAAATAATATCCAACAGTGGGTAAGAGAATTGTTTAACAATTTTAACCTAATAGACCAACATGTTGCCAGATCGTAAAGAAGACAAATCAATTCCAGAATTGCTTTCAATCGATTCATAGAAGAAAGTTCTTGAATTGCAAAAGAACAGAAGAAAAACATAGCGGGTAAGAGAAGTGATGAAGCTAAAGAGGCCTCCCTTGCCATTTACACAGGACGATGGACAAGATAAAGAGAAGAATTCTCCAAAAAATGAAACACATGAAGGGCCTTCAGAGATGACAATAGCTGAGGAAAACAAGGAATGTACAGAGGACGTACACCCTAAGACCAGTGGATTAATGGGGGGAAGAGGAGATCTACCTGAATTCCCTAACCGGTTAGCTAAGCTGGTTTTCTCTAAGGTCTGGGTGGGGGGCACTAGAAATGAGCGAATTGGAAGAAAAAGAACAGAAAAGAAAAATCGAAGTCTAGCGCCATACCTGTTGAAACGAAGTGTTTCAGTCATCTCATAGACCTCAGAGACCTGAGCCGCTCTCTCTGCGCGTCTTTCCTCACCTTGGGTGTTCTCTTCATGTTCTCTTTAACTGCCTTTTCTATTACTTCAATGGACTTCTCCAGCTTCATCTCTAGTTCAAGCAGTTTTGAGTTGTCTTGAGAAGCTATGAATGGTGTTCTTGGCGAGCTCTCGCCGTCAGTTATAGAAACCAAAGGGATTAATGGGGAAGACGAGCTTTCTTCACCGCATGTCGTTTGAGGTCTGTGTGTTAGTCTCGTAGAATGGGCCAATGGACTATCGTCCAGACTTGGAGAAGAAGTAATCTGCCCAGACTGGCGACGCTGCCTCGCTGCTAGCCTTAGAGCTGTTCTTCTTCTCTCCAATGCCTGAGATGAACAACCCGAGAAAAAAACAGAAAACATCAATACTGCAGAAAACAAAATTCATATGACATTTCGAAATCAGCGAGAGATGGACTTCGAAAAAATAAGAAATCTACCAAACGGTCGCTTTAAATCGAAAGGTGGGATCAAGAAGAATAAATAAGCGGGTGTATGAAGGGGATATAATGCCAATATTGTAAGTTACTGCATCGTTTGCCTTGCCATTGAGCATGACAGCTACATATACTTCTGAAGCTCTGGTGTTGAAGACAGTTTTCAGCAGTCGTTTGAGTTGATGTCAAGATTGATTCGAAAGAAAAATAAGAATTAAAATAAGGTTTATGCAGTGTGACCCCCATTTAGGCCAGTCTTGGTCCAAGAAATCGTAGAAGTGCGAGAAATCTATCATATGATCGCTTTTATATATAATTAGAAGAGACTGTAAGAAGGTAAAATCGGACCAAGATTATAGGGTATCACGTCGTTTGGTCTGTCCGACACCATTTAAGACAGTTTGCAGCAATCGTTGATTTGATTTCAAGATTGAATCGCAAGAATGTAAGGAATCGGAAAAGTGCAAGATGAGGGCTTACATTCACAATAGCGGTGACATCGCGCAAAGGAGTACGCGGATACCAAACTGGAAGCGCGCTTCTGCGACGAATCGTTGACGCCGATCGGCCAGGCGGAATGTTCTCCTTGCCCTCAGGTCGAAACTGCCCCCGACCTCTCATCGCTTGAAACTGGAAATCGCTCCTCGCCTCCGAATTAACAACAACCTCCCATAACAAATCCAGATAAGATCCTCTTCCCCTCGCCATTTCCGGCATCGCTTCACCAGTTCCCGACCTCCGGATCATCCTGTCTCTCGGCTCCGGCGTCGCCATCAGCTGATGGAAAACAGCGATGGATTCATCCTCTTGATTTAATGAAAAACGGTGATGAATGAAAATTCACGATTTATCGACGATTAAATCACGTCGATAAAGAAAATGAAAAACAGTGATGGATTCGATAAAGACAACTATAATTCTCGTAATACTATAAAGGAACGATGAAGAAAATCAAAAACAAAGATGAATGCAGCAGACAAAACAATAAACTCCTAAATACATTCTTGATACCTTCAAAGCAAAGATATCCAAGAAATCTTTCACATAAACGACTATTCCTCGACCTGCACCAACTTCCGGGCCTCAATAACGATCTACACAGCCGACCTCGAGCAATCGCCGAGGATTCATGGTTCTTCACCCGCCGACTCTCCCGTGGGCGTAACGCTCGCTACTTCTCCGTTTAGGCGCGCCATCAGATTTTTCAAATTTAACTCCCCCGGGCGGCAAAAGAGGAAACAGTCTACTAGTAACCTGACCCAAGCTTAACCACGGTTAAGGACTCCGATATTCCCGCCCAAAATTTTTAAAACTCTAGTTCTGCGGAAGTACTAAAATACCCTTCAAGATAGATAAGTCCGTTAATTAAGCGTGGACGCGGACGGGGACGGTTTTTTGTTACGGGACGAAAAAACGTCCCGTCCCAATATCTCCTAACCCCAATCAGTTTAGGATACCAAGAAGAGGTGGATGGACAAGTTCAACAAAAAAGAGTTCCATTTCATCGCTTATCATCATCATTCATCTGTATAGTGCTGGGTCGTTCCGGACGTGGACGGTGGACGTGGACGGGACAGGACGAATTTTGTCCCGTCCTATGTCCGGCTTCAGTGCAGGGACGTGGATGGGACAATCTTTTTATCTGATGATACTAAAACCATCCCTTCAGTCATCCCGGAATGAATTTCCTTCTCGTCCCGTAGAAAAACCGTCCCGTCCCTCGTCCCGAATGAAAAAATCCAATAAAAATAATTCAAAGGTATCATTGAATTAGTAAGGATTTTTCTAGTTTTTTTTAGGGAAATACAAAGGAGAGAGACTGCGGAGGGACATATGTACAATTACTTTTGAGTGGCATCAGTTTGTGTGCGAGTAAAAATACAGGGACCTTTACGCAAAATGTCATAGCGAGGCCATGTGGCTAAATCTCAACTAGTGTTTGCCCGTCCCGGTACCAGTACCGGATGACGGTATCGGGACAGATGTTGTATCAGATACCGGAAAGGGAATTTCTGGTGTCCATTTATTTCAATATCCAGATATCAGTTGCTACAGTGCCGACATCCAATACCGATATCCGTCTCGATGTCGTATTCTGCCTCCGTCTCAAGGAGAGGATGACGACATTGGTTTTCAATGTTGGATATCGAATTTAGATATCTAACACCGAAAACATTAAGTTCATGTATTTCAATTCGAAAACTTTCGAATCTAATTCGATTCGAAAGTTTGAATCGAAAATACATGGAGCAGACGGGCTGGCGAACTGTGGACGACAGACGGCGGACAAAGGCATTGGTAGACGGCGAATGAGGGTAAGTTCTTCTTCTCATTATTCAATCTTCCCCCTTGCCCTGGTTTTTTTTTTCTTCTTCATCTTGCGCAATTTCTTTCCCCCTTCATTTCTCTCATTCTCCCTCTCTCTCACTATGTCACTCTTTGACTCTCTCACTCTCTCTCGGTCTCAATTTCTTTCATTCTCCCCCTCTCATATTCTCTTTCACTCTGCAATTCTTTCCTCTTCATTTCTCTCACTCTCCCTCTCTCTCTGTCAGTCTTTGATTCTCTCTCTCTCAGTCTCAATTTCTCTCATTCTCTTCGACTTTGTAATTCGTTCCCCCTTCATTTCTATCATTCTCCCTCTCTATATCTCTGTCACTCTTTGACACTCTCTCTCTGTCTCAATTTCTCTCGTTCTCCACCTCTCTCATTCTCTTTCACTCTGGAATTCTTTCCCCCTTCATTTCTCTCATTCTCCCTCTCCTTGACTCTGTCACTCTTTGATTCTCTCTCCCTCTCTCTCATTCTCCACCTCTCTCATTCTCTTTGACTCTGTAATTCTTTCCCCCTTCATTTCTCTCATTCTCACTATCGCTCACTCTGCCACTCTTTGATTCTCTCTCTGTATAAATATTATGTATATAAACCATGTTAATTTGCACTTAACTCACTGATATAGATATTATGCATATAAACCATGTTAAATAACCAAATGGTCTGGGCATCTTTTGTTAAAACTTATAAATATTTGCCTCGATATTTCTTCAATTTTCCAATATTAAAAACATTCACTTACCCAATTAGTAATACACATATTTTAAATCGGCACTTAATTCACTAATATAGAAATTAGGTATATAAACCGTGTTAAAGAACCAACTAGTGTGGGCATCTTTTATTAAAAATTTTAAACATTTTCCGATAAATTTCTTCAATTTTCCAACATTAAAAACATTCACTTACCCAATTAGTAATATACATATCTTAAACGTGCATTTAATTCACAGATATAAATATCATGTATATAAACCATGTTAAAGAACCAAATAGCCTGGGCGTCTTTTGCTTAAAAATTTAAACATTTTCCTCTAAATTTCTTAAAATTTCCAGCATTAAAAACATTAACTTACCCAATTAGTAATATACATATGTTAAATTTGCACTTAATTCACTAATATAAATAGTAGGTACACAAACCACGTTAAAGAACCAACTAGTGTCGGTATCTTTTGTTAACAATTTTTAAAAAATTCCTATAAATTTCTTAAATTTTCCAACATTAAAACATTCACTTACCCAATTAGTAATGTACGTATTTTAAATTTACACTTAATTCACTAATATAAATATTAGGTGTACAAACCACGTTAAAGAACCAACTTGTGCTGGTATCTTTTGTTAACAGTTTTAAAATATTTCCTCTAAATTTCTGGAATTTTCCAACATTAAAAACATTCACTTACCCAATTAGTAATCTACATATTTTAATTTGGCACTTAATTCACTAATATACATATTAGTTAAGTATTTTAGATATTCTTTAGTCCCCATAAAAAAATATTGGTTAAATGTTGCCCAATTAAGGATCAAAATTAATTTATGTGGACTTCATGTATAATTTTTTTTTCTCATATAGTTCTCCTACACAATTTTGTACAACATAAATTAATAGGGGCATTTCTCTAATATTTTCACACGCAGGCTTCGTTTGCGCGCGCAACGTAAACCATGTGCGGGATTTTAAACCTTAAATTTTTTTAGAAATATACCATATGGGGTTGCGACGGAATTCTAAAAAAATAGCCGGATCTCGGATAACGGATATGGTTATCAATATCCGGACATCGAAACCGATATCTGGATATCAATAACCATATCCGGTATCCGAGATTCGCCTCATCGGTTGATGATGGGTATCCGTCACCGATATCTGTCCAATCTTCAAAT
Organism: Wolffia australiana; assembly: GCF_029677425.1. NCBI lineage: Eukaryota > Viridiplantae > Streptophyta > Magnoliopsida > Alismatales > Araceae > Wolffia > Wolffia australiana. Next base: position 7,732,331 of record NC_135835.1, read on the forward strand.
GACAGATACCGGCCAATATCTGATATCCAATATCAGGCACCGTCCCGGTTTTATTGCTGATATTGGAGATCGGTTGTCCGATAGCGGATATCGGACGGATATCGGTCAGGCGAACACTAATCTCAACCATCAGACGTGAATCTGATGGTTTTTCGTCCCTCTCTGATCGTCCATGATCTGAGACTTCCAGACGGGACGGTTTTTTGCTCCACGGGACAAAACTAGTCCCGTTTGGTCATCCCGGGATGAATATTTGTCCCGATTTCGTACATACCCATGGACGGGACGATTTTGTAGTCCCGGGACAAAAATCGTCCCGTTACGTCTCATTATGTTCAGTTATCTCAGAAGCAGCATCAGGACAGGGGAAGAAGAAGATACTCTTTCCCGCCTAAAAAATTCAAATATCTAGTTCGGAGAAAGTACCAAAATGCCCTTCATTGCAGACGAGTCCGTTTGTTCCCACAGTATAAAAAGCAAAGAGGGTGCGAAGCTGTGGACTCGTGGTATTCAGCTTGAGCAGCATCTGGAGGGGGTCGAGGAAGAGCTCGGAGCCGTGTCATTCCCGGAAACGGCGATCGATGTGCCGCTGAGGAGCCTGGATTTGCCGCCAGACTCGAATTCCTCGTTGGCGACGAGAGATTTCCTGGAGACGACGCGGTAGATCTCGGTGATCACGGCGAGGAAAGCGGCCTCGACGTTGGTGGAGTCCAGCGCGGAGGTCTCCATGAAGAAGAGGCTCTCGCGCTGCGCGAATTCCTCGGCGTCCTCCTCCGGCACGGAGCGCTGCGTGCTCAGATCTGCCTTGTTCCCGACGAGGACGATGGCGATGTTCTTGTCGGCGTGGCTGCGAAGCTCCTCCAGCCAGCGGGTGATGTGGTCGAAGGACTGGCGCTTGGTTATGTCGTAGACCAGCATCGCGCCTAGAGCCCCTCGGTAGTAGGCGCTCGTCACTGCTCTGTACCTGTTTGAAGCACCGCCAAGGAACAACGACGCGAATCACTTAATCTTTTCACGCCGAAGAATATCATTTTTGCGGTAAAATTGGCGAGAATAAATCCGTTTATCCGATTTGCAGGCGTCTGGTGGACGACAAGTGATCAACGGAAGGCAGAGGGGGACAAAATTCAGGCGCTGGATTACGATAATCGCGAATAGAAACTGAAGAAAGGCAATAAGTAAGGTCAGAATATTGTCTTCGAACATAGATTTATTTTTTTGACTCATTCAAATACATATGCACTGGCATTCTGAATTGTTAATTCCTCAATAATTGTTGATGCGTGATCAGCTTGCCGGGTGACTATTTTCTGTAATTTTTAACAAATGGAGGAAGAACGCGAATGGAAAATAATCCCTCGAACTTGATCCACTGATTAGCCTGCGTCCTAGAAGAAAATCGAGCCAAACACGGATAGATAACGCTGAATTTGTTTGAAATTTTATTTGCGTACGAGTATATTACGATCAAACTTCTTAATTGAAACTTGAAGCTAAATCTATGCTCATTACAATTGATCAACGATCGTGGACGAAGGAATAAAACTGTGCGTAATTGATTGCTCCAAACCAGAAGAACGTACTCCTCTTCCCGCAAAGGTTTCGGAAAGAAGAGAATTAAAGGATCAAACTAACCTCTCCTGACCGGCGGTGTCCCAGATCTGAGCCTTGATGGCCTTGCGATCAACGACGAGCGTCTTCGTCTGAAACTCGACGCCGATCGTCGCCTTGGAATCGAGGGTGAATTGGTTACGAGCGAATCGTGCGAGGAGCTGAGACTTTCCAACGGCAGAGTCTCCGATCAGAACGATCTTGAACACGTAATCGATCTTCTGACCTAAATCGCCTTTCAGATTCGTCGACATAGCCGGCCTCGCCTGCGAACTGCGATCCAAGCGACGAAAAATGGCGGCTGACCGCGTACGCGACGATCTCAGGAGATCTCATGAAACCCGTCGGACAGTTCATCGTCAATGAATAAATAATTACCCTGGCTTTTCTTTTGGTCAAATAATTCCACATATATTATTTTTTTTTGCCTAACTTTCTGCGCTGGAAATGAAGAATGAGTTTGGCTGATCGCCGGCTTTTTCTACTTTATGTTAAATGTAACTAAGGTTTAGATTACTTTTTTTGGAACTTTGGTAAAATTGGATCTTACTGACACTGTCAGTTCACGGGTTTATTGAAATTATGGTACAGGTTTCAGTCAGAACAGCAAACCGGACCAAAAACCATGCTAAGTGCAAATAATAAATAGTAATACTTTTTTGCGACATTTGAACCCAGGTTTTCCTATCATCTAGGTTTAAACACATCTGCCAACTGTACCACTACTCTTTTTTAAGACATGTATCATAAAAAAAAACACAAACATAAAAATTACTATTTAACGGCTCTTGAACTTATTCCGCTTCAGTACTTTTTTCCTCGTGAAGCCTTGTTTTTAGATAAGTTGCGCTCAAGTCTTTTTGATTTTCTAAAGAATCCATGATGTTTTATCTTTTTATAAATCTTTAAACCCAACATTTAATAATATTTTTTCAATTTTTTATTTAATTCAGTCCAGTTTTCATAACTAGACATGGTCTTGCTGTTCTGTTCGCTTATAACGAACAAAAAATTCGCACAAAAGAACGGCACAGGGGTCTGTTCGTTGTTCTGTTCTTTTTTTGTGCGAAAATTAGAACAGATGTTCTAACAATTCGCACAATCCGAAAAGAATTCGCACAAATTTGCACATGTTGTAAAATTCGCACAAACTTGCACAAAATTTGCACAATACAACCAAACTTCGCACAATTCGAACAAAATTCGCACACGGTAAAATTTGCACACATTGTAAAATTCGCACAATTCAAACAAAATTCGCACAATGGGTATAAATTCGCACAATTCGAACAAAATTCGCAGTGTTTAAAATTCTCACAATCTGAACCGCACAGGGGTCTGCGCGAATTTGTTTGTGTTCTGTTCAGAAAACCGAACAGAACGAACAATTTGCAAAAAGAGAACCGAACAACTATGTCTACCCATAACCAAACTTATAGGCTTTACCAAACTAAAACTAAGTAAATAAGTCTAGGTATAGATCAAATTTTTTTCCAAAAACCATTGCACCCATTGAATGAAATAAACACACATACTATACTAATTCTGATAGTGACAAGATGACCAATTCATAGCCAAATCAAAATTTGATTACAATCATCAGTTCTAGCCTAGCCTAAATTAGGAGTGGACTTTTCCCACTAGGGCTACAAGATGAGAAAACAGCCCAAATTGGGCCTTGCTTGAATCTTAGAAGAATTGAGAGAGCTAGAACCATCTTCTTCTTGGAGTTCGCCTGATCGAGTTGAGAAGATTAGAACTGTTTGAGCTGTTTCCAAGATCAAGCTGATCAAAGGAATCAGAAGAATCAGAGTCCGAGCCCGAAGGACTGCTACTGCTCATGTCGTAGAGGAGATTAGACGACATGGGTGGAAGTTTCATTTCGCCCAGGCTCGAAGAAGAAGAAGAAGACCTTCTCTGCCTCATGAACTGGATGAGCTTTTGCTCCAAGATGAGCATGTCCTTCTTCTGCTTACTGATCACCATGTTCTTCCTTCTGATGATATCTTCCAAATCTGAGATTCTCTGCAGAAATATAACAAAATTGGATCTACTTGATTTGAATTGATCCTTAAACAGGCTAAACGGTCTACCTTGGCGCTCGCAATGCTTGATTCCTTTGCGGAGGCAGCCAATTCTTTAATTGCCCCCTCCTTTTCCTCACACTCCCTCCGCAGATTATAGAAATCTGGCTCGGTGACGAAGGTTGAAAGCTGCTGAAACAATTATTACTTTGGTCAATATTATACAATGCGAGAGAATTAAGATGATGGTTTCTTCATACCACGCCATTGAGAGCGTGACATGATGTTTTATAATTTAAGCATCTTAATTTTTTATAAGGACGTTCAGGAGAATGCTTTGAAGTTGCGTCAATTAAGTTCTTTGGTGAAATTTATAAAGATGAGTTCAAATTTTCAGCTTCGGCACATTGGTTTTGCCTTGATGTTAGATACTAAATTGGAAAAATAATAAAGATCATGCATGAAAACCTGGACATCTGTAGAAGACGCGACACTTGCACAATAGGACAAGTCTGACATCCGGCGTTCATCTTGCTCCCGAGAAATAGGAACAACAAAGACGTCATCTTTTCCTGGGAGCAGCCCGGATGTTTTCTGCAGAACAAACTTCGATTAAAAACTTGGAAAGATCCACAAACAAATCAAAACAAATCCAGTTACCTCGTGCCCATCTGGCATAGCTTTCTCGTGATGATTCAATTTGAAGGAATGCTCACTGGCGCTGAGTTTTTCTTCATCTTCTTCGATTTTTTCATCCTCGGAGTATTCATCGTAAGTGGAAAACAGCGTTCCACCGCAGTCTCTGCCCCCACCATTGACGCCATTCATCTGGTCACACAGATCATCCAGTTTCTGTTGCATAGCCGCCAGCACCATATCCTAACAAACCAAAACATGCATGTTTGATAAACAAGAAACCCTAATTTTTTTCCAGACCGACGAGGAGGAGCAATGAAACCCTAAAGATGGAGTTGACACCAAAAAACCTAAGTTTACCGACCCGGACATGCACTGATTTCTGCAGCTGAGATATTTGCTTGAGTTTCTCTCCATTGGCGGCAGCGGCAGCAACAATGGCGATTGCGAGGACTCTCTGCAAGGGGCTGAACAGATCCCAAGCGAAGGATTCTTCAAAGTTTAGAGATCCGCCAATGGATTTGGCACAGGAGGTCTCTTCGGCTCCTTCGAGGCGGCCGTGAAGGGAGAGCCAGGACAGCTTCTTCCTCGGCCATGGATCTACCCTGCGAGCCTCGACGAAGCAGCTCTTGAGGCTCAGATCAGAGCGGAGAGAGAACGGAGTGGAGAAAGAAGAGATCGACGAGAGAGAACGGAGGTCTTGATCGCTGTCCATGGCGAGGGAGGAGAGGCGGAGAGGAGGTCCGATCGATCGACCTCTTCGAGGAGTGTGTTCTTCGTCGCTCGCGTTGTTGAGATTTTCAATGGAAAATGTTGACTTTTTGTTTGGATTTGCTCCTTTTCTTTTCAAATGCCTGGAATTGGCGGGAAAGAGCGCGAATTAGGACGATGCTCTGACAGTGCGGGGACGCGGACGGGACGGAAATGCTCTGATCGTCCCGTCTGCGAGGTTGGACGAAAACCGGGACGGAAATTCATCCCGAGACGAACGGACGGGACGGTTTTCGTCCACCCGGACAAAAAACTGTCCCGTCCGTTCGTCTCGGAATGAAATAACCATCCCATTCGCGTCCCTGCACTGATTCCGGACGTCGAAGGGGAAGATCTTCGTCCCGTCAATTGTCCATGTCCATGACAATTCAGAACTATAAATGCTTGATGCGACCTTCTGTATACCTAAAGTTCTAGTTTATACATTATTTATCTCTTTCTTTCTCTCTATTTCTCTCTCTAATCTTGGTGTAATATTGATGGAGCAATGTTGGAACTTAGGAGCAGAAGCGAGTGAGCAGGAGCGGATAAAAACGTGATAGGCTTAAGCTAAGCCTATCACGAGCAGCGTCGCTGCTTGATCGGCGGGGAGGAGCATCTCTATGGGAAGGACTGTTTAGTTTTAATTGTTTCCTTTTTCAACGGTCCTTACCTTGTTTTGGATCCACCTTCTTTTGGAGATGGTCGTTTGGTGCGGGGCGAATTTTCGCACATGTGATAAGCCTAAAAATGATGTGTAAATACGTCGTTAATTGGGCGTTTAGACTTATACAATAAAATTTATAAATACTCTTAATCACTAAATACAGTGTATAGCGCAAGCAAGGGGTCGAACCACAGGGAGGCAGCAAGCAATAACTTTTATCAAATTTTTAATAAATTAATTCAAGAATGAATTAAATTTGTAATTGATAAACCTTAATTATACTTAATGATGTTTTTAATTAATCAAAATTAAGTAAAAACTTAATTTTGATTTTAAATATTTTTGGTCAAAACACTCAAGATAGGATAATTTCAATTATAAAATGAGATTAATTCGAATTATTAATTTCCCAATTATTATAAAATTTTAAGACAATTTTTATGAATTAAAATTGGGAATTTAATAATCAAGAAGGGGGTTTTGAAATTGAACTTCAAGATGGATGAATTTTTGGGTGAATTTTATATTTAGGTTTTTTATATATTGAGTTAAATTTCCAAACAATCAAATTTGAAATCTAGAGAGAGAAAATAGACGAATTAACCTAGAGAGAGAAAGTGAAGAATTTGGGGAAAAGGTGAAATCCGATCCTAATTTTAAAATCTAAAAATGCAGAATTATTCCAAGTCTATTTAAAACTAAAGATTAAAAATCAGATCTCAAATCAGACTCAAATTGCAATGCTAATTTCATTCAAAACAACTTCTAGGGCAAGTACATTTCGCCCATGCCAAAGCGCTTTAGAATCTCTCATGAAGAAGTTTAAAATACAAATCAGAAACTTACAACTTTGAATGAAGAATCAAGATTTGTCGACTTCTAAAGCAACTCATGTGTCCTTCCTGGCCAAATCCTTGGGGAGAGCTTCAAAAAGTGAATTTCGCTCTTTTCCAGACCTCTATTTAAAGATCCAACCATCTGGATTGTAGAGGGGGAAAAGACAAATATGCCCTCAAAATTTCAGCCCAATCAGACGTCTAGATCTCAAGATATAAATGTTTTATTGAGGATTAATCCAGGCCGTTAGATCTTTTATTTCTCTTCAAAATATCTCATAAAATGCCCTTTTCTTATTGGTTGATGCTTTTATTTTCATTTTCCCCCCTTCTCGGATCGCATTGTGACATCTTTTGCGCGCTTCAAAGGGTCACAATCATCGCGAAATGATTGCCTCGTTTGAATGAACAAGAGAACGCCACGTCGCCCTTTAACTAAGTATTTAAGGCCCTATAAAAAATATTTCTTCAATGAAATGAGGTTAAATACCATGTAAAAATAATAAAAGATTAGAAGCAATAATAAAATCAAAGTATAAGACGTTTATCTCCATTTATCTATGATAACATGCAAATATGATCATTAAAACACATAAATATAATGTAATCAATGAAACATGATAATTTTCAAATTATCAACATGTCGTGCAAATTTTTGCTCGCAAAAAACCCCCTGTGTGAGATGTGCGGTGCAAAGTTGTGTGGTAATTCACACCGCACATTGCACAAATGATTGTGGGAGAGAGTGAGATAGAGGAGCCAGCGTGAGAGAGAAAAATGATAAGGAAAGAGAGAGGGAGAGAGGAGCTACAAATTTGACATGGAGGGAAGAGTGAGCGGGAGAGAGAAGAGTGAGAAAGAGGAAGAGGGCGGAGATAGAATGAGAGTGAGAGGGAGAGAAGCAATAGAGAGAGAAGCTACAAAGAGTGAGAGGGAGAGAAAAGAGCGATAGAAAGAGAGAGAAAGAGGGAGAGATACGAGGGAGAAAGAACAAGAAAAGCAGAGAGAAAAGCGATAGAAAAAGAGCGAGGAACGAAAGAGAGAGAGAAGAGTGTCACATAGAAAGAGAAGGGCGATAAAGGGAGAGAGAGAAGGAGAGAGACGAGGGAGCGAGAGTAAGAAAATAGCACAAGAAGCTGAGAGAAGATCGATAGGAGAGAGAGGGAGAGAGAGGAACGAGTGAGAGAAGGGCGATAGAGAGAGAAAAAGGAGAGAGAGGGATTGAGAGTAAGAAAAGAGCACAAGAAGATGAGAGAAGAGAGATAGAGAGAGAAAGAAGGAGAGAGAGGAACCAGTGAGAAAAGAGTGCGATAGAGAAAGAGAAGGGCGACAAAGAGAGAAAGAGGGTTAGAGAGGAACGAGAGAGAAAGAGAGAGAGAGAGAAGACCTCACTTGTGACTCTCTTAAAAAATTCACACATTTCTCACATCTTCACCGCATGAAGGTCGGTGTGATGTGTGGTGCAATTCCTGTACACGCTGTGCGAAGTGCGGTGCGAATTTTGCACACTTTGCAATCGATCGCACGGAAGGACCATCTATACCTTTTTTTATTTCTCTCTTCTAAATAAGAGAATGTAGAAGACTTGCATTGAACAAGATCTTTCTGACTCAATAGAAGCTCTTGTGTTTGTCTTCTCCAAATCATCGTCACTTCTTGTATTCAAATTTTAAAGCTATCTATCTATCTATCTTTTTTTATCAAAATATTTTTCACATTGATATGAATGTGGTGTTACAGAGTATAATATGCCTTTTGGGAAACCACATGGAGGTAGGAGTGTAGAATGTGGTGGGTGCTTTACATTAACTGGAACACTCTACCGCTTGCTGGGTTGAATGTTGCTAAAGATGGCAGTTGCATTGATAATTCCTTCTTGGTTTGCTTAGTACAGTTAGGGGTGCATTGATTTCACTATATGTCCAAGAGAGAAGTTTATTGAATCCACTCGAGTAACTTCAAAATTTATGGAAATCTGAGATACACAAGAAAGGTCGAGTGTATTCTCTTAAACAGTTAATGAGGTAATGATAACTAATGCAATGATATGGTGAGAATGATAATGATTTTGAGAATGATAATACAATTCAAATTTGATCTAACTGCCCACTTGGATCATATTATTAAAGACGTCCTGCTAGCATTATTATAGTCCTAATCCTTGCGAAGGGAATGGCGATTGATGAAGATCAGTCATGACACAATGGGTACATGGCTTCACAACTTTAAAGCACTAAAATATATTCTAAAATCTGTATTCAATTAAACGAAGGCCAAAATGTACAAATAACAATATATTTTGACTTAGAAAAAACATATCTTGAACAAATTTATGTTGAAAGAGTCAACAAAAATCATATTCTGACTCAAAAAGTTATATTTTTCATAATTTGCACCCATAAAAATCTCAAAAAATATATAAATACAAAAAATCAAAATATCATTCTGAAAATAAATTTAATCATTTTAAGCTTTATAAGATACATATATAATTAATTTTATGCAAATAAATATTTAAATATGGTCACATTAAGCTACTAAAAATACATGTTATCAGTAACCTTACTCCTAGAGTTGCTTCTTCTCATCAATGAAACTGCTTCTTATCAATAACCGTTTATTTGCTTCACAACTTTTGCTCATTGTGCTTTACATTTGATTTATTATAAAAGCAGGTCAAGAACAGCAAATAATCCAATTTTTGTTGCATACACGGATTTCATAGATGGAAGGTTTTCCTCTAAAAAGTGAAGAGCTGGTCTATTTTTATTGAAAGTTGTAGAAAAGGGCAAGTCATTGTGTAGGCAAAATCTATAGTTTCGGATCGTCACAGACATGGACGATGGACGGGACAAGACAACTTTAGTCCTGTCCAATGTCCGGATTCAGTGCAGGGACGAAGGACGGGACGAATTTTCGTCCGACGGTAAGAAAACCTTCCCGTTCAGTCCTCCTGGGACGAATTTTCATCGTGTTCCTCGTCCCAGACAATAAAACCCCAATTTATATTTTTAATATATTAATATACATTTTTCTAACTTTTTTAGGGAATTACAGAGGAGAGAGAATGCGAAGGGGCATAGGTACAAATATTTCTGAGCGGTGTTGGTTTGTACGCACGTAAAAAAATAGGGGCTTTGATACAAATTGTCATTGTGAGGCCACGTGGCTACATCTCAATTGTCAGATGTGAATCTGGTGGTTTTCTGTCCAGATTCATCCGTCCAATGTTTGAGACCTCCGGACGAACGGTTTTTTCGTCCCATGGGACAAAAACCGTCCCGTCCGGTGGTCCCTGGGACAAAATTCTATCCGCATCCTTGGACAGGATGGTTTTATCTTCTTGGGATGAAAAAATCGTCACGTCCTTATCCCTGCACTATAGCAACAGCATGCACATTTGCGTGGGTTTTCATTCAGGAAAACGCCAATGTTATACTTTTTTAGAGTGTAAAACTTGATTTTGAAAGGACCATCCCCCTAGAGGGATTTAGGGATTTAGGGTAAGGTAGTTTCCCTTAGAAAAATTCCATGTTTTTCAAAAGGAGAGAGAACAAGAGATAGATGGAGAAGGAGTGGGAAGAGAGAGGAAGAGAGAGATAGAGAGAGAGAAAGAGGGAGATCTATATAGATAGATAGAGAGACATAGAGGGATATATATAGATAGAAGGGATCGGGGATTTGGACAGATCGTTCGGATGTTCGATCGGATCGGGCATTTGAACCATCAAATCAGGACACGGATCTGTCCAGTTCAGATCCGATCCGAACACGATCTGCACGTCTGTTCGGATCAGAATTTTCGAATAAGATGCCTATTTGGATCGAATGTTTGAATACGATCAGATTCGAACACGTTGTTCGAATCGGATTGAATCAAATGATCGAATCCAGCGGCGCCCAGCACCGGCCAGTGACTGCCCAGGGCCGCCAGCGCCCGCTAGCAGCGCCCAGCGGTCGCCAGCTCCGGCTAGCAGTCTCCCAGTGCCAGCCAGCGGCCTCCTAGCATCGTTGGGCGCCGTTTGCAGTTTCTGGGCGGTCGCTGGCCGATGCTAGGAGGCTGCTGGCCGGCACTGGGAGACCGCTAGCCGGCACTGGCGACCGCTGGGCGCCGCTGGCCATTTGTTCAAACTTGTTCGAACAAATGGCAATCAAACACAAACGAACCAAATTGTTCATTTGAAACTTTCGATCAAACACGGACAAAGGGTCTTTTCGATCAAAAGATTCGAACAGATTGTTTGAATCTGCATTTTTTTGTCTGAATATTTCGTTCGAGATTAGAATGATCTGATCCAATCCGATCCCCAATGCCTAAGAGATAGATAGAGATAGAGAGAGAGGGAGGGGGAGAGAGAGAGGGAGGGAGAGAGAGAGAGGGAGGGAGAGGGAGGGGGAGAGAGAGGGAAGGATGGGGAGAGAGGGAGAGGGGAGAGAGAGAGAGGGGGAGAGAGAGAGGGAAGGAGGGGAGAGGGAGAGGGAAGGAGGGGGAGAAAGGGAGAGGGGAGAGAGAGAGGGGAGGGGAGAGAGAGAGGGAAGGATGGAGAGAGAGGGAAGGAGGGAGGGAGAGAGAGAGAGAGGGGAGAGAGAGGAAAGGGGGGAGTGAGAGAGGAGGGAGAGGGAGAGAGAGAGGGGGAGGGAGGGAGAGAGAGGGGGGGGGGGGGAGGGAGAGGAGGGAGGGGAGAGAGAGGAAGGAGAGAGAGGGGGCGAGAGAATGGGAGGAGAGAGAGAGGGAGGGAGAGAGAGAGGAGGGAGAGAGAGAGGAGGAGAGAGGGGAAGGAGGGAGAGAGAGAGAGAGAGAGGGAGAGAGAGAGGGAGGCATAGAGAGAGAGAGGGAGGCATAGAGAGAGAGAGGGAGAGAGAGAGCGGGAGGGAGAGAGAGAGAGCGGGAGGGAGGGAGGGAGAGGGGGAGGGCGGGAGAGAGAGGGGGAGGGAGAGAGAGAGAGAGGGAGAGAGGGGGAAGGAGGGAGAGGGAGAGAGAGAGAGAGAGAGAGAGAGAGAGAGAGAGAGAGAGAGAGAGAGAGAGAGAGAGAGAGAGAGAGAGAGAGAGAGAGAGAGAGAGAGAGAGAGAGAGAGAGAGAGAGAGAGAGAGAGAGAGAGAGAGAGAGAGAGAGAGAGAGAGAGAGAGAGGGAGGGAGGGAGGGAGGGAGATATATATGGGAGAGGAGGGAGATATATACATCTATATACAGATAGAAATATAGAGAGAGGGAGGGAGAGATAGAGATATATATATATATATATAAATAGATACATAGATAGAGATATTTATATAGATAGAGAGAGAGATTGCTAGGGATCGACAGATTGAGAGAGAGGGAGAAATAAAGATATATGTAGATAGATAGAGTGATATATTTGGATAGACAGAGAGAGATTTGTATAGATAAAGGGATTTATATACATATAGATAGAGTGATAGAGAGATATATAGATCGAGAGAGAGATTTTTACATATAGATATAGAGAGAGGAAGAGATAGAGATATATCTAAACAGATAGAGAGAGATGTATATTTAGATTGATAGAGAGAAATTTATAGAGATAGGTAGACACAGAGACGATCGAATCTACGGTTTGATCGTCTTACAACCCGATAAATGACAGAACGATTAATTAGATTGTCGGGGCCCAGCAAACATAGAAAAATAAACTCTCCCCTTCCTCGGTAGGAGGAAGCGAACCTCTCGCTTTCTCTGTCCATATCGTGACCTCTCTCTCTCTCTCTCTCTCTCTCTCTCTCTCTCTCTCCTTCTCGCGACCCATCACTGCCAACATCGAAATATGTGGTGCTTACTTTGAGGGCTTGGCACATAAGCCAAACTTCGTTCCCCCACAACAGGGACGGTCTCAGTCTATTCCTGGTCCGACCGAGCTCCTTCGCACTGAGCTGTCGTGATCTAAATATACGACGTGCCAACTTATGACCCGTCGAGAGGACGAAAATTTGGTAGATTATCGCAGGAAGTGTGAACACAATCATACATACCGATGTTCCCTTCTCACTAAAAATTAACGTCAACCATCTACTGAGAAATATTTATCACCACTAACCTATATTTTATTCTTCAGCGAACAGGACGAGAAAAAATCGGCGCAAAAAGAATTTGTGGCGGCATAACCTTATAGTAGTTGCAGACAAAGAGATCGCCGCGTCTCTTACGTATGGAAAGCCAGAAATAAAATTTCCGCTTGCATTCTTCGCCGTAATAACATAAAATCAAAACATAAATTAATCTTCATGTCCCCAGCCACGCCCGGGTATAATTCAACAAAATGACTGATTAATTATTCGCAGTGTTCCTCCAACCTGTGTATCGAAACGCATAATTCGCAAGGCAAGGGACGATATAAACGATAAAAACTGACGAGAACGAAGAGAAACGACGAACAACCAGTCGGTTTCTGTACAATGCGAGCCTTATTTTGCACTAAAACAAGAAGAACAGAAGTCCGGCTCAGAGAGCAGAAGTCGACCGGCGTTCACTAAAGAACGGAAATCTTTCCGTTATTGGCCGCCGTCCATTGATAGCAGTTTCCAGAGCTACGGCCTCGGAGGACGCCGATGGAGAGCTGGCGACCGTCCGATCCTCGCCGGCGGCAGGAGCGCCGCCCGATCCGCCTCCTGCGCGGGGAGAACCTTCGAAGGGGCTCCACCTGTCGAGCGCGAAGGGATCGAAGATGCTACTCCCCCTCAATCGCCCCGAGAATCGCGCCTGCGGGGCCATCGCGCGGGGAGCGAAGAGGACGACGCGCCGGTGCTGTTCTAGATTCTATCCAAAGCCGCGGATAGAAGGCTATTTATACAAACGCAAAAAATCAAGAGTCCACCGGATGGACGGTGGACATTGACCCGCCTGTTACGATCAACGGCGAGATGATGTCAATAGACTCGCCTTCCTTGTGGTCTTTGGACGGACACGTGGATATTAGAGTCCGCTGGTATTTTCTCCTGCCCACATATTATTTTTCTGGCTGTGAAAAATCGCAATAATTTAGAAATTACAAAGTGGGTCCCGCATGACGTGGCGGCTTTATCCGTTCGTCTGCCACGTCCCCTTTTGTTAAAAAAAGTAAATGAAAATATTTACACCAGCATTTTCCCAATTAAGATAATATTCTAGAGGGTTGCCTTATTTTTATTTCTCTGAGGAAAGGGCTGAAACAAGGTATTTGATGGGTGTTACGATTTGGTGGATTTTGTTTCTTTTTGTTGTTTTCATCGGAATATGATAAGATATTTGATGTTTCCTCCCGTCAATAATAGAAACATCTCGAATCCCTTCCGGGGGTATTTTCATTTTTTTTTATTTTTCTTTCTTACATTGTATTTATCTTTGGGCATGTCAAGGCGTAGTACGATCTATGATTTTCTGGCTTGAGATATAATTAACGGAACCACCATTCATTGGAAAACATTAAAATTCATCAGTTTCTCCGCGAATTTCCATATCTTAATCCTATTCCACGCGCGTACCTTCTCTAGGTTAACTGTTGTTAATTTGACCTACATGGTAGGGCAATCAAATCCATCATTTGCATAAATAAAAAAAGTCTAAGGGACTCAGATTCAAATATCTCCCCTCCTGTTTACATATGAACAGAGCAAGACTGCCATTCACTGCACCTCTAAGTTTTAAAAGAACAACACTGCTGAGCCAAAGTCAGGTTCAGGCCAGAATTTGAATTCCAAATCACAGAGAGTTTTAAAATGTAGGAATAATTCCAACATACCTCTTTCCCTCTCCCTCTCCCGTCTGCCGTTAAACTCATAGCATGTCATATAACGAACTTAAAGCACAACAATTATTAAACTGCTATAAATTAACATTATATGAAATATTTTATGAGATTATTGTGTGATAACATTCTACATATATGTTCAAACTTGAATTTGTTTGAAAGCAAATTCAGTCTGAAATGTATAGTTAAACTAATCATAAGTCTAATTACATCAATCACTAGTTAGACCCTTACATATATAATTATTAGCCATTCTTAAAATCTAGAATAAGAAGATTCAGTTAGAACCTTTCAGATAGGACCACTCATCATTAAATTCAATTTACACAACTTCACCTGATATTCCATTAATATGTGCATATGTTTAGTCCCATTTAAATTTCTATTACAGCCTCAGACCAGAGAGTCAGTGTTAATTGAAGAAGATGTAACATGGATGTGACAAGGGAGTTGATGAAAACATGAAAGATGAAGATGGATGTGGATACTGTGAATAAAGGAATTGTTAATGGCATGCAAGAATATGAAAATTGAGGCTCTTCTTGACGATGATAATGTAGAAAAAGGACAAAGGCATTAGTCCAAAAGAACGAGAAGATACAATTACACTGTCTTCACATGCCCAATGAGCCAAGTAGGGATTATCTTCACAAGTCGTGATTAGGATGCAACTTCTTTAATACTTTGCTCAAAGATTTAAGAACATACCCTTATGAGATTTCAATGAAAAAATTCTACTCTAATCATACTTAGGGAAAAAACGTTAACGATGGCTCTTTATAAATTTGTGGGGAAGGTCTATTTAGAGATCCAAGGTGGATAGAGGAGGTTAAGACTGTAATACCCTTAAAATTTCACCCAATAACTTGATATAATGCCTTTGTCCTTTTTCTACATTATCATCGTCAAGAAGAGCCTCAATTTTCATATTCTTGCATGCCATCATTTGAACCATACTCTACCATATGGACTTGAAAAAGGTAAAAACTTAAAGGGAATTTTGATGCATTAAATGCTTTTACCCATCATCAAATTGCAATGTGTTATGTCAACATTCTTTAAATCACATTAAATGCATTTTTTTGATATGATGGATGGATACAGGAGTTAAAGACATATGTACCCCTAAAATTTCAGTGCAAAGCTCATTCTAGAGTGTTAGATATCACGAATTGATGTTGGATCGAGCACAGGCATTGTCTTTGTAACAGATCTTGAGTGTGGCTTGAGATCCTTGGATTTCCCAAAAATTAAACACTGAGTGTACCTTGTGGGTAACTTGTTCCATCCTTGACTTTGCTGTTCCGAGATCGTTATGAAGCCGTTCACGCGTCCAACCTCTAGAAATATCCACACAATCACTCGACGCTTGGATATCTACGTCTTCTTCTTCAACTCTTCTAAAAAATCTAGAAAATCTTCTCACCATGAAGACAATCTCCTTGGATGAGTTGAGAAGAGAGAGGAGAAAGGGAGAGGCTCTCAAATCTGGTTGGCTTGGGTGCTTAAAATGAATGCCCCTTCCCTATTTGTATTTTACTTTAAGTTTTTCTCAAAAACCATAAAAAGTAAAATATACCCCCCATTTCCATTATGAGCTTATGTGTGTGATAATCTACGCCTATGTATTGTTCTAGTTGATAACTTTAGTGAACCCATAACAGTTATTGACCAACCTTATTAATTAACTATATCAACATATAGATTAATCAAATATGGATCAATTAAAACCAATCAATAGGCTAAGTTTCAGGCTGTGGGGTGCCAAGCTGCACCTCGTGCTCTAGAAGATACCGAGTAGTGTTGAACTCTCTCATGGAACCTTTACTGTCATCGGTTATCGTATATGTATAATCCATCACCTGTGCGAGACTCTCAAACGACTTAGGGCTTGGTTTATCGTCAAACCCTAATCCATCATTCGACTAGTACTGAAGTGTAACGGGGATCATTGGAGAACTCCAACAATATCCCCACTACCCTGGCAAGGGGTTTTCTACATCTACTTCATTCAATCGATCTTCTCTTATACCGAGGGTAGATGATCCCACCTTGACAACTTAATCGTCTTCGTGAGCTTCTTACTACATCCGAGCTACGACTTGTTTGAACCCCATGATTAGAGGCTCGTAAGTCATAGTCAAAATGTAGTCGTCCAATCATGAGATGTTTGTGATGTCTCAGGCTAGTGAATCACTTATACAATCGTGACATGACTCAACCTGATTGACGTTATAATACCATTCAGGGATTCGAATGAATCAATTCAATGAACTCTTTCTCCAAAGAGCACCCACTATCTGTACTTAATGTCGTCACACTAATAGCCACATTATCAACTATTCATATCATATAAGTAGGATCTTCTAGTGCTATTCTATTTGTATAATTTGATGTCCATCTCGAATATCCATCGAATATAAATAATTAGAATACATGTTTAAAGACTAGTGATCACTGTATTATGATCTCATCATAATTCACTATATCATTTCATGTATTCATGGACTTCATTATAAACATCAAACTAAAATAATAATGAACTTAATATTTATTCAATGAACTTAAATAAACATGGTAGTGTGATTGGCTTGATGGCCACATAATAACCATCACTAATGGGCTTTAGCATTACTAGGTCATGGGCTAGGAAATAACGCGATCCCGATGATACAAATGTTGTGTTCGGTCATTGTGATTGATGTGGTTCAAACACGATTCACACATCAAAATACTAACAACACACTGATTGTTACACTAATACCATGAATTTTATGTTTATTTTTATACCATGATTATATATTTGTGTTATCAAGCTCAAAGTTAATGAATATATTTTTAGGATGATATTATGAATTTATAAATTGTGGGGTATTTTTAAGGATTTTTATGAATATATTATTAGTAATTTTTTAGTCTGAATATATTTTTATTTTCTAAAATCAAATTGACTAAGAAAATAGTTTCCTTAATTATAGTAAATATTCTGAATGTTGTGTGTGAATTCGAATATATTTAATGGAATTTAGCCACTTTGAATATGAGCTCGCCACATGTTGAAATGTTATTAATATGGATTGCAATTAACCATTGGCTACAGCCAATCAGAAATATGACCAATGATTGGTCTCCCAGTCATCACAAAAGGTGCCATTATTACATCTAAATCGTGATACCATAGTGACCATTGTTTATTCACATTTCCCTTTTAATATGGTGCTTGTAGATCTTGAAAAATGAAATAAATCATCCAGTTTGAATTAAGATTGAATGTGAATTCAGAGACTGAGAAAGCAGATATATGTGGACGTTTGAAAGATGGAACATTTCATTTATAGTAAGTTTGATTTTGGAATTCAAAGACTTTTATGGAAAATGAAGATCGTTATTTGGGAAGGGTGCATATTTTCATCAAAGAAACACATCATGGTTTAAACACATGAAAATATGAATGGAAAATATCTTTAAAATCCAATGTGTCTGTTTTAATGGCTAAGGAATAACCTGGAGGTGGGGAAGGAAAGAATTAGGTTATCTAGCTGTAATATTTTTATTATTATTACTGTTTCATTAACTTAAGTTTTTTCTTCGTGGGAAATGAGGTAGAGGGGGGACCATCCAGCCTTACAAGCATATCGTCTATGTTTTTTTTTTTTGCATGCGCGTGTATTCGTTTTTCCTTTTTACCTAATTGGGCCCTCCCTTTAAACTTTTGGGCCTTCATTCCTTTTTTCTAAGGAAGAAGGCCCATATTTCCCCTATAAGAGGGGAGGGGTGTCCATCGAAAGAAAAAAGAGAGCCAGTGAAAAAGAAAGATTTGAAAATGTAGTGCTTTGTGTTTTTTTGGTTTTATTTTAGGTGTCTTTTATTAGGTTTAAAGTTTGAGTTATTTATGGGATTTCCCCTACAAGAGAGAGAAGGGTTAGAGCACCCATCGTTACTTCGCCGGAGCACCGCTGTCACCTTCGCCGGCGCCGACGCCGCCGCACCCCTGTGTATCCGTCATCGTCAGACCAGGCCACAGACCCACGGCTGCAGCCGCAAGTCACGACCGCAGCTGCCTGGAGGCAGCAACAGCTGCCCGCAACAGCTGTCTCCACGAGTAGCGCCTGTCTCCGCTCGCAGTGGGAGTCGCCGCGCGCAGTGGGCGTCGCCGCTCGCAGTGGGCGTCGCCGCCGCGATGGGCGCCGCCGCCGCATGGCGTCGCCGCCGCAGCGGGCGCCGCCGCCGCAGCGCGCCGCCGCCGCAGCGGCGCGCCGCCGCAGTGGGCGCCGCCGCCGCAGCGGGCGCCGCCGCAGCGTCGCCGCCGCAGCGATGGCGTCACCGCCGCAGCAGCGCCCAGCCGCCGCAGGGCGCAACCGCTCACATCGGGCGCCACAGCCGCTCGCAGCTGCTCCCAAGGGCCGCAGCTGCTCGCAGGGTCCGCAGCCGCTTGAAGCGGCCGTAGCCGCTCGCGGTGGCCGTAGCCGCTAGAGAAACCGCAGCCACTCAGAGCGGTCACAACCGTCAAAGCAGGCCGCGGCTGCCAGGGTGACCGTAGTCGCCGGAGCAGGCCACAGTCGCCAGAATGACTGCAGTGGTCGGGGCAGTCCCAACCGCCCGCAGCGGCCGCAGCCGCCTAAAAGGGCTGCAGTCACCTGCAACGGCCACAACCGCCAGAGCCGCCGTAGTGGCCGTAGCCGCGCTCAGCAGCTGTAGCTGCCTCAACTACCTCAGGCCGTGCCTTGGCCGCCTCCAGCCACCTCAGCCGACCATGACCACCCTTGGCTCCCATCGTCGCCTCGGCCAAACTTGACCGCACTTCAGCCGCCCCAGACGCCCGCAGCCCTCAGCCGCCCATAGCCTCCCTTGACCGCCTCGACCACTTCAGGCCACCTCGTCTGCCCTTGTCAACTGCCTCAACGGCCTCAGGCCGCCACGGCGGCATCTGACTGCCTCGGGTGCCTTTGGCTGCCTCAGCTGCCTCTGGTCGCCTCGTCCGTCTGCGTCAGCTGCCTCAACTGCCTTGGCCGCCTCCGACCACCCTCGGCCGCCCTCGTCACCTCGGCCAAACTCGACCTCACTTTAGCCGCCCTCCGTTGCCTCGAACGCCCGCAGCCCTCAGCTGCCCAAGGCCTCCCACGACTGCCCTCGACTGTCACCTTGGCTGCCCTTCTGCCATCCTCGGCTGCCCCTTAGCCACCCTCAACCTTCATGTGCTGTCGCCGACCGTAGCACCACGCTTGCCTCTGAGCCCATCGTTGTGCCAAGCTGTGCCGTCTCTGTCCTCAACTCTACGCTCGCCTCCAAGATTGTCACTGCGCTTAGTTGCTCCATCGTCCTTGATACCGCGCTCGCCTCTGAGCCCATCACCATGCCTAGCTGCACCATCACCATCCTCGCCACCGCGCTTGCCTCCGAGCCCGCTGCCGTAGTTACACACGCGCACACGCGTCTAGTGATCCCTATAGTAGTTTTGAGGAGTGCAATTGCCGGGCTTCCGCCATCGTCGCTTCACCATAGCGAAGTACATGCCACCACAAGATGAGCCGCCACCGTTGCCGCTAATGTCTACCTCCATTTGCCGATAGATAGAATTAGTTTGTCACAACCAACGACATCGTAGCGACGCCTAACGTCGTCGTCGTTGAGGTTCGATGTTCACCAGTCACTGTTACCTACCTGACAGCCCTGTGCTGCCATGCTACTGATCAGCCCTCCTCCCCATCTGGTGTAACAAGAGTCGTTCGATCCCGATGAGTCGTGTTACATCATATTGGTATTAGCCCTCCTGTAAAAGGTTGGTAAACCCGGAGACATAATTATTATTTTTAAACAATTTAGGCTAATCTTTAATGTTTTTTGGGGGTTATTAGTCCTGAGGTGATGGTGTGCTGGATACACTAAAAGTTGTGGTAAAATTACACAATTGAGAATTTGAGTTGAATCAATACAATTTATAAATCTATATTCATAAATAATTTAATTAGCTAGTGAGGAGAAGGGTCCTCTATAGAGGGAATGGATGTTAACGAAAAAATGATCTCAATTGGGTGACATCATGAAGATGATAAGAATCATGTTTAGTGTACACGGTAGTGAATGCATGATGAGAGTGAATTATAAAATGCGACATGGCTAATTAGTTTTATAATAATTAGGGATTAAGATGGATGATAATGGAGAAACGAGATGGGATCATGGTGATAGTGCGGTAGGTGGTGGATATGGTGAATAATATTGAGATGCGATGATGAGTGGAGTAAGGAGATAGTAATGTTGGCTTAAATGGGAAAGACAAAGGTAGGTTATGAGATTGTGATGGTGGAGGAGGAGTTATGAAATGGATGAGAGTGGATGCGACTAGATGATGACAGAGAGGAGGAATGATGGTAAGAGATGAAGGTGATGGATGGCGAAAATGGTTAAACTAACTAAATGTGTTGGGGAATATTCAATGTAAGGCTAAAGGCTAATCTTAATTCTACATATTCTGCCAAAATCATGTTATCTTCCTGATGTAGATAAACCTCCCAACTTGTTTGATGAACCTCATCAAGCACTAGGGACACCATGGAACACTTGATGGACCTCAAAACTTCACTTTCTTTTAATCTACCTCTCTAGGAGAAAGTGAGCTTAAAGATTTTTTTTACAAAGATTGGGAGGTCAATTTATATATCTAACTATATGGCTGGATAGAGCACAAAAGACAAAGCTGCCCATAAAATTTCAGCTCAATCTGATTTATGGATAATATGATATCAAGCCAGGAAGTTGGATGATTTCTAGCAGTTAATTCGATTGAATTATTTCGCTCCCCTTGTCCTTGTTAGCGCCGTCACATCATTTGGTTAGCGTCGTCATGTCATCACATCATCACATCATTACGTCGTCAGGTATTCTGGGCATTAAATGCAATGATTGGCTGAGATTCCACCTCATCATCCGTGATCAACGACTCTGGTTGCGCCACGTGTTGCTCTAGGAAAAAGACAAAAATAATAATAATAGTATATTATTTAAATATGTTATGAAATACTAGCTCTTAGCTGACATGACAGTGCATGTGTGTGCAACATCAGCAATTTCCCCTTCTAATTCATTAAAATGTAGCATGAGTGCGCCACGTGTACACATGCATTCCATGCGTACACGTGGTGCCATGTGACGCTGACACATTGCCATACCATCATTGTTGACCAATCAAAATGAGAAAAAAAATTGTTAAAATCAAGAAATTGAGCCTCAGTCCACGCGTCGATTTATTGGAAAAAATGCATCCTTTTTGTGATTGGGCTAGGTCACCTGCGCTAGAAAAAAAGAAAAACAAATTCATTATGTATTCTATGCAATTATGACATCACTAATCGTGATGCCATAATTGCTTCATTAAACAATTGGCTCCCACTGATCATTAATTCAATTAATGATTGGCTGTTGCCAATCATTATCTCTAACTATGATTAGTCGTCGTTCAAAAAATTGAACATCGACACGTAGTGTCACGACATTAAGGCACTAAAATATATTTTAAAATCTATATTTAATAAAATAAAGGCTTAAAACTATGAATAAAACTATATTTTGACAAGGAAAAATCTTATTGATGTCGGACATCGTCGAGGACATCGTTTGGATGGGTATTGAGATGATGCTTTGATACCAAGATGATGTCAGACATTGTCATTGACGCCGTTCGATGGGTAACTGATGGAAATATATGTGGCCAACAAGCAAATCATACATTCCACATCTCGTTCCATGTTCATTAATAGAACATATTCATTATAGTGCACGTGTGATGCGTATAATGAAGTCCATGAATACATGATTGGACTTAGTGAATTATGATGAGATTGTAATACAGAGATCACTAGTCTTTTAGCATGCGTTCTAAACATTCCTATTCATAGGATACGCGAGAAGGACATCGAAGTATTCAGATAGAATAGCATTATCTAGCCTCACTCATATGATGGGTATGGCCGGTCCCGTAGCCATTAGTGTGGCGACACTAAGGATAGATAGTGGGTGCTCTTTAGTGGAAAGAGGTCACTCAATTGATCCGTACGAATCCTTGAATGGTATTAGACTGAACTGTCAATCAGGTTGATTCACGTCACGGTTGTGTAAGTGGTCCTTAGATCTGAGTCACCAAAGACGTCTTGTGGACGGACAATTGTACTTTGGCTATGACCAACGAGTCTCTAATCATGTGATTCTAAACAGTCTTAGTTCGGGTGCATCAAGAAGTACACGAAGGAGATTGAGTGGTCAAGATGGGATCGTCCACCCTCGGTATAAGAGGTGACAGCTCATGGAAGATGATGCAACGAAGTCCTTGGCCAAGGCAATGAAATATCAGAGAAGAGTTCTTCGATGATTTCCGAATGCATCAGTACTAACTCGGATGATCGATTAGGGTTTGACAGTTGACCATACCCTAAGTTGTCCAAGGAGAGTCAAGTGGATGAGGGATTATACATACATGGTAACCGATGACGAACAAGTTCCATGAGTGAGTCGATACACACTCCTTTGTATCTTGTAGGACACGAGGTGTAGCTTGGCACCCCACGTGTCGGAGTCTCGACCTATCGATTGGGTTAAATCGATCCAAAATTAATTAATCTATATGATGATATAGTTAATTAATTTGGAAGGCCAATAAAGGTTATTGGGCCGCTGGAGTCGTTAACTAGACTGATACATGGCCCTAGAGGGTCACACGCAAATGGTCTTTTGGGCGTTGGGAGATATGCTTAAGTTTTGGGGGTTTTTATGAAAAATACCCACTTAGTATAAATAGGGGAAGGCCCTGAACAGAATTGTTCAGGGCCTTTTCTCCTTCTTCTCCACTCTTCCCACACACCCTCTCCATCTCTGATGTGATTGGGATGACGTAACGACGCCGACGGAGAAAGAACGGGGCTCGTCAACGAGAAGGAGGAGATCTGACGCGCCGAGGACTGTGTGGATACGTCTAGAGGCTGCACACTTGAGCAGCTCGACTCATCTCGCTCCGGGATCGAAGAAATCACCAATGTGATTCGTGCAAAGGTACTTCATTTAGTATTTTTTGTCGATGCCATTCGATTCGCAAAAGTCTTCCGCTGCGCATCGTTTTGTTCTGTTTAGCCAGATCTAGGCCTCTATAGAACCCAACAGTAACTCCCAAAGAGAATGAAACTACGTGATGCGATGAATTCTAGACCTATGTATGTGTAGACCCCAACTCGTGGGGTTTGTCGAGCTCCTAGCTCTGGGGTGAGTGGCCGGTGATGGTGACAGTGACCTTCTGACTCTCGTTAGAGTGGTGACGGTGACTACG
This sequence comes from Wolffia australiana, assembly GCF_029677425.1. Lineage (NCBI taxonomy): Eukaryota > Viridiplantae > Streptophyta > Magnoliopsida > Alismatales > Araceae > Wolffia > Wolffia australiana. The sequence continues at coordinate 7,755,911 of NC_135835.1, forward strand.
ACGTCGAACGGAATATTTTTGTTGGTGCTCGCACGTAACGAACGAGCTCGAAACTTACCTAAGATGAACTCGTGACATAGTTTTAAAGATATATTCGTTTTTAAGATATATTCTTTCACCTAAACTAACCCGAGTGTGATGGAGTGTAGCCAAAAATATATTGAAAGACGTAATATAATTGACGAGCAAGGGGAACGACGTACTTCGTTGGCATTGTCGATTGTCATTTGAGTCTTCATCAGTGCAAGCGCGATGCAGGCAGATAGGGCAGAGGTGATCTGAAACGGACACTGGAGCATAATGTTAGAGGTCGGAGAAGAGTACTAGTGGGAAGAGGCGTGCAACAATGAAGCAGCTCAGGCGATCGGCCGAGTCCGACGGAGCGACTAGAAGATGGTCGGCACAAACAAAAAGCAGGTAGTACGATGTCATGTGCGAGTATAAGCAAAGGACTGTGGAAGTCGAGGCGGTGCAGGAGCGAGCAGATGGTACTCGGGCAGACAGTTGTGGCCGCGGCGAGGGTGCAGGCACGATCGGCTCCAACAGTGGTTGAGACGATATATGTGAGCGCGCATGCGCACGAGCAACGTGTGCAGCCAAGAGGCACTTGGAAGCGCGTGCGGGAGGGGTGACATGCGGAAACCCCCAGGCTGCAGCGTGTGCAGTTGGGGAGAGACTGAATCATGCGCAACCCATTGTATGATGCACGTTGATGTGCACGTAACAAGTGCGACCAACAATCAGCGCACAGGAGCACACGCGAGCTCGATGGTGCACAGGAACATGCACAACGGTGCATCTCGACTGGGCGAGAGGGTGTCAGGCACTCTCACGGTGCATCAGTTTTCACCCATCATTTGTGGGGGCGGCGTTAGCGGTGTAGTGGGGCAGCACGGAGGCACACAAAGCTAGTGGCATGCGTGCACGGCAGCAAGTTGGCATCGTACACGATCAGAGTGCACCTGTGCCAGCACCCAAGGTGACGTGGAGCTGGGGAATTGTCACCATGCAGTGGGGTGATCACAACAATCACACGCACAGACTGTGCGGGAAGTCTCTGCGGGATCTCGGCCGTGGCATCGTGCTTGCGTAGAGACCAGTCAACGGGCTGCGTGGTGTTCACACATCCATGCAAGAAGTGGCTCGTCAGGTTGTGGTTGGTCCACTTGAGCTTGCTGGGTGACTCAACGGCTCAGGAAAGTCATGCGAATGCGCGACGGTGACCCAACCGGCTGCTACCAAATCGCAGGAAGCGTGTTTGCATGGGACGGTGGGCGTTGTGCAGATGCGTGCAGCAGTTCACGGCTGCGGCAACTTCAGCAAGCGAAAGGGTTCGACAGGGAACGACGGCGTCACAGCTTTGACGATAGCATCTGGGCGGCGTCCTCCTCTCTCACCGTCTCCCTTTTTCTCTCTTCCTCTTCTTCTTCTCCCCTCTTTCCCCTCTCGGTGAGACCAAGTAGAATGAAATTTCCTTCCAAAATAAAACCTAATCTGATTCTAGGGCTACATCGTGCCCCATTATATAGGGGCACGATGGCCCTTACTAAGGGCAGGGGTGCCCTTGGTAAGTGCTGGGTTCTAGAGGCCTTGACGCGGATGATTAAACCAAAACATTCCGCAGCGGAAGACTTGAACATAATCGAACAACATCAATAAAACCATGGAACAAAGTACTTTCCCACGGATCACATCCGTAATTTCTTGGATCCCAGAATGATACGAGTCGAGCTGCTCAAGTGTGCGGCCTCTAGACGTATCCATGCGGTCCTCGGCATGTCGAATCTCCTCCTTCTCATCGACAAGCCCCGTTTTACCTCCACTGTCATCGTTACGTCGTTCCAATCGCATCGGACATGGAGAGGGGTGTTGGGAGAGGGAAGAAGAAGGGAAGGTCCCTGAAAAATTCTGACAGGGGTGAATTTTGTTGAGGGCCTTCCCTTATTTATACTAAGTGGTATTTTTCATAAAAACCCCAAAACTTAAGTATATCTTTCGACATCCAAAAGACCATTTGCATGTGACTAGGGATCATCAAACGTCATCCATCATGTCACACATCACCATGACGTAAATGTGATGGATGTCGTGATGGTGATGGAATTCAGAGGTCGTGACGATGATGGTTGATAATCTCAATTTAAGGGTTAAAATTCATCGTTAGTGATTGAGATTATTCAATAAAATATATTTAACCGTACTTAAAAATACTTAGTTAGTGATGAGTACGTATCGTCTCCACAAGGAACGATGATTAAGGAATTACTTTCTTATACTAGTGATGATGGACGAGAGGATCGACGAAAGCAAGATTTGAGGACGTGAGCTAGTGATATAGATAAAATATACATAATTATAAGCTAATTTAGCTTAAAGAAAAGAGTAAGTGATTGTGATGGATATGACGATGAACGACGATATTAACGAGGATAGTGGTTGGATATGGAGTGGTACGATGGCAAGGATGGAGAGATGAGAGAATGGGGACGTATGTAAGTGAAGTGATAAATGAAATGTTGATAAAAAACTATAACTATGATAACGATGATGTTGGGAGAGAAACAACGTAAGGCGAAGACACTTACCTTAGGTCCTTACGTTCCGCCAGGATCAAGGCAATTTGCGAGTGCCGGTAAGCTCCCCCTCTTCTCTTATGTCTCTTCCCGCACACCCAAGACACCAAGAACACTGTTGATGGATCTCAAAACCCACTCTCTTTCAATCAGCCCACAAAAGTAGGAAGCAAGTTCAAGATGATTTTTTCAATGATCTAGGCCTCTATTTATATATCAGATGGCGTGGATAGAAGGAGGAGGGGAAGATCAAAAGTTATGGCCGTTGAAAGTTGAAGCAATCCTAGCCTTTAATTTCTTCTCTCTCCTCATCAATGTCATCGGTTTCGTACCTGTTAAGAAGTCAAAGCACTTTGTATTGTATGGCTTTTCATATTCCATGGCTTTTCGTATTTCGCGACTTTTTGTATCCCGTGGCTTTTTCATACTCCGTGGCTTTTTGTATTCCATGACTTTTCGCATTCCGTGCCACATGTACATGTCAAACGGACAAAAAACAAAGAAAAAATCTCTTTCTCGAAGCTGACATGGCGGCGCATCGGCTTGCCACGTCACCTTGTGCCATAAAAAAACCAAAATACTTAAAATTTCATATTATTTAAAATAAAAGCCCAAAAAATACGTATAAATATATATTTTGACTTAGAAGAATCATATCTTTCCAAATTTAATATCATATTCTGTCTCAAAAGTTATATTCTTTTGGAATATATTGTTAGAAAAATCCTAAAAAGATAGAAAATTCAGAAATTTGTTCTAAAAATATATTTAATCATTTTAAGCTTAATAATATGCAAATATCAGTAATTTAATGCATAAAACCACGCAAATATAATAATATAAGGCACTAGAAATGCATGTTATCAATGGTGATGCGTAACAAGGTTTATGTGACAGTGACGTGATGGTGATTGACAACATGCATTTTTAGTGCCTTATATTATTATATTTATGCGTCTTTATGCATTAAATTACTCATATTGGCATGTTATCAAGCTTAAAATGATTAAATCTATTTTTAGAAAAAATTTATGAATTTTCTATATTTTTAGGATTTTTCTAATAGTATATTCTAAAATAATATAATTTTTTGAGAAAGAATATGATTTTATGGAATTTTTGGATATTAAATTTGGAAAGATATGATTTTTGTGATTCAATATATATATATTCATACGTATTTGTTGGGCTTTTATTTTATTTAATATGAAATTTTAAGTATTTTGGTTTTTTTTATGGCATAGTGTGACGTGGCGTGCGTATGCGCCGCCACGTCAGCATTGAGAAAGAGATTTTTTCCTTTGTTTTTTGTCCTTTTGACATGTACATGTGGCACAGAATGTGAAAAGTCACGGAATACGAAAAGCCACGGAATACGAAAAGCCATAGAATATGAAAAGCCACGGAATACAAAAAGGCATGGAATATGAAAAGCCACAGAATACAAAATGCCACAGAATACCAAGTGCTTTGAATTCTTAACAGGAACAAACTGATGACATTTATGAGGAGAGAGAAGAAATTAAAGGCTAGGATTGCTTCAACTTCCAACGGCCATAACTTTTCATCTTCCCCTCCTCTTTCTATCCATACCCTCTAATCTATAAATAGAGGCCTGGATCATTGTAAAAACCATCTTGAACTTGCTTCCTACTTTTGTGGGCTGATTGAAAGAGAGTGAGTTTTGAGATCCATCAAGAGTGTTCTTGGTGTCCTCAGTGTGTGGGAAGAAGCATTGGAGAAGAGGGGGAGCTTAGTGGCACTTATAAATCGCCGTGATCTTGGCGGAACGTAAGGATCTAAGGTAAGTGTCCTCGCCTTACGTTGTCTCTTTCCCGTTACTATATTAAACATAAGTAGGATTTATCATCCAACTTACACCCTCATTTCACTCGTGTTCCTTGTCTCTCCATTCGTGCCATCATATCACTCCATATCCCACCACTATCCTCGTCTATCCCATCGTTCATCCTCATATCCATCACAATCACTTACTCTTTACTTTAATTTAAATTAGCTTATAATTACGTTTCTTTTATCTATATCACTAGCTCACGTCCTCAAATCTTGCTTTCATTGATCCTCTCGTCTATTATCACTAGTATAAGAAAGTAAATCCTTAATCATCGTTCCCTGTGGAGACGATCCGTACTCATCACTAACTAAGTATTTTTAAGTACGGTTAAATATATTTTTATTGAATAATCTCAATCACCAACGACAAATTTTAACCCTAAAATTGAGATTATCAGTGACGAGGTGGCCTGGATGCGTGACGTGATGGAACGACCATCATGGATGACGGCCATTACGTTAAATTTCTAAATACATTTAAAAGAGATAGATAGAAAGAGATAGCGGGAGAGAGCCCCAAACGGAGAGAGAGAGAGAGATAGAGGAACGAGAGAGAGAGCGAGGAGAGAGAGAGATAGTGATGCAAGATGACATCGAGGACATCGTCCGGTCGACACTGAATATAATGGTTTGGTGTCGATAAATGATGAAGTATCGGATAACGGCGGTGTCATCGTCCGACAATACCCTAACGGGTATGTAACTACATGAATGCAGAATGCCCTACGTGTTGTACGTGTAGGCTCTGACTCGAGGGAGGCGACGAGGTCCAAGCTGGGATGACAGTCGCTGGGTGACGACGACGGTGGCCTCTCAAACCTCATCGGAGCGACGAGGGTGTCTACAGTCGAACGGACTCAATTCGTTGGGCTCACACGTAACGGACGTACTCATACATATTGGTAAGACACTCACTAACATAGTTATCTCTCGTTTGACCTCTCTCACCTACCTAGCCCGAGTGCGGTGGAGACGGGACAAAAATATACTACAAAGGATAATTAAACGAGCGACGGGAGAGGATGACATACCTTGTCGACGGTGGTTCATGGTGTAGGGTCTCATCTTTGTCACAGTCGTTTCAGAGCGGGTGGGGTGGAGAGGCGCCGAAGGAGACACGGCGGCTTGTTGTGCAGTGACATGTGCTGGAGCTTTTCGTAAAGATAGGATGTTGAGGACTTGGAGCGGTTCACAAAACCCACGGTCCCGCACATGGACGACCGAATTTCCACGGGCCAGAATGGACGAAAGCAATACCCCAGGGCAGATGAATCGATCGGTCGGCTTGACCGATGAGGCCGGGTAGGGGCCGATCGAGCGGCGCGGAGGTGTTGCACGCGGGAGGCACGAGCGCAAGTGACCGTAGGTGGGGCAGCTGGCAGGCGGAAGGGCAAGCGGCGCCCATCAGGGTGGGCAGCGTGGCTTGGCTTGCGGACGCCCACGCGGCGCAACGGTGGCGCTCGTGGGCGGCGCATGTGTAGCGGCCTGGAGCAGCGGCTGGCACGTAGAATTGAGAGCGGCGCCCACCAAGGCGGTGTGGGCGGCTTGGCTTGCGGGCATCCACGTGGCACAACGGTGGCACGCGTGGGCGGCGCGGGCGAAGCGGCCTGGAGCGGCAATTGTGCACGCGGGCGGCGCGGCGAGGGCTGCTTGAGCGGCAGTTGGGAGGCGGTTTGGCGAGCGCCGGCCGTGGGAGGGATTGCGGGCAGCCCGATGGTCGGTGGCGGATGCTTGTGGGGTGCGGCGGTGGCACACGCGGGTAGCGCGGCGAGGAAAGCCGGGAGTGGTGCGGGAGAGCGAGCGATCCTGACGGCGGCGGCGGTTATCGACCTCCTTCCCCTTCCTATTCCTTTCTCCTTCTTCTCCTCTTCTTCTTTCTCTTCTTTTCTTCTCAAAGTGTTCAATGAAACCACCAAGTGTTCAATGAAATGTTTCTTAGAAAAAGATGGTCTCTAAACAGCTTAGGGTGCCCTCTCTTCCCTTATAACGGGGGAGAAGAGTTGGGCCCTTACATGGGCCTTAGGGCGGTCCATTAGGGGAGCCTTTGTAAATGGGCTCCCCGCTCTTACAAACAAAGAAAGAAATGAGGGAAATGGGGGGAAAGAAAGGAGAGAAAAGGGGAAGCAAGGGGGGATGGGTTAGAGAATGGCCCATCCTCCTCGACGACGAAACGACGGTCGGAAGAACATTGCGAACGTGACAAAACACGATGAAACTGAGACGAACGAGAATGGGATAAAAGCAAAAACATGAGAGGAAGATAGACGGAAAATGGGAAAGGATAATCAGAGCAAGATGACCCGATCTTCAACGTCGCGGGCATGTGCGCGGATGACGTCGATGACGATCCTCGATGGCGTGCACCATCAGATAGAGGCACGAGAGAGAGAGAGAGAGAGAGAGAGAGAGAGAGAGAGAGAGAGAGAGAGAGAGAGAGAGAGAGAGAGAGAGAGAGAGAGAGAGAGAGAGAGAGAGAGAGAGAGAGAGAGAGAGAGAGAGAGAGAGAGAGAGAGAGAGAGAGAGAGAGAGAGAGAGAGAGAGAGAGAGAGAGAGAGAGAGAGAGAGAGAGAGAGAGAGAGAGAGAGAGAGAGAGAGAGAGAGAGAGAGAGAGAGAGAGAGAGAGAGAGAGAGAGAGAGAGAGAGAGAGAGAGAGAGAGAGAGAGAGAGAGAGAGGGAGAGAGAGAGAGAGAGAGAGAGAGAGAGAGAGAGAGAGAGAGAGAGAGAGAGAGAGAGAGAGAGAGAGAGAGAGAGAGAGAGAGAGAGAGAGAGAGAGAGAGAGAGAGAGAGAGAGAGAGAGGGAGAGAGAGAGAGAGGGAGAGAAGGAGAGAGATAGAGGAACGAGAGAGAGAGCAAGGAGAGAGAGAGAACGAGGAATGAGAGTGAGAGAGGGAGAGAGAGGAACGAGAGGGAGACGAGTGAGGAATGAGAGAGAAAGAGAGAGAGAGGAATGAGAGAGAAAGATGCAGAGAGAGAGAAGAGCGAGGAACGAGAGAGAAAGAGAGAGAGAGGAATGAGAGAGAGAAGAGTGAGGAATGAGAGAGAAAGATGTAGAGAGAGAGAAGAGCGAGGAACGAGAGAGAAAGAGGGAGACAGAATAACTAGAGAGAGAGAGAAGAGTGAGGAATGAGAGAGAAATAGGGAGACAAAAGAACTAGAGAGAGAGAGAAGAGCGAGGGACAAGAGAGAAAGAGGGGGAAACTGAGAGAGAGGAACGAGAGAGAGAGAGAGAAGTGCTCTAGAGAGGAAGAGGGCGAGAGAGTCGTTGGGAGAGAGGAATGAGTGAGAAAGAGGAGCAATAAGAGAAATAGAGATAGAGGGGGGTTTTTCCCGTCTTCGGTGATGGTGATGCGGGACGCCGAATAGACGGACACATGACAGAACATGACAGTTTTTTGGTATTTTCTGGGATGTGTGACGTGATGGTGACATGACGAAATGTTCATCACGTCACCGTCCGTCACGTTCTGTCATCCGTTCCATCATGTTCGGGGCGTCATGTCCCGGAACGTGTCGTTCCCTACATGTACCAGTCTAGTTAATGAGTCCAACTGCCCAATAACCTTTATTGGCCTTCCAAATTAATTAACTATATCATCATATGGATTAATTAATGTCAGATCAATTTAACCCAATTGATAGGTCGAGTCTCCAACACGTGGGGCGCCAAGCTACACCTCATGTTCTAAAAGATACAAAGGAGTGTGTAATAGACTCACTTCATGGAACCTATTTGTCAACAGTTACTGTGTATGTATAGTCCCTCATCCACTTGACGCTCCTTGGACAACTTAAGGTATAGTCAACTGTTAAACCCTAATCGGTCATACGAGTTAGTACTAATGCATGTTGACATCATTGGAGAACTCTTCTTTGATATTTCACTGCCTTGGCCAAGGAATTCATCTCATCATCTTCCTTGAGCTGTGTCACCTCTTATACTGAGGGTGGACGATCCCATATTGACCATTCAACCGTCTTCGTGAACTTCTTGATGTTCCCCAACTAAGACTGTTGAGAATCCCATGATTAGAGGCTCGTTGGCCATAGTCAAAGTACAACCGTCCGTCCACAAGACGTCTTTGGTGTCTCAGGTTTAAGGACTACTTAAACAACCGTGACGTAAATCGACCTGATTGACAGTTCGGTATAATACCATTCAGGGATTCATACAGATCAATTTATTGAACTCTTTCCACTAAAGAGCACCCACTATCTATCCTTAGTGTCTTCACACTAATGGTTACGATACCAGCCATACTCTTCATATGAGTGAGGCTATATAGTGCTATTCTATCTGGATACTTTGACGTCCTTTTCGTGTATCCTTTGAATAGTAATGTTTAGAACACGTGCATAAAGATTAGTGATCTCTGTATTATGATTTCATCGTAATTCACTAAGTCGGATCATGTATTCATGGACTTCATTATAAGCATCATATGTGCACTATAATGAATATGTTCTACTAATGAACATGTTCTACCAATGAACATCTAACAAGATGTGGAATGTGTGATTGGCTTGCCTGCCACATATATTTCCATCAAAAAGTCGGGTATACAAAGTCCTGAGATTCATACAATCAACTTTGTGAATTATTTCTCTAAAGATGACACACTATCTCTCTATAACATATTTGTAAAAATGGTTACAGGTTTTACCATACTTGTCTTATGAGCGGGATTAAATAATGCTATTTTGTATAGATATTTTGATATCCTTTTTGAATAATCTGTGAACATGAATAATTATTCCTCATGTCCTTGGACTTAATTATAAGCATCACACAGGCATAATAATAAATATATTTGTATTAAATTAATATGGAATGAGATGTAGACTGTAAAACAGGCTAGTAGGCATTATATAATTTCATAACTGAAAATATAAGTGGTTTGGAAGCTTTCAGCCATTTCTTGTAGCGAGCATGCAATCATTTGAAAATGCTAAAGAAATAACGTAATAAAATTGTAGTTCCCTCTCGTAGTAATTTACAGTTGTCATCCTGTGTCCCCCTATCGAGATAAATAGTCAAGCTGATTGTCATTACTTGATCTTTATATGTTATATGTTAATGATTCTTTTTTACTAAGCTTTATTGCACTGAACAAGGACTGCAGTCAAGGCCTAAAACATATTCGGTTGATGATTTGTTGTATGATTTCTTTTTCACCAATGACCAACTAGATGACTACTACGTATCTTTGCTTTTTGTGGTGACTGCAATATATAGTCTTGTCAGGGTTAGAAAATTAGCCCGTCGCAAACGAAATATTTGAAAGTGATCTTGCTAGATGTTCAATTCACGAAACAATTCATCGAACACAACTGATCCATCATCCAAACTCGATAATTCGAAAACGATAAATTTCTACAGATTCTTTAAGAATTTGATGTCTTGATCGCACTCGCACATAGTCAATTTAATCGGTTCCTATGTCGAAATCCAAATTTCATTCTCAGACGATGGAAACTTCTCTTTAATGATAATGTAATGTGTCTGAGCAACGTGACAACAGACTAGGGTAAGAAAATCAAGCATTTGAACCATTAGAGAAACACCACTGGATCGACATTCACACATCTTCTCCTATTTACAGATTAGAAAACAAGAACGAGATTCAAAGAACTTTGGACTAACAAAGGAAGAGCCAGGCTCAGTCAAATTCCGGAATCCAGATCTGGTGGGCGAGAGAACAAGCTAAAAAACTTGGAACAAATAGGCCACCAGGAATCAAATAAAATGACATCCTACCGGATGGGAATCTAACGGAGGAAATCAAGCGCTGAACAAGAAGACAGATAAGTAAAATGTTAGATCACAGTGCGAGCGCAGTTCCAACTTCCAAACCAAGATCATTACTTGATCCACGACTCAGCCGAATTTATACCTGGCCATGAAACTCTGAATGCATTTGCAAGATCCGAAGAAGATTCGGTAAATATCGAAGCGTAGTATCCAAGTCTCTCGCCGTGGCGATAGAACCGCATTTCCCGAGCACGACTCGGAGACCGTGTCACAAGAAAGTAGCGGACAAAGCGGAAACGCCAGAGTATTCTTGAAATTAAAAGTACTAATCATATATGCATCTTAGATGAATAAACTGATCGATGGAAGTTACGCCGAGCGAATCGGAAACCGATATGATCATACATGATTATCGATTAAAGCGTAGAGTTCGCTTACGTTCCGTGGGGAAGAAGTTCGTGACAAGATATCTTCTGCGCGGCGCAACACTCGGGTGAAGTCCTCACAATGGTAAATCATTTCGGCGTAGGCTAATCGAGAGATCTTCCCTTTTTTTCCCTGTTAATAGATGTGGATTAGGGTTAAGAACAATGATCATTGGTTTTCGTCGATTTCCTTTTTCAGTCTATTTCTCCTTCTCACGCGTCGTTGTTCGTAGATGAACGCAGAGACCGAAGATCAGTAACCATTTGCTATGTTCGTGGTAGAATCCCCGGGTTTCGCTGCTGCATTAAAGTGCCTCCGCCGAAAGCTCCAGCGAGATTCTGGCTTTCCTTCGAAACGTAAATTAGACGAGATTCTGTCCATCAACCCTGAACAAGATAAATTCTCATTCTCTCACAGAATGCGATCTCTCCGAAAGAAATGCTTCAAAAGTACAAGCGGCCTACATGACGATCTCTCCGGCGTTCTACAATTCTTTGTCCGGGTTTCTTCAAGAACAATCGTTATCCGCGCGCTTCCAGAAGACACTGTAAAGCTGGTTCAAGACCAACTAAATGCGAAAACTAGGATTCCTCAGTCGGAACAGAGACTCGTCTTTGAATGTCGTCTGCTATGTCCGGATTTCACCGTTGCAGAGAGCGGCATTAAGAACAACTCTAGCATCCAGCTAATCGGACGTCTGAAAAGCACTCCGCTCCCAGGAGCATGGATGGTGGCCAACGAGTTAGTCTCTGCCACGAGAAGTTATTTTCCTAGAAAGCTGGTATCTACAGACTGCAGTTATATCGAGTATCTTGTGAATATTTTCTTGGAGATGATTCCGAATGATGATGTCCATAGTGCATGGCGCTATCTTGACGTCTTCGTGTTCTCTGGGGCTTCGGCAGCTTTGGTTTCTCTCTATGCTTCCTCCAAAGTGCATTCATCTGCCAAGGTCCATGCAGAGAATGCCATTAAAATTTTTCTGCGCCTCGACTCTGAATTGTGGCCTAGTCACCTTTTCAGACAAAGCTTAACAGTTGTTCTGGAATTCTATAAGCTGCTGTCTGCTGCCGTCAGCAGGTCGGACAGGCTTCTTTTGTCTTGCCGGAGAGCCATTAGCTCTCTTCTTGAGTCCACGGCGACGTTGGAGTACGTTCATTGCAATGACAAGAGATGGCATCTTAGAGTTCTCGAAGAAATACTTCCTTACGTAAGACATAGCTCTGGCGTGTTAGCCCTAAATTTGTCGCAGTGGGTATCGTCGAACTTCTCCCATGATAATTTCATATGCGCATCTGTCCTTATTGAAGATTTTTCAAGCTTTTTATCACCGTTAAGAGCTGGAATCGGTAGACCGTGTCTTTCTCTGCCATGTACATGTGAGCAAGCCGGTATAAAGTTGAGTGAGAACGGGTTTCGTTGGCTGCATATCATTTTTGTAGAACTGTTAGACACAATGGGGCGCTGCCTGGGCCAAGTTGAGGAGAAAATGTTAAGGGACGATAAATGGGCGGGATCGACCATTCTTCTCACTTTGTTGACGACTATCAATGATCTCACGGAGATTTTTCCTCAGGGGGAAAATGTATTTCACGCACTTTTAGCCAAACACAGTCGTGCAGTTAATGCTCTGATCAGGAAAGCAAAGCATAGCCACGGTCTATGGTGGATTCGAAAGCACAGAGACGTGACGAATTTTGAATCGAGGAGGCATTTGGCGTTGTTGATGTTTCCAGATGAACTCCAGGATTTTGAAGAAATGCATGAAATGCTGATTGACAGGTCTTCTATACTGACAGAGTCTTTTGAGTATATTTACAATGCGGATGCTCTGTCATTACAGGGTGGCCTTTTCGTGGAGTTTAAAAACGAGGAAGCTACAGGGCCTGGTGTCCTAAGAGAATGGTTTTGCCTTTTGTGTCGGGAGATTTTCAACGATGCGAACGTTCTCTTTCGGTCATGCCCACTAGATCGCCGGAGATTTTACCCAAATCCTGGTAATTTTTTTCCTCTTATTTCTTACTATCGTATTTAGGAAAGTGAAAGCCTGGTTATTCGTATTGATTATGATTTGTGCTGACTTGAGTGATCATGCGATCATTATCATAACCTAGAGTAAAACATTGTAGTTGTGAGAAGCAATCATCAAGCAAGAACAAACTTGATTACGTATCGTCAAAATAAACCGAAATGTTCAGTTTTCTACTCAAATTTGTCGTGAAGCTAAAATGGTCGAAATTATTTTCCTTCGAATATTTTTTTTCCAAAATTTATCGAGAAAAATATTTCGATCCAGATGTATAGCTACCTTAGCAAGAATTTTATTTTTAAGAAAAACATTTGCGGAATTCGGAACCCCTATTCAATCATTTTAATAGCTATGTTTCTTACATGTCATTCAATTAACTGTCATTTGAGCTCTCATGTTGACTGTCAGAGGCAGTGTGATTCATCCAAAGAGTTAACACGAACGAGTTTCTCTGTGTGGATGATTACATAGAAATCACAATTTACCCTTACTCTAAATGTACGGTGACATTCTTCTGAAAATACTATATTGATGAATATTTAAGGGATCTTGTAGTACTGATCCCCTTAAGGATGAATCAATCCAAGAACAAAAGATAGAGAACATAACGTGGATTTTACATAAATAACATAGTTAAATGTCAATTGCAGTCTTGATCGTGAAGGGTAGCCATTTGACCTAGCAAGTGGTAACAATAGTCTTTATACGTTTAGTCCCCCCTAATTATCTGCATTGTTACTCCAAGACGTCACTCCCACACAACTATCGAAGAACGGCGTCAAGATTGTCACACCGAGAGGACAAAGACTCAGGTACGGAGAGATACAAAGGAGAGGGAGAAATGGAATTCAAATTTCATACTGCGTACATGTTCATGGGGAATACACTTATTTATAGGGGATGCATGGCTGAGTAATTCGAAACTGTCTTCTTAAAAGACAGGGAGAACCAATGAATTGTAACGTTTCAAACATTACAATTCTAGAATGAACAAAAGTGTTACCTTCCGCATCTGACGTTGCCATTTCAGTTGACTGCATCAAGATTATTTCCAACAATCTCCCCCTTAGTCTTGAACATTTCGGCTTTCTCTCCACGTCCACAGCCGCGTTCATTAATTCAGTCTGCCAGTTCCACAATGTCATAGTGGCATTGGCCCCGTTGAAAATGATTTCTATAAATAAACCCATTACTGTGATGCTCACGGATCTCCATCTTCATCATCTCCGTGGATCCACAAGGAGAGCTATGGAAAACGATCAATACAAGCTCCGTGTGCATCTGCTTCGTCTTCGTTTTCATCTCCTGACCCACTGGCATTGTTAATGGCGCCATTACCATATTCGCACTCTCATTGGCACCGTCTGTGCTATCCCCAGACGGTGCCAATGCATGGTATTAATTCGGAATCCCTATTCAAACATTTTAATAACACTCTTGTAAGACAAAGAGCTAGAGCGTGGATCGTCTGTAAGTCCAATTTACAGCATTTCTTACGAATTCGATACTGTAGCGTATCACTATGTTCGTGTCGTCTCATACAATGTTTCTCCCATCCTCGGCATCATCCATGCCGTCAGTAGCACTTCTTCTATTGTCAGCACCATCTGTGATACCAACACTGACCCCATCACTGGAATCGTCGTCCATGCCATTAATATCTCTCAGCTCTGCATTAAGTATACGATATTACATACCACTGTCAATTTTAGAGATTACAACTTAACATTTTATTTCTGCTTGTTTATTCTGATTGTGACCATTCGTCAATTTACTCTTCAGCTTCTGACGTGGAACCTCTATACCTTCGATACTTCATGTTCTGCGGAAGGTTGATTGCGTTGGCATTAATGCATGGTATCCAAATTGGAATAGTCTTAGATCGAACATTCTATCTTCAACTTGCCGGGAGGCCTATCTCTCTGGATGACGTGCAGGACGCAGATCCGTTTCTACATAGTAGTTGTAAGAAAATATTGGAGATGGATGCGGAACTTTTAGATTCGGATGTCTTAGGGCTGACGTTCGTCAGAGAGATAGAAAGACTAGGAGTCCGGAGAACTGTGGAGCTTTGCTACGGAGGGAAAGATAAGTCCGTAAACAGTGGAAATAGGCAGAGATACGTAGACCTTATGATACGGCACTGTTTTGTTACGAGTACATCGGCACAGGTTAAAAGTTTCTTGACAGGTTTTAGCGACATTCTTTGCGATCCGCTGTCTCACAAGCTTTTCTTTGGAAGCTTGGATCCTGAAGATCTTGATCGCATGCTGGGGGGGGATGATGGCTCTGTATCCGTGAAAGATTGGAAGAAACACACAGATTATAATGGGTACAAGGCATCGGATAATCAAATTTGCTGGTTTTGGAAGGTACATGATCACCCTGGCAGATTTTTTCCTTTACTTTAATATGTGTTGCACTTGTATATTTTGTTATGTTTTTCAAAACTATTATGTATTATTCAGGGGAGCTCTTCAAAACCTTGAAACCAGGTTGATCTCGAAGCTGGAATCGGGTTTTTTGTAAAAAGCATTAGATGTTTCTAGTTACTGGGGCATAAGTGAAAACGCTGCTTTAGATCAGTTTTTTGGGTTGCATATTTTTATGCTTTGGAAACTTATTTCTGACGCCCTTGTCCTTTTGAGACAAAACGTCTGATTATGTACAACAAAAAAGTCATGGGATGGGGAAGTCCAAGAATTTCTATGATGGTTGGAGCTCACAAAGATATCCACAATTTGGAAATATATAATGCAATTAAAAAATTGTAGTCGATAATGGAAGTTCATAAAACGCTCCCCAATTAAGTTTTATAAGGTTACTGGAATTAGTGATGCATGATATATATTGTTTTGTCACCAGAAATAAACTCTGAAAACATGAGTGAGAATCTATTCCCAAACTTTGATTGTATAGGACCTGTGTCATTTCTTAGCGTTACTTATCTAAACCTTTTGCAAGACCTAACTTCATAAATATGTGACCGCGAAATTATGTAACAGTCTGAGCTTAGTTTTCAAAGTTTTTTTACTTGTGATACCATAAGGGAAAGTACGAAATTTTCAAACCTTTTTTTAATGATCGAAATTTTCCTCTTACAGGTTGTGGAGTGCATGTCAAAAGATCAAAGAAGATCTCTTCTCTTTTTCTGGACTTCAGTAAAGTTCTTGCCATTGGAAGGATTCAGCGGACTGGGCTCCAAACTCAGCATTTGCCGAAGTTCCAAGTCCGTTGACCATTTGCCAGTGTCTCAGACCTGCTTCTATCAACTATCCCTTCCCCCTTATCCATCTCATGCAACGATGAAGAAGAGACTCCTCTTTGTCACCCAAGCTCATGTGAACTCCGGGTTCGGCGAACCGTAATGGTCCTGGTCAATAATGCTCCTAATCGGTCGGCTCATTGTGAGAATACTCTTAATAATAGGTGGATATCCACTTTCGTGATTGTGTTCTTTTTAGTGATTGTTAAATATCATCATTGGGTCCCCTTGGGTATGAATCTTGTGCTTTATAACTGTATTAGTTTCCGGTGCGCGGCATATAACTGAAAATAATTATCGAAATCATGTATCGTGTTTAATTGGTTTGAATGTTAACCCATTTTTATAAAATATTGGCACTTTTGGGGATATGAGGGTGCTAAGAAAGAATTGAAGTCATGCATTTTCCACCAGCAAATGTAAACTATGTTTATAGAATACTAAGAATTAAATGATACAATTTATCGTTAGAGAAAAGACTGACAGATTACTTAAATTATTCCAGGTCCTCCAAATATTGGCAAAAGGTACTTTTTAGGAATCACAATGATACTTACGCCAGTCAGTAAAACCTTTATGAATTTGCCTTTATGATTGAAACAGGGAAGAATGAACAACATCCATCAAAGAAGGTTGTCGTTCATAGCATTGTAAATGTATATCAAGTGATAGGGTCAACTTCATTCAGACCCTTTCCATATTTATACTAATTGAGTATTTTCATAAAACCTCAAAACTTAAGTATAACTTCCAACATCCAAAATACCATTTGTGTGTGACCCACCAGACCCATGTATCAGTCTAGTCAACAACTCTATTAGCCCACCAACCTTTATTGGCCTTCTAAATGAACTAACTATATCGTCATATAACTTGATTAATATTGGAACAATTCGCTCCAACACATTGGGTGCCAAGCTACACTTCGTACTCTAAAAGATACAAAGGAGTGTGTATTGACTCGCACATGGAACCTGTTCATCATAAGTTACCATGTACTTATGGTCCCTCATCTACTTGACACTCTTTGGATGATGTCGCGTATCATCAAATGTCAAAGCCTAATTGGTCATCCGAGTTAAAATGATGCAATTGGAATCATTGGTGGACTCCTCTCCAATATTTCACCTCACTTGGCCAAGGACTTCATCACATCTTCTTTCTTGAACTGTTTCCTCTCTTACTGAGGGTGGAGAATCTTATCTTGACCATTGATACATCTTCACAAATTTTTTTATGGAATTGAACTAACTGTTTATGATCCCATGATTAGAGATTCCTAGGTCATTGTCAAAGTACAATTACGAGTCCACTAGAAGTCTTTTGCATTTCACGTCTAAGGACCACTTACACTATTGTGACATGAATAAACCTGATTGACAGTTTGGTATAATACCCTTTAGGGATTTGTAAGGATTAGTTCAGCGTACTCTTTCTATTAAAGGGCACCCATCATCTATCCATAGTGTCTCCACCTTAATGGCTACGAGAGCGGCCAAACTCATCATATGAGTGAGACTAGAAAATGATATTCTATATGTACACTTGGATGTCCTTCTTGAGTATCTGTCTAGGAATATTTTAAACACATGCTTAAAGACTACTGATCTTTGTATTATGATTTCATCATAATCCACTAAGTTCGATCATGTATTCATGGACTTCATTATAAACATCCCATGTACATTATAATAAATATGTTCTAGTGATGAACATGAAATGAGATACGAAATATGTGATTGGCTTGCAGACCACATATATTTCTATCACTGCCCCCTCCTCCCCCCTCCCTTTTTTTTGCTTCTCATCTACTCAAACACTATCTATTGAGTGAGACTTGATCAGGATAAGATACATCAGATGTTAAAGGATACTGGATGAAGTTCAAGAGGTGATTGGACATTCAATTGAACGCGTAAATACATGTAAAGGTTACAAACATGACTGGCTCGAAGGATAAAATAGAAAGTGGAACAACGTCCACGCAAGTTGAAAGACCACATTTCATGTTTCAGTAAATTCATCTTATTTCAGATTGGTTCTCCTAAAATTTTAAATGTTTGAATGATCAATCAAGCCCTAGAAATCCCAAAATTTACACCACTTGACCACTGCTATAGTCACCCAAATACTGTATGCATGTGCCATGCTCAAATCATTGCCACCATTATAGAGTATTGTATCCATTACATGTCTCCCTCTGCCACCACATCTCTGTAAGGTGTGAATCTACTGCATTCCTCCCACTATGGTGCCCTCATAATGTTACATGATTAGTGAGTGGGTGCTTCTACGGTCACCAATAACGTGTGCCATGACGTTCAACTTTTGCTGCAACCATGCTCAATTAAAACATACAACGATCACCAATAATTTTGACACCTGTTTGTCCAATCACCATGATAACACATTAATTATTAGATTTATATCATAATGCTTACATGTTTATTTTCAGTAAAATTATTATAAGTGTATATTTAGGCGTTCTAATAATAAAGTTATTTTTTCAAAATTTTTATCTTTAAAATAAAATTTTCAGATTATATATGGAATATGTATTTAAATTTAAAATTTAATAAAGTGATTTATGAATTATTTTAAGATTAATTCATATTGTGGTCCATCTTTGGTCACACCCAATGCTCGCTGTAGTGAGTCATTAGTCTTCATATTATTGGAAAAAGGTGTTATTGATGCCATAATGACCAATCATTTATGCCATTTTCTTCTTTTTTAACTGAAAAAATAAAATAGTAGAAAATATCACAAAAGATTGGCCATTGTGAAATTTTATCATTGTTGATTTTAGCTTATATAATAAAATTTATAAAACACTAACTTAAGATGTATGCTGATAACTACTAGTATCATCTAAGGGAAGCTAGTAAGGAATTCAATAGTGATCTGCTTGAATAATTTGACCCTAATTAGAGTTAATTTAGTCTTCAATGAAGATCAAATCACCCTAACTAGATGAAGAGTTTGGGGGGGGCCTAGAAGAGATGGGAAGAATAGAAGAAATGAGGAGCTCTAGATTGACTTATTTGATCCAATAAAAAGGATCAAAGGGGTCAATTAGAGTGGATAAGAAGGAGATTTGGTCTTAATTTTTTTGGGGAGGACTTTAAAGCCACATTCACTAACTACTATCTCATAAACACACCCTAATCTTCCTAGAAATTAAAATTTTTTGTAATTTTTTTTTTTCTTTTTCTTAATGGGTAGGGTAGACTCAGTTATTTTTTCTTATAGCTTAGGCTAGTCCTTAATGAGACTACTTTAAGTGCTATCCAGCTTAGGCTGATGATGGGCCTTACCAAGTTTGTGTGAATATCCCCGAAAAAATCACACAAATGTAAGTCGTACAAAGGATACTGAGAAAGTAAATATAATTCAAGGTTTTTTTTACTTGACACTTTTCAACTCTGCCTCCAAAGCCTTCACTTGGTTAATCCCAATGTCTACTAGGATCCAATTAAGTGATGCAATCACATCACCTCATTATCTGATTTCAATTTTATCTTTTTCTCATCCTGTATGTTGATGTATATCTAATATTTCTCAGGATCAAACTTAGCAACAGTTGAAGCCATGTGGAAATCATGATTTTTGTTTGACATCTTGGAGAAGCACTTCTTGATGTTTTCTCCTCTCGCCAAACTTTAAGAAACACTTCAGGAAAAAAAAATACATATAAAATATCCATTGTATCTGGAGGACCTAAATGATTATCCGAAATCAATTCATGATGGTTCTTTAAGTAAATATCTTGTAAATTATCATAAAATTCACATGTTCTCCATTCTTTCACAATGTTGTGCGCTGCTTCCTTTTAACATCTTCAATTGTACATCGAATTCTAGATGATATGTATTTTTAAAAGTGTTAAAAATATATTTCATTTTTAGTGAGATAAAAAACATAATTAGAAATATCTCCAAATGTGATTTTCAGGCTAAGGTTTCTAATGGTGGAAATTCAAGTCATAACATTGTCCTTATTGTAACCTTTTCTTAATATTAAGTAAAACGGTGTCATTATAGAGAGTATGTATTTCTAGGAATTTTAAAAACAAAATTTATGTTCCATAAAAATTTGAAAGATATTAACAAAAACATCTAAATGATGAACTCTAGAACAAGTTCACAAACAATGTGAATTATAGGGGAAAATATTGTTTTCCTTGCAACTGCTTCAAACCCCCCAAAACAATTAAACCATATGGATATGGAATGATTTTAGAAACAAAGTTAGGGCTGAGTAGCCAGAAATGTTCTCAAAAAGGTAAGATCTGATGCTTCCTATATAGAGAACTGTGATTTTCCACCAAGAGGGAGAGTTAAAACGTATTTATGTCATCAGTCATCAGACATACAGCCAAATGATGATAGAAATGATGGAGGATAACTGATGAAGATTTGGATGGCATAATTGTGGATATTATTTTTTCAAAAAGGACATAATAATCATGTTTGAACATATAAAAATAAAGTTATTATCAATATATTGAGATAAAAAATTGTGTACTTTGCAACTAATATGGTTACAAACAAAACAGTGACTACGATGTTGACAGTGAATAAACTAATGGGGATAAAGACTACTGATGATGAGTGCTATCGAAGATAGGGAAGATAACCTTTGAAGACAAGGAGGGGCACTATTTCTGACAGGGATAACGACAGTCAATGAGAATGATGAGGATGTATGATGGAAAATGACACAACAATCCTTTAAGAGAGTAAGATGATTGACATGTACATTGATGAAAACCTGCGTGGACAAGAATGAGGACCATCGATGACCATTGGCAATGCAGCAACAATCATAACTAAGGGCATAAACCATTGACAATAGGAAAATGATTGTCCTTGATGGGGACAAGGCCCATGAATGGTGAAAATGGAAATCATCAACAATGACTGTTGGTAAGAAGGAACACAATTTTATTGAGATGGCAAGAATGTATTCAATTGGGATAAGAAGTATTACAGATGGAGACAAAAATCATTGTTGTACGAGATGATGACCATGATCTACAGAGAAAATGATCATCACTGACGGAGATAGTGAAGATTATTGATGGAGATGATGACCATTGTTGACCAGATGATGAACATCCTCTCAAGGATCATGAATTTCATAAAATGGAATGATGACGCTGATGCTGATGGTGGCTCTTGTCAACATCTCACAAACTGTCTCTCATGCTCTCTTGACAGCTCTCTCTCTAGTCCTCTATCTCTCTCTTGATGTCTCTCTCAATCTCTGTTTCTATCTATAAATCTATTTCATGCTCTCTGTCACACTCACTTGGCCTCTATGTATCTCTCACTCTTGATCTCTCTCTTTTTATCCTTCTGTATCTCTAACTTGTTTTCTCCATGTCTTCATCTCGCTCTCTCACAATTTATGTCTCTTTCACTCTTGATCACTCTCTTGCTTTCTAACTATCTCTAGCTCTCTCTGTATCTCATGACTCTCTATCTCTTTGGCGCTCGCTCTCTATCTCTTTGGCTCTCTTGCTCTTTAATGATTCTCTCTCCCTCTATCTCCCTCCCCCCTCTCTTTCTCTCCCTCCCTCTCACTCTCTCTCTCTCTCTCTATCTCCCTCGATATTGCATCCTTTTTGGCATCCATCAATCTCTCGTGCATTCCATTTCCTGAAGAAAATAAAGAGTCAGGGTAGAATCCATTGGAATGAAAAATAAATAAGTGAATTTGAAATTTAATATTATTTTTATTTTATATTTATCTCAATATTTAAATATAATTCAATGAAGAAATACAAGTAAAGATTGATTCCAAATAGTTCTAGCACGCAAAATATTTGTCCTAATTAACCTAATATATCCAAGTTGTTTAAGATATTTTTTGCAATTATCTTGTGAGAAATTGTAATTAATTATAATTAAGTTCCCTATTTAGTGCTTTGACAATAACAGATCATGGAGTGATATATATATGGCGTGAATGGAGTAGAGTAGGTGAAAGAAATACCACCTCTAACTGTGATTGTGATTGTATGGATAAGTGCTGAAGATAATTAAAGCAAAGGCAAATGATGCAGGTTTATCATAGACAATAGCAAAAAATATGAAGACACACATGCAATTGGCAGAGTCTGTGGTGGTATGTGAGAGTGTGAAAACCTAATATCTTGATGATCATAGGCAAGGAAAAAGATAAATAAGTGAATTTGAATAGATAACTACCACACTAAGACTTTGAATGGTGCTTTCTCTTCGTGATTCTGGATTAAGAATTACTTCTTAAATATTTAGCTCTTAGAATGCAAGAAAGGACCTATATAAGACTTTGAATGGTAAATCACTCTTCTAATGCTAAATAAGAAAAACCCTAGGGTGCATTTTTCTAAAATTATGGGGACTTAATTCATAGATCACCTAATTAATGAATAAAGGAAAATATCGAACAGCCCTCAAAGTTCATTTGAAAACTCCTTCTAGATCGTTGATAACAGGATTTGAAGTTAAGTTATTCTTAATCATCTGATTTTCTCTCTCAACCTTAAACTTTGTTGCCGACTGCCTTCATGGCACAGACGTTTAGAAAAACCTTCAAACTCAAAAAATTACTTAAAATATACATATATACTTGAATTAAAATTTGTATTTTATTTATGAATTAAATATCATAAAATTTCATATAAATAAAGCAAAGTGTAAAATATTTTAATATCATGCTAAGAAATATTTAAATAAACAAAAATATATGTTCTCACTTATTAAATTATTTATTTGTTTACTATGATAAAAATTCTATAGAAAAAATCAGAGTTTTTTTCTAGTACTATAATGAACCTCTAGAAATATTAAAATAAAAAATTATATATTGTCTCCCTTATATATATATATATATACATTTTCTTTCAAAGAAATTCTTTTAAGATACATTTTTGGAAAAATCAGAACTTCGTTCTTAAAATGATAAATATCATTTGCACCCTTAGAAACATGTATTTATGATCAATTCAAGGAAAATTAATACATAAAACTATTATTAATATTAGAATGTTTAGCATGTTACTTGTCATTAGTACTAGGACCTAAGGATGATTTCATAAAATATAATGAACATTTTGCTATTATTTCAAAATATTATTTCAATACTAACCTGCTTAAATATTCAAAATATGTCTTGCATTCATATTGGTCGAGTTGATTTTTGTCAACTTTTTATAAATATCAAACGACACTTCTACACAATGAGAGCTATAATAATCATGTAAGAATACCTAGACTCTAAAGAATGTGATGAATCCTTAATCAGATACAACTTATATAATTTTTTTAAAAAATAGGAATCATGTTTGAATGAACAAGCTATAGCATTTAACCTTATGTTGCTTTTATTTTCATCCATTAGGGTGAAGTGCAGTATAAAAAACATCATTTTCAGCAATAAGTTCAAAAAATTCAGCAGCTTCATCTAAATCCTCGCACAATCCACTTGTGGCATTGTTCATTTTCCTACCTTGATCACTTAGAATTGAATATAATTTGGAAAATTCACCAATCCTTTATTGTATTGCGTTGAAAAATTTTATTGAGTTTCTTTTGATTCATTTAGTTCCTTTAATAGTAATTGGGGCTTGGATAAAACTCTCTTGTACATCTTCTATATTGATTTTTTCAACCTAACAAAACTTCTTTCACAATCATCGTCATCAGTTCATTAATGACTTTACAGAACTGAAATAGTTGGCACATAAGAGTAAAATTTTTAATATGCGTATATTATTATTTTTAAACGTACCATGAAATTTAAGCTTCCTTAGGTAGTGAAACTTTCACTAGATTTCACCTGTTGAGGAATAATTTATTGTAATTTCATTTATATCAACCGTCACTACATTTAATGCCTAATTCTCATGATTATGGTGATTTTATCATTACTTATGATATTTGCACCATTACCATTCCATTCTACCGTCCTTTTTTAACTTCATTTGCAGGAAAATTATATTATTTATTCATGTTTGACCTTCTCAAGGTCAAACCATTTGAAATTTACCACATTTATTGAGTTTAGTATTTCAAAACTGAAGGAGATGAGCATGGAAGCAAACAGAGGAAGATGAAAATCAGAGGAATCAAAGTCATGTTTCAACCTTCTAGTCCTCATCTACAAATCACCATAACATACTTGCTATGGGAGCTATGGAAAGGGTCAAACTCTTCTTGTTTTGCAGGGTCTACCATGAGAGCACTATACGTCATGCTATGCGTAAGCAATGGCTACCGAGAACACATCATCTAATACCGCCCATTTCCCGATGCTCCCCACTTACAAGCGATATACTTCACACCTGGGGAATCCTAACGACTTTGACTTCGATCACCACTTGGCTGTAGATTGTCCATTGGCATCCATCGCCCATTAGCTTTCTAAAGCTTAATATGGATGGTGCAGCCAAAAGAAACCCGAGCCCAACAGGTGGAGGTGGTATCTACGATAAGTATCTTCACTTTATGTTTTCTCTTTCCCGACGCCATAGTTAACGTAATTAGGGTTTATCATTGTTCTTCTACTCTCATTTTACTCTCTTTTCTCGTCTCTTCATCCTTGACACATTATCATTCCAAATCCAATCACTGTCGCCGTTCATACCATCGTCCATCATCATATCTATCATGTGCACTTACTCTTTTATTTAAGTTAAATTAACTTATAACTTATGTATTTTTATTTGATATCACTAGCTCACGTCTTCGAATCTTGTTTTTGTCGATCCTCTCATTCACCATCACTAGTATAAGAAAGTAATTCCTTAATCATCGTTCCATGTGGAGACAATCCGTACTCATCACTAACTACGTATTTTCAAGTACGGTAATATATATATATTTATTGAATAATCTCAATCACCAACAACAAATTTTAACCCTAAAATTGATATTATCAATATTGATGAAAATATATGTGGCTGGCAAGCCAATCACACATTCCACATCTTGTTCCATGTTTATTGATACATCATATTCATTATAGTGCACGTGTGATGCTTCTAAAGAATTCCATGAATACCTGATCATACTTAGTGAATTATGATGAGATCGTAATATGGAGATCACTAGTCTTTAAGCATGTGTTCTAAACATTCCTATTCGAAGGATATGCGAGAAGGACATCGAAGTATCCGAAAAAGTAGCACTATCTAGCATCACTCATATGATGAGTATGGTTGTTCCCATAGACATTAGTGGAGACACTAAGGGTAGATAGTGGGTGCTCTTTAGTGGAAAAATTTCAATGAATTGATCCATATAAATCCTTGAATGGTATTATACCAAAATCTCAATCAGGTCGATTCACGTCATGATTGCGCAAGTGGTCCTTAGACCTGAGACACCAAATACGTCTAGTGGATGGACAGTTGTACTTTGACTATGGCCAACGAGTTTCTAATAATGAGATTCTAAATGGTCTTAGTTCGGGCACATCAAAAAGTTCACGAAGATGGTTGAGTGGTCAAGATGGATCATCCACCCTCGGTTTGAGAGGTGACAGCTCAAGGAATACGATGCGATAAAGTCCTTGGCCAAGGTAGTTAAATATTGAAGAAGAGTTCTCCGATGTCGGTATCAGATTATGGTATCGGGACGAATGCTGTACCAGATACCGAAAATCAAATTTTTGGTATCCATTTTTTCGATATCCTGATATCGGATATCGGTTGCTATAGTGCCGATATACGATATCGATATCCATCTCGATGTCGTCATCCACCTCCATCTTGGGGGGGAGGATGACGATATCAGATATTGGTGTTGGATATCAGATTCCAATATCCAACTTAGAAGGGTTGTATAAAAATTTAGTTTATTCATTATCAAGCAGCCGTTAGGCAGGTCAACGTGCGGAAGAGGTTCGATGGGAGATTTTTATTTTAATGAGGGGCACGTTCAATATATACAGCTCAAACTTTTTTCCCTCCATATGGGATAACAACAGTATTCCGAGTTTAACATCAAACTCCAAATCCTTTATCCCATATGGAAGAAAACAGAAAATTTGGGCTGTATTTATTGGACGAAGTATTAACATATTAAATATATTATTTATATAACCGGCTTAAAATATACTATATATTTATAAATATATTACTATATCATTTAATGATTAGTATACCCTTTTTAATATATACAGAGTACGATTCTTGTTTTCTTCCATATGGGATAACGGGGTTCGAAATCTAATGTACACTCAGAATCCCTTTATTCCATATGGTAGAAAATAAAAAACTTGCAGTGTATAAATTAACCGGGGTTGAAAATAGAATAAAATTGTATGACCTTGGATGTATTTAAATCATTGAAAATGATGATTGATATTGTTTTTTTTCTGTCCATACCGGATATCGATATCCGGATACCGGTTCCGATATCTGGAAATCGAAATACGATATCTGGTATCCGGTATGTGTACCGTCCTTACCCCTCCAATATCCGTCACCAATATCCATCCACATCTAAAAGATGGATACCCACGGACATCCAATATCTGATATCAGACACCGTCCCGATTTTTTTGCCGATATCGGATATCGATTGTCCGACATCAGATATCGGACGGATATCGGTTGGGCGAACACTAGTGTAGGCGTGTCAGCGCAGACTTCCTTCTTTTTTCTCTTTTTTGTTTTTTTTACTCTTAAATGGGCGGACGTGGACTCACCACGTCACTCTACACCAAAATAGCAATAAAAAAACATGTGCGATGATTGCCTAGTTAATGATTGGCTGATGCCAATCATTAACTCAGCTAATGATTGGCTGACCTGATTCATCGTCGTTCGACGAATGGAACGGCAACACATGGCAGTGCTAAATTAAAATAACTAAAAATATTTTTAAAATTCATATTAAATAAAATAAAAGGCCAAAAAATTCTTATAAATATGTGGTTCAACTGAGAAAAATTATATCTTTCTAAATTTAATGTGAATAAATTCCATAAAAAATCATATTCTATATCCAAAAATTATATTATTTCAGAATATATTGTTAGACAAATCCCCAAAAATACAGAAATTTCAGAAATTCCTTCTAAAAATAGATTTAATCATTTTAAGATTGATAACATGCAAATATGAGTAATTTAATGCAGATAAACATGTAAATATTATCATATAAGGTACTAAAAATGCAACTTATCAAATATCATCCTAGAAGTGGAGTCACAAATGGTGGTCAATATGCTCCATGCAAGTGATGAATCAGTGCATTTTTAATGTCATTTTAATATGTTCTATACTTCAAGTAGTTCTTAGTAAAAACTATAATTAAGGCATTCTTAATTTTTAATGCCCTATCTTTTAAGTTAGTCTATATTATTGTAGGGAAGAATTTGAAATTGAAGAAAGAAATAAAAGAAAGATTTATTGAAGAAGAAAGAAAAAAATATTTTAAAATTTTTTGGACTTACTAGACCAGCATGGGCTGACTGCTAGAGCACGCCAGCTTGCTCCCTCGGAGACGACTTCAGCGCCGTCCTTCTCGTCATCGACAACCCACTTGTTAGTGTTCTGCCTAACCGGCACACCAAGGTGCCAACGAAGACACCCGGCTTCGAACATCTCGGGTGGAATTATCGCTCGTATCTTTATCATGTTTTGATTTATTTCGCCCCTTCGTCTAGTCATTGTCGTCATATCGTGTCCATTGTTTTGTCCGTTGTTTTTCTGTGTGTCTTTGTCATTAATTTGGAAGGGGTACTTAGTTATCGGGACCCATCCCTTTCCCCTTTTTCTGTTTTTCTAGTTTGTTTTAATGGGGGCCCATTATATAAGGGCCCCTCTTGTTGGACTGTCCCCCCTTCCCCCCTTGTTGGACTCATTGTAAGGGGCCCATCATGGCCTTATATAAGGCCATGAAGGGCACCACGTTCATCAGATCTGGAATTTGTCTTTGCAGTTACATTCTTGTTTCAGATCTCACCCCTTTCAAAGAAAGATTGAAGGGAAGAGAGGGAGGGCGAATCTGAAGACAAGAGAGAGAGGAGACTGATCAAGAGGTTGGGGAAGCCACCGATTTCCTCCCACTCTTTTGTCTCCATCATTGGGTCGTTCTGCCTTGGGACTCCGCACCTACCCATGACCAGGCTTCTGCGCCCCTTTCATTGACCGCCTTCCCCAACGGTGCCGTGGAGGCATCACGACGGGGCACGAGAGACGGGGTTTGCGCCGCTCAACCCAAGGCTGTGGGAATTGGTGGAAGGTTAGGGGAGACCGCCGTTTCTCTTCCCTGCATCCGTTAGAGAACCATCCTCCACGAGGTTGTCTGCCAATCATTACGAACGCTGCCATAGGTGAATTACTGGCTGAGCGCGAGTGCAGCGGCGGCATCGGTCAACGTAAGTTGGGGTGGGACCCGCCCGCGATTCTCCGCTGACCATTTGCACAACGAAGCTGGGTGGGTGACCACCGACATCACCTGCACCCATAGGACCAATCGCCCCCCCATCGCCAGGTGCTGCTCGATTCCCCTAAGGGTGACTGTCATCTCTCTTTGGGGTCGTTGCGCCTAGGCATACGGGGCACGACGGCCTTGGCCACTGGCAGTGATTTGCCTCAGAGCCGTCTATCTAATCAAGTGGCTACTGACCTTGTCTCTGACAATGATCCCAGAGGCTAGGCACTGACCTATTCCTGTGGTTAGCAAAACCTTTCATGGTGCCTGACATCTGTTCGCCAACTGCCCCTACCCTTGGCTGGTACCCGATTATTCGTGTACTACTACTACCGGCAATCGACCTCTCCTCCTTGGTGTTTCTAGAGTGGGGCCGGGGCATTGCTCTCGCCAAGCCCTATCGCAGCTGCCGTGAGCGCCAGCAGTCGGTTGTACCTGCCAAGTCAGATTTGATGTTGCGCTTTGCCGAGTCATAGTCGAGCCGCCATTCCTCTCCGGCACCTCTCCACTACACCCGCGCTAGCTGTTGTCATCGCCGCAACTGACAACGAATCTGCACATGAGCCATGCTCTGATGAGGTACGTTGTCTCTCCACTGCTCGTTACATTATGCCTTGTAGTTTACTTTTCGATTGACTCCACCACCCTGGGGATAGATAGGTAAAAGAGGAAAGTTAAGTTATTTCTCTCCCAACATCATCATTATCATAGTTATAGTTTTTTTTTATCAACATTTCATTTATCACTTCACTTACTTACGTCCCCACTCTCTCATCTCTCCATCCTCGCCATTGTACCATTCCATATCCAACTACTATCCTCGTTCATACCATAGTTCATTATAGTCTCCGTCACAAGCACTTACTCTTTTATTTAAGTTAAATTAACATATAAATTAAGTACTTCTTAATCGATATCACTCGCTCATATCCTTGAATTGTGTTTTTGTTGATCGCTCATTGATCATCACTAGTTTAAGAAAGTAATTCCTTAATCATCGTTCCCTGTGGAGACGATCCATACTCATCACTAACCAAGTATTTTCAAGTACGGTCAAATATATTTTATTGAATAATCTCAATCACCAATGACAAATTCTAACCCTAAAATTGAGATTATCATGAGCCCTTGAATTGATTTCATTCGGCCCGTAGACATCATCGTCCCCCTCCGATGAGGTCCGAGAGGTCATCGTCGCCGTCAACCGACGACCCCTTCAGAGCACGGAGCTTGGCATCTCCATCGAGTCTGGGCCTGCAAGTACGAGACGTAGGACTTTATCCGTTGGACAACAACACCGTCGACGTCTGACATCACTATCTAGGTACTGAGCAACCAACTCAGTGTCAACCAGACGATGTCCTAGATGATGTCGGGCATCACTGACCAGGCGCATCAATGCCCAAGTCAGCCATAGGCAGCTGACCAGCCCAAGCCCGCCATAGTTGGGCAAGGGGTAGCGCCTAGTAGGCAAACACAACCTGCCATGCAAGGAACACATATCCCATACAGGCCCATAGAGAGGTATAAAGTGCGCGGTACAAAGGGATGCATGACATTTTAATTTGCTAAACAAAATATGCCAAGGTTTATATAGCATGGCACATTTCTATTTTTTCTAATATGGGATTTCAAACTTATCACTAAAGCTCTCGTAGTGGGCTGGACCATCAATCTACAAGAATGCGATTGTGGCTGTTGGGCCGAGATCCAAATAAATAAAGGAATAAATTGAGACAGGGCTTCAACCCAATACGACCTAAAGCCCGTGTCTTCTCGGGCTATTTTTAAAGATGGATATGATCTCAGCTGTTTGATCTTCTTAAATAAGATTGGACTGTGAGATCTATTCCATTTTATTTAACTTGTTTTATATCCATTTCAGGCCTTCTTAAAGGCTAGTGAGGATGACGCTGACACGGGACCCAACTATGGAGGAATCAAAGGAGTGTGCCATGACTAAGCAGCTGACACGATGCCTGACGATGTGTGTGGAAATGGCAACGTGGGTGCACCGAACTTATCCGGGTCCACGGCTGAAATTTTATCATAGCCATTGGGCCAGATGAAGGAAATCTAAAGGTCAGGGGCATATCTATCCACCCTAGCCCCTGACCGTTGACGCTGCTGGTCGTAGGCTGTTTACGATCGGTAGGGGTACCGCCAGGCCATCCAACAGCTTGGGAGGATCCCCATGCCATCCTCCTCCATCAGATGGCCTGGGAGGTCCCTCCCACGCGAATAAGGGGGCTTGAAGGCCCCAATTCTCTCATCTTTCAACCTTAAGCCCTCAACAGCGGCGAAGATCCCCTTTGCGTTTAGAAGTAAATTGTGGCATCCCAATAGTGCTAGGAGTTGTGGACAGCAAGGAAGGCACCGAAGAAGTTCTGGACCAGCTTGGATTCGTACCCAGACGACAGAGAAGAGGTAGGGAACCCGAATACCGATGTTAGGAGGTGGCGGGTGGTGCTGCCACTCTAGCTCTTTGAATTAGGGTGATTCAGGTTACCTTATGAGTTTCTTCGATTGATTTTTATGTTTTTACTTATTCTGGACGCTTGAATTCTAATTAAGTCAATATAGTGATCAAGTTTTCTTTGAAATTAGATATTGTAGTCTCTTTGAGGCATATTTACAAACACTTTGTGTGCTTTTGAGTCTTTTATTGATTTATCTAAGTTCAAATTTATTAACCTCGTAAAATTTTAAAACATATTCATCTCTCTCACCTAATCGACATATAATGGGCATTCTATCAAACACCCAAGGGGCGTTCGATAGAACTGCCTCTTCTACCCCAATTTTCTTCAATTAAATATATATAATGCATGAATCATATAAAAAATATATAAACTCTTATTTTGACCGCCTCTCGGGCATTTGGTCGAACACCTTAAATAATCCATTCTACACCCAATATTTTACTATAAAAACACATAAAAAATCTAAATGCATATGAGAACATCTAAAAATACCTATAATAATTCCATAATAAATAGTAAACCTATATAACGGGTATTCTGACACTATCGGAAACCTTATATTAATCTAATACTTATTAATTACTATTACTATTCCCTTTTTCCTCTCTTAATATATTTATATCTATCAAGTTACTTACTTAGTAAGTAAGTATCTAATTGTAGAAATGAGAGACGTAGTAATGTATGTTGGTTAAAATAGAAAGGAGAGAGATGTGTGACGAGATCATCAGGGTGTAAAGGTAATGTAAAATGAAGGTTAAGGTGAGGTTGGGTAGGGGATGATGACAGGAAAAATTGAGGATGATAATGGGTGAGGGTGATAGATGGATAAACTAAGTGTGTTGGAAACGATTCAATGTAAGGCAAAATGCTAACCTCAGATCCCTATATTGCGTCGGGATCATGGCGTCTTGCTGTTGTAGATCAGCCTCCCACTTATTTGTTGAACCTCCCCAAGCACTAGAGACACCAAGGAATACTTGATGGACCTTCAAAACTTCACTTTTTTCAATTAGCCTCACTAGGAGGAAGTGAGCTTAAAGATGTTTTTTACAAAGAGGGAGGCTTGAAGACCCATCGAACCAGTTTGTCGAGCAAGGGCTCACGTGCGAGACCCTGCCTTTAGAGTACATGGTGTAGTCAATGGGCCATAGAGGTTTTACATTATCTTCCCTTAAATTTTCTTGTTTAGTAGGGCTTATACGTCGGCCGTGTATGTGTTTGTTTCTTGACCAGATGCAACCAGCTGCGATCGCCACAACCAGCCACTATGCCCGTTGTCGCACCTCGCCACCACACCCACCACGGCACCACACCCCCGCACCTAGCTGCTAGGTCAGCCGCCCTGCCTCGCCATCAAGCGTGGTGTTGTGCCTCATCATCACGCCATCCATCACCGCTCTTCAGCGCTTGCAGCCATTGCTCGTCAGCTGCCACCACCGTCACCTGGCAGCGATATAGACGTTAGGGCCATAACAAATCTGGTACGCTCACACATCTTCCTTTTACACGTTAAGTTATTTCTTTTAGTACCTCCCGAGAGTGTGTCCACAGCCCCAATTAGATTAGTGATAGATAGGATTCTCGTGTTGAGGATAAGGATTTCAATCAGGACCATTAAGGGCGTGCGCATTAGCGATAGTAGTCGAGCTCGTACCATCGGTCTTCGACCAGATATCTAGATCATCGAGAGCCTAGTGGCATTCCCAGGTCTTAATTAACTTGACTTATTTTTCGTTGGTCTCCGTCGACGTTGGGTGACTTACTTCTTATCGATTTTAGTGTCCCATTACCACTAGCATTACATCATCATTATTCATCTCCGTTACATAACATGAATGCCCCCCTGCCTCCTGCGGTGTAATACAAGCCGTTTGATCCCGACATCGATTGTGTTACATCACATTGGTGTCAGAGCTTGAGTTAAGTGCTTTCAGTTCATGATCTGTGTGATGCATCATATTGGTATAAGAGCCGATCGCGCTAACCTCTGTGCTTAGCACCGTTGGTCAATTTTTCTTTTCTCGTTTATGCACTTGATTGCACACATCATATTTCTAAATTCATCGCATGTTCATTCATACATATACTCATCATCTCATCATTGTAAGAACCCTATCCTATATGTAGTATTTGGCTAGGACAATGGGTCGGACGCGTACCATTGTCCGAGGAGACTAAATGTTGGATCATGGATGGGAGAATGACCTGATTACTTACGATCTTCTGTTGGAAGATCAATTTTACAACCATCGTTCAGGCACTTACTCGAACGATGATTATCCGTAGGATAGAGAATCATTCTTTCGCGATTCTACAACACATCAGGGACCGAGGTAGCCTTGCCGGCATCAACCCTGGTGGAACTTGACTTGTGGGACAGTCATTTCCCCACAAGCCCCTCAAAACTATCAACCTTTGCAGACAGGAGTACACTTGGGATTATTCATATTCGCTGGTACACCCGCCTTACCCGCGCCACATGCCCCCTTACTCGTCAACGCTGGCATGATCATATTTGCCCCCCCCCACCTTCCCATGACTATTGATGGAAATATAGGTGGCCTAATAGCCAAAATCACTATTGAACATGTAATTTTATATCATTAATGAATGCAATGGAAGTTTACTTATTCATTGTCGAGTTTATTGATGATGGAGCCTAGGATTGATGTGGAGATCAAATGAGTTGACACTAGATTTCAACGCAGGAATTATTAGACCTTAATCACACAACCTTAAACTTGTTCCTATTCTTGGACTATTGAGAAGGGCATCAATCAATCCTGATAGAATATCATCACTTCATCCAACTCACTAGGTGAGTATGATTGATCCTGTAAGTCGTTAGTGTGGAGACACCTAGGACAAGTGGTGGGTGCTCTTTAAGAAAGAGTTCACTGAGCTGATCCAAAGGTAAATCACTGAATGGTGGTTAAACTAATATGTCGATCAGAATGATTCACATGTCGTAGTTATGATTGTGATCCTTTGACCTGAATCATCAAAGACATCTTGTGAGAGGAAGGATTTACTTTGACCATAGTAAATGACTTCTTATCAAAGGAGTTCAATTGCTATGTGTTGGGTGCATCAACAATCTCATGGAGATGATTGAATAAATTTCAGGGAACTGTCCATCCCTATCAAAAGGGGTATTCACTCATGGAAGAGAATGCTTGAACAAACCCTGGCCAGGGTAGTGATTGTAACACAACACTAAGCATTAGTACAAATCCTATGATGGAATTGGGATTTGACGGTTAACCATATCCCAAGGATCATTAGGGAGTCATAAGATGGATAAGGGATTATATAATAATGGGAACTATGACTGGCAGGTTCCATGAAGGCAGATAACATCTCCTTTGTATTTCCAAGGACAAGAGGTGTAGCTTGGCACCCTCACTTGTTGGAAGCCATCCTAGTCCATAGGATTAGTTGGACCATCAATTATAGTTCATGATGATGAGCATAATTTATGATTGGACAAACAAGTGGTGTTATGTTCAAATGGCCTTTAACTTGGGTGTACATGGGCCTAGAGGGTCACACACAAATAAGGCATGAGAATCGATGGGATATTATCTAGAGTAATGATCCATTGGAGAAATGTGATTTCTTAAATGGAAGCCCAAGAGTATATGGGCCCAATATAATTAGGGTAATGAGATTTCCCTAAATGGGCCCCTATATAAGGTTAAGAGAGGGGCAAATTTTAGTTCACCCATGCGAGACCTAACTTGCCGATAGATATTTTATACATGATGCAGATTGATATTTTATTTCAAATTTTGACACAAAAATTCTGAAAAATTAATAGTTCATTTGGATTCCAAGACAACATCCTGATTAATTATTGCTCACTTGGATAACCATTAATACACATTCTGAGAGACATTTTAATCACATTCTTAGTCGGTACTCTCATATATTTTATTTGTCAATAAATCATCTGATATACAAATATAACACATAAAAGACAAAAAATACAATTCATGCATATACATAAACATGTATAATATGTCCCATTACTTACATTCATCAGATGAAAAAGGAGTGATCAACATGTATTATCTGGCATTATTTCTTTGATGACTGTTGAGCTTCTTACCATGGTCACAAGCTGTCTTACTATGAAAGAGGCTTGGGAGAAACTTGATATGGGATTATCCTGTGCCTCTGAATCCCGTATAATGAAGTTAATCTCATGGTTTCACTCTCATAAGAAGGGGAACCGATCCCTGGATGACTATATTTCTTTGTTTTCACGAGTCTTAGCTGAACTTGTTAATGTGGATGAGCACGTTCCTGAGTGCACTATTAAATTTGTTATCCTTCGCGGGCTCGAATCTAAGTTTATCTCGTTTCGTCCAGGTGTGACAACCCGAAACAAACATTTTTCCTTTGATGACTTATTAGCTGCACTTCACTCTGAAGTCTCTCTGGACAACTTCAGAAGTGATGATGAGGCAATAAATGCATCTCCTGCTACGATGGCAAATCAGATTCAAATCTCTCTCCAACCAAATTCCATATAGCACTCACCACTCGACAATTTTGAGGGATATAAAATGCCATGTAATGCATTAATTCAATGAGGTTTTTCTTACTAAGATGTGTCTCCTAGGGCGGTGGCTCCGCCCATTGCCCTGTACATCCTCTAATCTCTGTCTCTTGCTTTTGTTCTCTAATGTTTCAGCCTAAACTGGTTTGACGATTGCAGATCATGAGATCCCCTTCCTCTTCTTCTCTAGTTTATCTTCTTGATTGCATCTTGGCATCTCGCATTTCTTAACATTTTATCAGAACCATATGCCTTGTGGCAATGCTCAAGATCCTGTGGCTATGTTGGATAGGCACAACCAAGATCTGCCAATGAATTCTCTATCTTGTTTTGCATGACATATTTTTTTATCTGCAGTAATTTTTCCAGCATCAGCGGCGATACCGTTTTTTCAAGAAGAAGCAGTTTGGTTATTCGCGGCCTTGAGTTGAAGCAGATTATATCTGCTACCGGTCATCGGTAAATTTTGTTTGTGGGGTCCTGTCAGCTTATTATCTCCCCGATTGATTTGAGCAAGAAGTCAACCACAAGCCCCCTCTCCGTCCTCTTGAATTCAACAAACTTTTTTTTCTGAACTCACCAATACTTGGATCCACCTTGGACGTAGATTCTGGTGACGTCCTTTTGAAGACTCAACGAAGATTGGAAAGCACTAAGAGCCTCGTGGGTCATTACATCTTTAAGATTGGAACAAGTCTCTCTATGTTAACCATCCACTCTGCGATCATTGTCAGGGGAGTCGAACGTCATGGGATTCACCACGTTCATCTTTACATGCAGAAGACTAGAGGGGGGTGACACATTCTATGGATTTATATAACCAAAATTCCTATTCCTCAAGATTTTCTCTGTGGCAATATTTCTCTCTGCCGTCTGCGTCAAGATTGGCCTAACTTTCATCGACAATGACCGAACTGGTACCTTTAGCGAGAAGGGCATTGGGAACCCCTTCAAGAACAGGCATTTGCGATAATCCCAGCAGAAGAATCAAAACATGAAAGGCTCTCTTGTACTATAAGGTCATTCATCCAACCTTCCCTATCGCAGATGTGCGGGTGTCACGTGGTTAAATCCTGAGCTAGGACAATTGCTCGAATCTGGCGCGTGCTGGCATCAGTGCTTGGGGCACCACTATGCCTTGAGGCCAGCAGCCCCACACGTGCGCCCGCCAGGACTACCACTACACGCATGCCCCCGGGCCAGGCGTCGTGCGCCCGTGGGCGTGGCAATCACACACGTCAACCTAGCCTCTGGGCGATCACAAATGCCACATCACCCGCGTTAATACCTTTCACTCGGTCTGCTCAGACGTCGTCGTGCTCGGCTCCCCAAGCTGGTCGCCATGCGCTCCAAGGTGTCTTGGCGCTCACTGTGCGCCAATAGCCTTAGTCTTCTGGCAAGATGTATCCCACCCCGCACCCCGCACACGCAATGCCATGATGCCCGCGCAGTAGTTGCGCGGCTCCCCGCACAGCTCCATGTGCTACACCGCGGCACTGCCGCCCCGCCTGCACGTCCCGTGCTCACGTGTAGCACTTGGTGCACACACACGCTTGCCCATGTCCGGCCATGCGCTCCAGTGCGCGCAAGTTACCGTGATCCGTCGCGTAGAGCATAGACTGCCACACACACCATCCATAGTGTGTTACCGCTACAAGGGCCATGGCCTAAAATATCGGGGTTGGGTGTCACCACCCTTAGTGCTTTGCAGATCCGCACTAAATAGGACTCAGCCATTAAACATCGCGAGTCTCCCATAAACACACCCTCCCAATAAGCACGCAGGCCTCTGGGCAGGGATGTCGCCTAGTTAGAGGCCTAACAGCGGGGTTGAGAGATATTTATGCATAGAAGGAAAGTTTCAAAAGAGGGTTGAGCCCGTACATAAGGGGTTCTTTATCGGCGCAGGATTTGATGCTACCCCACTCGACCACTCCGATCGAACACCTCGATTAAAGTTGCACCGAGCCTTTTGCAAAATTCTGTTTGCAGCAGCCTCTAGACTTAACGCCTACCCGACTGACTTTGGCGTCCTCGTACGGCTAGGCATGGTCATTACCTTGGAGAACAAGCAAAACATATCTGAATATTTATGTAGCTCAACTCTATTCAACCTCTCTTTTCTAGCAAGCCCAATGATTTTTCAATCATGGTCTTGAGGGGGAGTGATCAGGAAGCTGATAAGGAAGCAACGGGTGACCTCATTCAAAGACTGGACGAGCGTTGCTTTCGACACAATTCTATTTCAAAAGAGGGCTAAAATGGTTGACTGCTGCTATTTCAACAGAGGATGGATAACTGTCGGGAGTGCATCAACAATCCAATGATCATTCTGAGGGATATAATGCATTAGTTCAATGAGGCTTTTCTTAATAAAATGTGTCTCTCAGGCGGCGGCTCCGCCCATCGCCCTGCCCATCTTCTAATCCATGCTCTCATTTCAGCCTAAATTGGCTTGATGATTAAAGATCATGAGATGCCCCTTGCTCTTCTTCTCTAGTTCATCTTCTTGATTGCATCTTGGCATCTCACGTTTCTTAACACTCTCTCCCTAACCTCTCTCTCTCTATCTCTCCCTTGTCTCCCTTATCACTCTCCCTCTATCTCTCCTTCTCTCCCATTCTCACTCTCTCCTGATCTCTCTCCTCTTACCTGCTCCCTCTCCCTCTCTCCCTCTCATAGTCCCTTCCTTTTGCACTCTCTCCCACTCACTTCCCCCTCTCCCTCTTTCAATATTGCATACTCTCTCACCCTCTCGTAGTCCCTTCCTTTTGCACTCTCTCCCTCTCACTTCCCCCTCTCCCTCTTTCAATATTTCATACTATCTCACCCTCTCTCCCTCTCGTAGTCCCTTCCTTTTGTGTTCTCTCGCGCACTTCCCCCTCTCCCTGTTTCAACCTCCTGCACTCTTTCCTCTCTCCCTCTTTTACTCTCTCTCTCTCTCTCTCTCTCTCTCTCTCTCTCTTTCTTAGTCTCGCCCTTTCACTCACCCTTTCACTCTCTCCCTCTCGTATTCTCTCCGCCATACACTATCTCAGGCTTACTCTGTCACTCTCCCTATCTTGTTCTCCCACTTTCTCACTGTCTCAATCTCATTCTCTCCCCGTTACTCTCTCTCCTTCTCTCCCTCTCTCACTCTCTCATTATCTCCCTCTTACCCCCCTCTCATTATTTCCATTTTTTTACTGTACTACTCTCTCACTCTCTCCTCCTCACACTCTTTCGATCTCTAAGTATAGTCATGTCATTCTTTCTCCCTCCCTCTCTCACTATCTCATTGTGGAACACTACTTTGACTCCCGAGGTGACAATTAGATGGCATCTAGTTAGATTCACTGAGTAGACCAGGTCAACCTAACATTGACTTTCACATTGTCTAGTCAATTGAGCCCCTCGCTTGCCACCCCTAGTTCGTTCCACATTGAGTGAGACTCACGGTGACTCAATTTCTCAGAGGCAATACACCACACCTCTGGGAGCAACACGGTCTCCCCCTGGACACACTTCCTGAGGTCTAGACTACACCACTGGACTCGAGTTCTGACTCTGCTATCTGGACACTCACATCTAATGGAACCTACACGTGCCACTCTTCTTGGGAACACTTTCGCCCAAAATCCCCTCTACAGCATTTGGGGTCGCCGTATCTGGCATCCGACCATCCTTACGCGAGTCTCCTTTTTCCTTTGGCGCTTATTACATCGAGGGCTCCCGATTGACGATCGAGTGAATCGTATAGGGCACTCGCTACCTTCCTGCTGCCATTGCTGTCCTTCACTTCCCCACACAAAGACCATGGATCACCTTTTCTTTTATAGTGAGGTAGCATTGGCATGCTGGCGCCCAATCACAAATCATTGGCGTCTACTGACCCCGTTTGAGTGTTTTGGCAAGCTCTTTCTCTCGCCAATACACTCTAAATGACGCCCCATCCTATACATCACCAAAGCTTATCTACTATGGGAGATATGGAAAGGGCGAAACTCTTGTCGTTTTGCAGGTACACCCATGCCCGCTGTGGACATCCTACGTCGGGTCAAGTTATGGCTACGCCGTATTCACCGCCTCATCCCCCCTTGAGACTGCAGCTCAGCATTCGCCTGCGAGCTCCTTGGATCCTTAGGGATGCCTGTGACCCATGCCCCTACCCGTATTCAGTACAGGATTGTTTATTGGCTCTCACCGCCAATTGACATCCTCAAACTGAATGTAGATGGCGCAGCCAAGGGAACCCGGGACCAGCTGGGGGAGACGGTATCCTTCGGAATCATACAGGGAGTATACTCTTTGCTTTCTCTTCTTTTTATGGAGTACAGACTAATACAGTAGCCGAGGCTATGGCGATACGCGATGGTCTACTCCTCTGTGAGGAGCGGAACCTTCACAATATCGTCGTAGAGTTGGACTCACGGGTATTAGTTGATATGCTTCGTACAGGTCCATGTTCCCAGTGGCGCCTCCACCGAATATGGCAGGATATCATGCGGTGTCATCATCAAATCAAGTGCTTTCGCCATCAGCTACGAGAGGGCAACCAGACCGCTGACGCCCTCGCCAATCACGGGGTACACACATGGACCCCCGCCTCCGTCTTTCTCTCTTGGCAGGCGCTTCCTTCTATCGCTAGGGGATGTTATCGAGTCGATCGTCTCGGCCTACCGACCCTCCGCACACGGCGAACCCACGCGAAGGCAGGCCCCCGGGATTGGAGAATCGCATGGATCGGTGGAGTTTGAGGAGTGGATTGCACCCGCCCCGACTAGCGCCCCCCACGCACTTCAGCCCCCGCTTGATGACATGAAGGCAAGGATATCTCCCGACCAACACCGATACCGCCGGGCGGCTCTAGAGGGACGATGACGACCACACTTTCCCGAGCGCCTGCAAGGTATCAGTTATGTATCTTTTCTTTTCCTAAACTATGGGCGTGGATGAGTGGGTTCTGAGTGTAATTGGGATATATATACTCGCTCCACGCCTAAAAACATTGAAAAACACTTCACTTAATAAATAAAAACCTCCTGGGTGGCTTCCAGGGCACGGATGGATCGGTCTATGGGCACAACCCTAGGGTTGGCCGTACCCGGCACCGTGTTTTTGCCAATTAAAAAAAAAAAACATTGTCTTGTCAACATGACAGAGACTGAGATCTGATCGAGACCGAGAAGGGACTGAACTTCAGGTCTAGGTTTTGGTTTTCGGTAAAACCATACCGCAACTGGACCATGTCCTTCCCTAGGTGTGAAAGAAGACCATCATGGAGAAGCACGCATAAAGCAAAAGTCAATGAATAAATCCAATATGGATAACATCTGAGGTAATGTATGGGGCACGATGGAAACTAAGTACCACAGAATCTCAGTTATCCATGGTCCACTTGGCAACACCTAAAGGGCTTCTTTATTAAGCTAACTTAAAATAATTTGCCCACTGGCCAACTGTAAAATAAAAAAATAAGATAAGGATGACAAGACAATGTTCACAAAAAACGAACATAAATTACACAAACCATCGTTATCACTGCGATCCAACATTATTGACCTGTGACAACCCTCCGGCAGCCCGACGGATATCCTCTATAAATCGGGTCAACCCCAAATCTGACGAACCTCCTTCGTTCACGGCCGCCACGGCCATCTTCCCCAGATCTTCTGCCATCTTCCTTGCCATTCTTCCCTTCTCTCCAGAGCCCATCAACTCTTTCACCGACTTGCATATCTCACCCCGCTGAACCAGCCCGCCATGCCCAGAACTGACACTAACCCCAGCGCCGAGCTCCCTCACCACTAACCTCGCGTTCAACGGCTGCTCTGCGGTCTGCGGCCACGCTAGAATCGGCACGCCGGCCGACAAGCTCTCCAACACCGAGTTCCATCCACAGTGGGTAAGGAAGCCCCCAGTCGACGGGTGCAAGAGCACCTCTCTCTGCGGCACCCACCCATGAATTACAAGCCCCCGAGTAGGCCGCGCCATCTCCGCCGCCTTCGCCACCAGGATAAAATCCTGGCCGCTCATCTCCAGCCCCTGCAAAACCTCCTCCATCTGTTCCTCCGAGACGTGGGCTTGACTCCCGAACGAAACGTACACGACTGACCTCGGCGGCCGCCCATCGAGCCAATCCAGACAAGGGTCAGTCGCACGAGAGATAGCGTTAAGGGGATGATGGTAGAGGCACAGCGGGCCCGTCAACCACGTTCTCGCGTGGGACGCCCTGTAGAAGTCTTCCAAATAAGGCACGAACTCCCCCTCCAGCTCTTGGAAGCTGTTGACGAGGACGCCCCAGCTCTCCAACTCGGCTTTGGTGCTCTTGAGCACGAAAGGAAGAAGAGGGTCTTCCCCGGATGGGATGTTGCGGAGCGCGCAGGGTAAGTCGTCGGCGGAGAG
Organism: Wolffia australiana; assembly: GCF_029677425.1. Taxonomy (NCBI): domain Eukaryota; kingdom Viridiplantae; phylum Streptophyta; class Magnoliopsida; order Alismatales; family Araceae; genus Wolffia; species Wolffia australiana. Next base: position 7,797,675 of record NC_135835.1, read on the forward strand.
TCGAAGTCCCGCGGGGGTTCCCGGAACATGGAAGGTCTCCTCGCCGGCGGCAGCGGCGGCGAGGTGCGGCCTTGTAGCGACGAGGCGTTTGCAAAGGAGCAGCGAGAAGACGCCAAAGCCGTGGAAGACGACGCGAGGGATGTTGAAGCGACGACATTCGTGGACAGTCCAGCCGAGGAAGTAGTCGGAGATGACACAGTGAGGGAGGGAGTTGGACTCGGAGAGATCGTGTAAGAGCTTGCGGAAAGGGTCGCGGAGAGACTCGGCGGCTTGGAGGAAGAGAGGGAATTGGTCGTGGTGGGGGAGATGGTCTGTGGACTCGCAGTCGAAGGGGAGAGAGGGGTGACGGGGGAAGGGGAGGACCGCGAGGTTGATGTTGGAGAGGGGACGAGGAGGAAGAGACTGGCGGATGAAGGAGGAGTTGAGAGGCGTGGTTACGACGGTGACGGCCACGCCACGGGCCGAGAGAGCGGTGGAGAGGTGAAGGAGAGGGATGGTATGGCCCTTGGCCATCAGCGGGAAGATCATGACGTGATCTCTGCTTCTCTTTTCTGAAGTTTCCATGGCTTTGTCCTGACTCCAGTGGATGCACCTACGCCTCGGGCTTTATAGTATGTTATGTGTAGAATTGTAGATAGAACGTCAGAGAGTGATAGGTATTCAAGCTTGCATTATTAAATCAAATGGGTTGAAAACCACCGGCCGAAATCTGGCTAACAAGTCGTCAGTAGGACTTCTGTGGTGGCTGATTAATGGTAGTGGTTAAGTGGATGAGGTACGACGCTGGTTGCAACTTCGGTTGACTAGACGTCATCTGTCCCGGCTGGATGTATGAGAGTCAGAGAACTCCATAACTTGCAGATAAAAATAGTCGGAAGGCCAGCTCAAGATATGTACTAGTTTTCTCTCGCAAGTTGATATCAAACTAAAACATATCTCTACCGTGTGTTCCAGTCCCATATTGAAACGAAACATCCAATTTAATCATCGTTCGATCCCACCGCTATATCCCAAACTCAGTTTTCATTCGCTATCGAAATATCTATGTCCAATATTTATGTATCTCAATTCCTAATTATGTTTCATTCAAGTAAGTTTCGCTTTTACTTATCAATCAAAAATTTCATGGCGCACATTCTCTCACGATTTAGAAGAGCTTTTGATCTATCATTGGCGAATAAAATCCTGGTATTTTGAGTCTCGATAACACGTCATGTGACTGATTATAACTAATGCATCTGTGTAATCGGTCATTAAGAAGATTTTCCTCGACACTCATCTAAAAGAATAAAGATTCACTTCATACACACTCTCTCTCTCTCTCGATCTATGTATCTCTAGCTATAACTCTATCTCTCTCTCTCAACTCTCTCCCTCTATCTATCTATCTATCCATCTATCTCTATCTCTCTATCTGTCTATCTCTATCTCTCTATCTATCTATCTCTATCTCTATCTGTCTATCTCTATCTCTCCATCTATCTATCTCTATCTCTATCTCTATCTGTCTATCTCTATCTCTCTATCTATCTATCTATCTCTATCTCTATCTGTCTATCTATCTATCTATCTATCTATCTATCTCTATCTCTATCTGTCTATCTCTATCTCTCTATCTATCTATCTATCTCTATCTCTATCTGTCTATCTATCTATCTATCTATCTATCTCTATCTCTATCTGTCTATCTGTATCTCTCTATCTCTTTTTATATCTATCTATCTATCTGTCTATCTGTATCTATCTATCTATCTATCTATCTCTCTATCTGTCTATCTGTATCTATCTATCTCTATCTCTATAAATGTCTTTCTCTATCTCTCTATCTGTCTATCTCCATATCTCTATCTATCTATCTCTATCTCTCTCTCTCCCTCTCCCTCTCTCCCTTCCTTTCTCTCTCTCTCTCTCTCTCTCTCTCTCTCCCTCTCTCTCTCTGTCTCTCTCTCTGTCTCTGTCTCTGTCTCTGTCTCTGTCTCTGTCTCTGTCTCTGTCTCTCTCTCTCTCTCTCTCTCTCTCTCTCTCTCTCTCTCTCTCTCTCTCTCTCTCTCTCTCTCTCTCTCTCTCTCTCTCTCTCTCTCTCTCTCTCTCTCTCTCTCTCTCTCTCTTTCTCTCTCTCTCTCCCTCTCCCTCCCTCCCTGTCACTATCCCTGTCGCCCCTAGGATCGACGTCCCTTCGTCCGTCATCACATACCAATATATTTAGTATGACTTGTGTTAATGAAATTTAACAATGCGTAAAAGTATGATTGGCCTCAACATTCTCATTGCCGTCGGGGCGGAACGGCGACTTGTATATCCCTATTCGTTTCTGATTAGGGGTCTATTCTGTCTGAATTTTTATCTTAATATGTTATCCCTATTCGTTTCTGATTAAAATCGTCGATTCATCACTCTTCACCTCTACACTATTCAGTTTCCTCTTGTTATCCTCTGGACATGCCGATCCCTAACTCCATCATTTTGAAGGTTGAAATGGTGTGTTTCCTTGTTTATTTTTATGAGCACTCTCTCTAAGTACATATTAGTTTGACATTTTTTGTGTGAAATTGAACCTCCATATTTATGGTAATGTGCTTAGGTAAGTAATCTGATTGTGGAACATCAGGGAAAAATGGTTCCTCATTTGATCTGAGATAAGCCCAAAAAAATCCAAAAATGATGTGGCACTGATATACTGGTCAGGAAGTCCCTGAGCTTTCTTGTATATCGAATCACCCACAGAAGAGAGTTGCTTCGAATTAGAAGGAAATAAAGGGGAAGAACACAATGTATGTTGCGATAGCTAGAAGAAAGAAGAAAGATAGATCAAGAGAGAGACTCCAGGACGCTCTCCCACCATTGGCCGTCGAGAACGCTCCTCCGACTGCTCCAGCTCCTCACCCATTCAGGGTCCAGAGATGACTGAAAGTGCTTCCTCTTCCCTCTTTTCCCCCTCGCTTGTTCTTTATCATCTCAGTCTGACGCCTCAGTTTTTGTCAGTTGTAACGGTTCCCTCTGGTACGCTTTGCTAAAATACTTATCAGCCACTCATAGCCTTTCTCTCTGCATCCTCACATGCAGTATTTTTTATATTATACCCTATCATTCTTTCTAAAATAGAACAGCACAAAAGGAACATAAGTTTAAATATTGTAAATAAAAATCACTAGATTTAAACTTCTTTTTATTGGATGAAAGCACATTTCCTGAAAATTGTTTCCATTACTTGTTGACTTAAATGAAATATATCTTCATTTACAATGATGATATATATGATCGCACATTTTAGACCCATGAGTCTGCTGCCTTAGAAGCTATTTTCTTCCTCACTTTGCCAAAGTTCATCTACTTCATATGTTAGTTATTTTCAAATGATTGATTAAGTGTTTTACAATTGATTGTCCCTCACAAATGATTATCGTCATTATGATTAGCATACATTTAATAATGCCTAGTAAAAATGGACCACGTGGCTCATAGTCCATAACTATTATTGATATGTTGAATTGATCTATAAGTAACGCTCATTGAATACCTTTTACAATAAATGATTCAGTATTGGTCAAATATTCCTGCAAAAATTGGAAATATGCCGATCTCTGAATGAAAATTTGATATCCAACCAAAATGCTTTAGAAATATATTGTCTTCACCATTGGTAATTATAATTTAGTATTAACTCATAGTATTTATCATAATCTTTTGGGTGTTTTATTCAACTGTTTCATCACAAGATTAGGAAATGTACACTACATATTCAGCTGAGGATCAGTTTGAACAAAAGATAACCATTAGGCTTGCACAGGTGATAACATGCATTTCTAGTCCCTTATATTATTATATTTATGTGTCTTTATGCATTAAATTACTCATATTTGCATGTTATCAAGCTTAAAATGATTAAATCTATGTTTAGAATAAATTTCTGAATTTTCTGTATTTTTAAGGATTTTTCTGACAATATATTCTAAAAGATATGGTTTTTATGGAATTGTTTGATATTAATTTTGGAAAGATATGATTTTTCTGAGTCAAAAAATATATATATATACATATTTTTTGGGCTTTCATTTCATTTTATATGAAATTTTAAGTATTTTGGTTTTTTTTAGGCCATAGGGTGACGTGGTGCGCCGATGCGCCGCCACGTCAGCGTCGAGAAAGAAATTTTTTTCCTTTAATTTTTGTCCATTTGTTATCTATATGCGGCACGAAATGTGAAAAGCCACGGAATACGAAAAGCCATGGAATATGAAAAGCCACAGAATACGAAAAGCCATGGAATATGAAAGCCATAGAATATGAAAAGCCACGGAATACGAAAAGCCACAGAATATGAAAAGCCACAGAATACCAAGTGCTTTGACTTCTTGACTAGCACGAAATCGATGACATTGATGAGGAGAGTGAGAAGAAATTGAAGGCTAGGATTGCTTCAACTTCCAATGGCCATAACTTTTCATCTTCCCCTCCTCTTTCTATCCATACCCTCTAATCTATAAATAGAGGCCTGGATCATTGTAAAAACCATCTTGAACTTGCTTCCCACTTTTGTGGGATGATTGAAAGAGAGTGAGTTTTGAGATCCATCAAGAGTGTTCTTGGTGTCTTGGGTGTGTGGGAAGAGACAAAAGAGAAGAGGGGGAGCTTACCGGCACTCGCAAATCGCCGTGATCCTGGCATAACGTAAGGATCTAAGGTAAGTGTCTTCGCCTTACATTGTTTCTCTCCCAACATCATCATTATCATAGTTATAGTTTTTTTTTATCAACATTTCATTTATCACTTCACTTACTTACGTCCCCACTCTCTCATCTCTCCATCCTTGTCATTGTACCACTCCATATCCAACCACTATCCTCGTTCATATCGTCATTCATCGTCATATCCATCACAATCACTTACTCTTTTCTTTAAGTTAAATTAACTTATAATTACGTATCTTTTATATATATCACTAGCTCACGTCCTCAAATCTTGCTTTCGTCGATCCTCCCATCCATCATCACTAGTATAAGAAAGTAATTCCTTAATCATCGTTCCTTGTGGAGACGATCCGTACTCATCACTAACTAAGTATTATCAAGTACGATTAAACATACTTTTATTGAATAATCTCAATCACCAACGACAAATTTTAACCCTAAAATTGAGATTATCAACAGGTCAAGGAGAAATTGTTTCCCATCCTGACTGATGGCCTACATTGATCGGATAGCTTAGGCCAAAAATATCAAGAGAAAATTCTCCAAGTAAACAAGGTCGTTGTTTCTCTCAGTGTAGAAACTGTTAGGAGCTCTCAGACGTGAGATCTACTGAATCTTCCATGTAATAATCTTATCAAACTCCCAAAATTCAGTACTTAGTATTGAGGATCTTAGCTTAATGGAGCCTAAAGTATGTGTCCAACCAAGCTCAAGATTCCACTAAGAGTATAGAGATGAGAGTACACAAATTCCACACACTGATTTGGGGAAAATAACCTTCTTGAATGGGATGATAAGTGTTCACAATAGAGGTCCAAGACAGCAAGTACAAAAGGAGAAAAGAGAACTACTTCACCAAAGGGACTAACCAACAAGAAGATACACCCTTGGTGTCACCTTCTTCCAAAGACCTCTTTGCCAGATGCTTTGCCCCCAACTCTTCTCCAACTCTCCAATTGGCTAAGCTTGAATCCTCCAAGGTTGCTCATAGAATGCTCTCAAGAATTCCTTCTTGGGCACCTCCAGAATTCCAACAAAATTCACCTCTACCACAAGATGAGGTAGACGCCTTTTATAGAGTTCCTTGGAAGCTTCTAGAAACTTCCCTCTCTAGAACGTTTTCACAACTTTCTAGAACACCTAGTGATAGCGCACGCCATCGAAGATCGTCATCGACGTCATTCGCGCCACGCGCCCTCGACGTTGAAGACCGGGTGAAGCTGCTCCAGTTATCTTTCCGTCTTTTCGTCTCTCTCTCTATCATGTTTTGTCTCTTTTCCCGTTCTCGTCCGTCTCATTTTCATTGTGTTTTGTCGCACTTGCAACATTTTCATTGTGCCCGAGACCGCGACGCCACCATCGATCGATCCACCGTCTCTTCCTCCGATCTTTACACATAGCTCCAGCACTATCGTCACTCGCCGAGCTGCTGTGATCTCTCCGGTGCCACGTCATCTGAGCCGCTCTGATTGCCGACCATCGACGACTCTTTGCACCAGGAGCCACGCTGATGAGGTACGACATACTTTCTTGTCGCTCGTTTAATTGTTGCACGCAGTATAGTTTCATCCCGACTCCACCGCGCTTGGGCTAGGTAGGTGAGAGAGGCTAAACGAGAAATAACTACGAATCTGAGTGTCTTACCGTTACAGACGAGTACTTCCGTTACGTGCGAGCCCAACGGATTGAGTCTGTTTGGCCGTAGACATCCTCGTCGCTCTGACGAGTTCGGGAGGCCCCCTTCACCGACACCTGGCGACTCTCGTCCAAGCTTGGAGTTCGGCGCCTCCCTCGAGTCAGAGCATGCGCATACGACACGTAGGGCATTTTACATCATGTAGTTACATACCCGTTAGGGTAACCGTCGGACGACGACACCGCCGTAATCTGATACTTATATCATTTATCGGCACCAAACAATCATATTCGGTGCTGACCAAACGACGTCCTACATCACCTAGAAAGACCTAAAAGCTTCTAGAAAGATCCATTATAGTCTAGAATAGTCCAGAAGTATCTAGAAGGCTCTAGAAGAATCTTGAAGGTTCTAGAAAGACTCATGATGAATAGTATCATTCCGAAAGCTTCTAGAACATGTGAGTTGAACAAGTCAACACTCACACTTAGAACTAGACGCACATTCTATTTAGAATCAATAAGTGCATTAACAGAGGGTGAGAGTGTACCTAGAGAAAGAACTTAGATAGATCTTCATACTGGGGCAACAAGAGATGGTCTTCATTGTACTACTGAATATTCCATAAACTAGATGTCCCAAAAATATCACTTCATCATCTAAAATATACAGCTAGATAAACTTGAAATGAGCCAAAATTGATTTCCTGAAGCACCGAGTTGACACCAAATGTATAAGTTGATCAAATATTTTTTACCAATTTGCGTTTGGTTTTTTTCCTAATTTCAGCCAAAAGGTTTGTAAAGTATGAGCTGAAATCATGAGGATACGTGGAGCAAAGAGCAAGGCACATATCTCCAAGTCCGTGTGTACCCATTCTGTTTACAGTGATTCCCAAATGGCACTTCCAATCCCTAGCTTCCTTGACCCCTTTGAACATCCCACAAATTGTAGAAATAAGTTTCTGTCAGCTAGTTAGCACCCAAACTTAAGTCTTTGATAGATCTCTCCGTACCACTGATTAGACTCAAGATTTGACATCATCACAGGCCTTCTGATTCTCTACTACGGCAAAGTCACCAGATATTTAGTGATAAAAAGCTGTCCTGAAAATGTAAAACCAGAACGATTTACATCTAAGGGACCTTGACGTGAAACTCCTGATATCCTATTCAACTCATTATTTAACTATAGTTAGACATGGTTGTTCTGTTCTGTTTGTTTAAAACTAAGAAAAAATTGCACAAAAGAACCACACAGCGCCTTGTTCTTTGTTCTGTTCTTTTTTTATTTTCAAAAACGAAAAAAATTCGCACATTGGAACAAAATTAGAACAAAATTCACACAAAGCGAACAAAAGAACCGCACATGGGTCTGTGCAATGTTCTGTTCGAATTCATTTTCGTTCTATTCGGAAAACCGAACAGAACAAACACTTCACACAAAAAGAACCGAACAACCAAATCTAACTATAGTGATACTATTCATCATGAGTCGCGGAACAGTAATTGCAAGATTAACAATTCTAAAATTGCATGACTAACTTAAAGGGAACTTCGTAATTTGATTCATTAGTTCTTAGCAGTTTTCGTGAGTTAAATATAGGAGTAATTGAAGCTTATGCAGAGGAGTAAATTTGTGCAACTCCTGTGTTAATACATGTGTAGCTAGAAAGGATATTGGTGGTCTCATACTATATCAAGATCTCAAAGTTTGTAACTCTACTGGGTTCCAGTAGAATATAAGATTTTTTGCTACCATTAAAGGTAGAGATAATTCTACTGGATTCCACTAGAGTGTCAGTTGATTCTCTGGTTTTAACGACTGTAAAAACGAGATAACAGAACAGATTACACTATGAAATTTTCAAATAATTTCGTGTTGGCTAGAATAATGCCTCCAGCACAAATTGAAGAATGCGCACTGCAGCATATTTACCTGTTAAAGCCACGGATCCAAGCAGACATTCTCTGAATTCTCTGGCACATTGTCATTAATTTACATGGGCCGACAACAAAGGTCAAGTGTTTCTCAATATGCTGTTCTAATTCCTCTGCCCCAAGAATAAAAAAAATCAAATCAGTCAGTTTGATCAACTCCACATAGATAGAGAAAAATAACTGATGAGTGAGAAACCAGAGAGTCAACTCACTGAAGATCTTGCTTCTCATTGAAGCTAGAAGAAAAATTCCAATCGAGCAAAAGATTGAGGGACAGATCAACGTGAGGTCATCTCCTGTACCGATGGCGCTTGAAGTTGAAATAGACATGAAGGATCCCACGCTCAAAGGTGCACTTGAAGCCCTTCTTGTGCGAGTATTCCCACTCTTTGTTCACAATCCGGAACGCCTGCCCAGGAAAAAATAAAGAGTAACCCAGTTCAGATACAGAACGTCAAGCAACTATAACTACTTATACTCTTCTGTTCAGCATGTTCTTACGATGTCTTCGTAGGGGGGCCCGGCATGGAAGCGGATAAGGCAGGTCTCGCCGCTGCTGCCATCGCGCTCAATGGTGTACACAGGGGCCTTGGACTTGTCCACGAGATCTGGATAGAAGATGTTGAACTTATAGCCTTGCACAATCTTTGGCGGCGGGTTGTCATGGTCGTAATGCGTCTGGTTGTACTTGTTCCACTCATAACCAGTATGCACCCTATTGAAGTACTTCGGCTTTCTCGGACGATACTTGTCGTGCCACCAATACACCTGCTCTCATAATAAATTAAACATTAATTCTCACGGTAATATGTCTGAAATAAAATGATCATTTAAACATTACTTGGGAGTCAAGGTTGACTTCAGCGCCGGAGCCAAAAACAGCATCCCCTTCCTCCATAGCCCCCATCGCCTTTATTGCCTTTGATTCCAAAGCGATGTCCTCGTCCTTGGTGATAGTTTTTGTCAACATGGCCTTTTGGATCCTCTTTTGATGCTCAAGGGCTTCACGTTTACGGTCCTGCAGCAGAAGAATAAGGGACAGAGCGTCAATCAGTGGTGGCACTCAGGAGGTGTCAGTGAAGTCTTTAGGAGATAAGGGCATACCAGCTCAGCCCTGTCAACATCAGGGTCTATGGCTCCCTCGTCTTCGTCACTATGCAAGAGTTGGGGAGAGAATGAACCTGCCTCATCTTCCTCTGCTTCTTCCTTGACCTCGGCAGCCATTACTGCAGGCGATGGCTCACGGATATCTGAGATAAATTCCCCTGCCAAGCCGCCAAAAAGAAAATAAAGTTCAGCAAGATTAAAGAAAGTAAATATCTACTCATTTGTTCCAGTTACGTAACAAAAGGGGGGATTAATCTGTACCCATCGCATCGCTATCCATCTCTTCTTCCTGATTTGAGCCAATATCTTTCTCAATTATTGGTTGGGTCTCAACAGTCTGCTCCAAACGTTGCAGATGCTTCCTTAAAAGATCTGCATGGATTTCCTTCAAGCAAGCCTGCGAATCGATAAAATGATACGAGGATAATTCAACCACTAAAAATGTCCAGAGGTAAAAATTCTAAGGTAGGTAAAAAACAGTTTACTCTCACTCAGCATCCTACACGTGATCATAATTTGTGCGTTCATTCTAGCAAATGATTAACTCATTACAAGGATAATGACCCAGTAAGCTTTTTACTCTATCCTCTCTGCCTAAAATCAGCATAATCATTAGAGGGTAATCAACTACTCCTAAGCCCAATTAATTTTCCCTGTCAGCTCTCCTCCAGCCGATGGTGGCCCTGGCAATGGATGGATTACAGACACGGGTTTTTAGCATTGGTTGAATCAATTCTTTCTAAGATGCCAGCAGCATATTTATGGGGTTACAATGTGGCCCCTACTATAAATGGGCTTAGTAGACAAAATAAGGGAAGGAAAATATGAAAAAGAGCAATACAAACAAAATAAAAATAGGATAATAAAGTTAAAAAAATGTAGCGAGGGTTTCTAGATGATAATCCAAACAATGTATCTTCAATGTGAAGGAATCTACCTTGGCCTTGTATAAAGGAAGCCGTTTAAGAACAGCTTCCCAGAATTCAACAACTTTGGCCGTGCCACTGAGCATCTGAGATTCAATTTTACGTTGTAGAGACTCCAACTCATCAAGGGTTTTTGTCTCTAGGAGTTTCCTAGCATCTGCCTCGATGCTTGAGTGAAGACCCCGCTCTTCAGCAAGCACTTCAGGGGGTGGCTTTTCACCACGAACTCTGGCACGATCAATTACATTCCTCTTGCGAGCCTCAGCCAGCTCCCAGTTACAAACAACCATCATCGCCTGGCACCAACATTGTTAAAAGATAAAAATGTGTTCACTATCTTAAAAGTGAGAATTGAAGATAAAAGTGGCATTTGGATGAATTCTAAATTTTACAAGTACCTGACAAGGCACAAAAAGAAATAACAAAGTACAAAAATAAAGTTCAAGAGGGAATATGAGATAGTGTTAAATAAATACCTCCCAGAATTGAATATGGGTGGGAGTAGCTCGATCTAGGTCCAGATGCATCTTTATGTCATCATGAAGCTCTTCCATTTCTTTTGCTGTGAGACCCTGAGAACATGAGATAATTTGGATTTAAAGCGAGTGAATAATTAAATAGAACTTCAAACAAAGAAAAAGATAGAGGGTCAAAATTTGACAACCATTAGTGAATAAACTGAAAATGAAGATTGATCAAATCAAAGAAGAACACCACTTAAGTGCAACTAATAAACACAGATTGATACCCTTAAAAACTTCCAAATGTCAGAGATCCAAAATATCCCAATGGAACTTCATCCCGAGGTTAAATTATCAAGAAAAAACAACCCCCAAACACCTCTGACGCTCTTGAGCAAATGATGTGCGTATACAGATGGTAAAAAACCAGACATACAACAAGTGATTATTAAATGTATGGGTTGGTAAGCATATGAAGTCTAATTTATGGAATAACATGAAGAAAACATTTATATACTTTGATTTACTTAGCCTCTGTTAGTGAGAGACTAGCTACTATGGGCTAATGGGCCCTATTCTATAAGCCCATTAGCCCATCTATCCTTCTCTCTCTTAGGGTATACATACCCACCTATGTACTCAGTTATGGGTATGTCATTATCTTCCTCTTCTCTTCCACAACAGCCTCTAAGTACAATATTTGCACAAACAGTCATTTACTTCAGTAAAAGAGCACTCTTTCTCTTTCTTCAATTTTATAACTTTATTTCCCCTGTCGTAATGGTTGTTATTCTGATGTAAATGGGGCACGTGTTATAAGTGGCCCAACCCCTTCTTTGCATTTGTTCTTAGCTTATGTTAGTGTCCACATTAAGTAACACGTGAGTCATTCTTCTCCTCCCTTTCAAGACACTTATTCTCACAAATGAAACTAAGTGACTTAAATGGCCAATATAATTTAAGTGGCCCACGTGACTTGTCCTTCAGTCACTTATTCTCAGATGTTTATTTTTTTGTAAAATATTATTCTCAGATGTTATATTCAAAAAAATATATTATCAGATGTTTATATTGAAATCCCACTAGAGAATCAAGTGAACGATGCCTTTCTTTTCAAAATCTAAGTTCTCTCGGAGTGCTGGCAGCAATGGAGAGGAGTTTATCATCACCATCTGTGAAGGTTCCAGAGAATTTCCATTAATGACCAATCCCAGTTCTTTTGTCCACAAAAAGGTCGCCTTCAACTTCGTCATTCCGCCACAATAATGTTGTTTCTAATTTTTAAGGAACACAGTTCACATGATGTGTTAAAGTAATCATACTTCGGGTATTTCAAGTTAGTTTCTTCGCGTATTTAAAGTAAGTTTATACTAAAAAGATAGAAGTTAAACGATTTTCACTGTGTACAAGACAAAGGTTTATTTGTAGGCAAAAAAGTCGTCCAAGAACTCGAGGACTGTGATTGGCCATTTAGGACTCTTTTCTTAAATCGCCATTAATATAACAGACTGAAAATTAGAAAGGTCTCTATAAAGAAAGATAGAGAATTACCTTGAAGACTGTGTAAGGCTCATCAATTTCAACATCAAAATCATCTGAGACGTTAAGATTCTTTGACAGAATATCAATAGGCTTCGTGCGACCCTCTCGTAGTCTAATCTCTGATCTGATCTTGCTTTGTTCAAAATGGAACTGTTTAAGATAAGATGCAAGTAAGGAATGATTCCAAACTTTATACAAAGTTACGTAAATATGACCCAAAATGGAGAAAACAAATTCAAAGACAAAGATGGATATCAAGAAACTGAAGCTAATAGGATAGTATCATTGACCTCTTCTTCTTTCTTCTCCCAATCCTGGAATTCAGCCCTTGCACGCTCTCTAGCCAGTAACGCCTGTCACATTAATTTGATTGAAATTATACCTTAATATTTCAAATGGGACTTCAATGACATAAAAATTAAAATGACCTTATCCAAAGTAAGGTCAGGCATAAGTGTCAAGAGAAAATTACCATTTCCTCTTCGTGTTGCGCCTTCTCAATTGCTCGTTCCGCTCTGCGTTTCTTTACCTTTTCGATCTCTGCCTGAAAATTAGGAAAAATAATGCATAAAAAAGTACGAAACTTCTCCATTAAGATGATAAATTACGCCACTATATCTTCACCAGATTACGAAGCTAAAGAGTGCATTAAACTATTAAAAGAAGAGTGCAAGGCAGACGACTCTTTAATTACTAGATATCTCGAAACCTAAACTGGGAGATTCTGTGCATGGAAGTAAAGGGCAACTTCTAAGATCATCTAACATTGCCAATTTAACATTTTCTAAACTTAAGGATGACATATCTCTCTGCTCGATATTGATGCCTCATTGATTTACTTCGCCATCATTAAAAACAAGAAGAAAAGGATTATGCACAAGAACAACTCTCTGTCACGTTTTCTTCAAATACCATTCTTTCTTGTTGTCTCTTTTTCTCAGCTTTCATTGATAGCATGTCAAGAGGTAAGCCTTTTGCAACGTCATGCTCAATCTTCTTCCTCCATACAAACCTGATATTCAAGAAATAGCGTCAAGGAAACTCATTATAAAAAAAAAGCACATAAAATTATTGACAAAAAATTTTGGACCAAAAAAATGATCGATGGGTTCATTGGAAATATATGCAAATTGATTCCATTTATCACAGGGAAATTTAATATGCTCCACAAGGTCGTTTCAAGATCAACATGCAAGACAATAGCTTACTTCTCGGTGAGATTTGCATCGCCAAATGGGTTTGAATCATTTGAGTAGCCCGATACTGCCTGGGACTTCAGTTTCTTTGCAACTTTAAGAGCCTAAAAGACGGAAATTCGGAATCATATCATCACAATTCTAAAAATATATTGAAAGGAAAAGAGAGGAAGATTCTGCCATACTTTTCTCTGGGCCTTTTTGGCCAAGTATTCCTGAATTTGTTCTTCGGTGATATCCCTGGACGACCTTCTCTTCCCACTGCGATAACTGTCCCTACTCTTTCTTGAACGGAGGTCATCTGAGCTTTCTTCTTCTGAATTTGAAGCAGAATCATCTGAACAGTCTTCACTAGAATATTTATGCCGGCCACGAGATGAGCTACTGCGGCCAGTCCTGCGGCTACTCTTACGGCTTCTTGAACTCTTCTCTTCCTTCTGCTTATCCCTGCTACGCCTTCTTGGGGAGAGAGAACCGCCTTCTGAATCATCTTCTTTGGACCAACAACTTTCATCATTATCTTCAAACCTCTGTTCCTTCCCAGTTTTTTTTTCTCTATCATTACGTTTTTCCTTGCCCTGTTTGAAAAGAAGAGATTGGGATGTATGAGAATCAGGATAGAAAAGTTGGAACCAGGAATGACTGAAATCGGAGAAACGCCATAATTGGAGGTGAACTCCAGCGAGGGTACAGAGCAAATGATAAGCCTTCGATGGTCGTCAGATAACAAAGAAAATTATGAAAATAAACTCTTCTACATTTGAATGCCTATCGTTCCTTCCTGCCTTAAAAGTTCAAACTCATTTTTACAATCTTTCTAACGTTTTTCCTCAAAAAAAAAAACAATCTTTCTAACGTCGTTCGAGGAAAAGTATGAAATCAAATTACATGAATTTTACATAAGTTAGTTGACACTCCACGACGATTTTTTACACTTTGCAGCACACGAGATGACTTTCAGCGGAAATCAACCGGAAAAAGGGCGAAAAAACAATAATTAAATAAACTTTTTCATGAAAAACAGATGTATTGTACTCACCATGCTGTTCTTCTATTCCCAGGAAGCCTTCGACTCCTCAATCAGCCTCCTTGGCAACGAAAACGGGTATCCCAACACCACAGAAACCGCGACTTCTGAGAAATTAGGTTCAAAATCCTCGATTGAAAAGACCCACGAAGTATGATGCGGATACCGAAAGACGGACAAAATCAGCCAGCTTAAACCCTAGTCGCTGCTCATTTCCCAGACGAATCAAACGGAGTCGCGCCAAATGATCATCTCCCCCCTCGGCCGGCCCTCACGTCAGAAATGATAATATGTATCCTTACATTTTTAGACTTTATTTATTCCAAATTTAATCTTGCACAACTACAAGCCAAACAGACCTCATAGAAGCCCAGCAGGTACCTTAAAAGCCCAATGGGCCCAAGAGAAGCCCAACAGGCCTCATAGAAGCCCAATACGATTACTAGATTCACAACCTTCCCTTTTATGAATTTTTAGAATAGGATAATTGATACAGCATGAGGGCAGTTTTGGTGCCTTCAGCAGGAACAGAGTCATGTTAAGGAGTTCACCTTGGCAGCACTGGTCAACAATTTGAACTTATCTGTTGAAAGTCGGATGGAGCAGGCTTGAATCTGAACTGGGTATTAATCAGTTCAGTAGAAGACGACCTTTTAACTCATGACATGTATCCGTGGTTAGGTCCAAACATAAAACTGAGTTGATATGGCCTAGGTTTGGGTGTTAATTTTAGTACGTTGAAATTAAACTTGCATAAATCAAATAAAATTTGATTTTATAAACTCACTCTAATATGTATAGTGTCAGATATAGATCTAATTCTTGAATCAGGATTAAGAAGAATAAGACAATAACATGGATAATTAGAGAAATCAGTAAGATGAAAGAAGGGATAAAGTGACAAAAAAAGATTAATGGAGAGGAAAGAGGTTAAAAATAACATAGACAGGAGAAATTGGATTTTAGCTTTTAGGATAAATTAAGATATTAGACAAAGAGAGGATAATAGAAGATATTAAGGAATAATATGAGCGACTAAATGTTAATTTCATATGTTAATAGATGGTTAGGGAGGTAGATTAAGAGATTAGATGATTTATATTTACTAGTTAATTTTTGGTATTTTATATGATAAAATAAGAATGAAATGAGAGAAAATTGGAGAAAAGTTATCAGAGCTGCAAATTGTTTGAAAAAATGCCTCAATGAGGCTGTTCTAAGGAACTCGGTTGAAAATTCGATTCCTAATGCAAATACCAATATTTACTTTCAAATAGATGGGCTAACAAAACTAATCAGAAATAATTCAAGACATGGACTGAACTTACATATTGCCCTGATTCAAAGAACATGAACTGGGTGTTGACGGCCGTCCCCAAACCTCAAAGTGTGTTCCCTCCTCTTCTCCTCTGTGCTGACATGATTTTAATGTGTGCTGAAACTCTCTTTATCATCCCTATCCCTGTTGAGATGGCTGATAGTTGTCACGACCCCTCCATGATGTAACACGATGGTCGGAATTGACACTTCGTGTTACATCAAATTGGTATGTGAGCCGATCGTGCTAACCTCCGTGCTGAGCACTATCGGTCCTATTAAATTTTTCAAAAAAAAGTTATTTATGTCATCTTTGCACGTCTTGCACACATTCATTTTTTCAAAATTCATAGCATGTGCATTCATGCATATACTTGTCATCTCATCATTTAGTTGGAGTCCCCTACCATTTACGTAGTATCTGGCTAAGATAATGGGTCAGAATCGTAGCACCGTTTGAGGAGACTACATGATCGATCATGGATTGGAAAATGACCTCACTTACAATTTTCCGATGGAAGATCAATTTTACATTTATCGTTCGCGCACTTACTCGAACGAAAGCTACCCAGGCGACCACCCCCAAGACGAATGTTACCGACAACGAGATGATTGTTATCATCGACATGATAATCATTACCAGAATGATCACCATCATGACGATCATGATTGCTTCCAAGATGATCGTTACCAGGAAGATCGCCATCCAAACGATCATGATTGCTATCCGGACAATTGCTACCATGGTGATCGCCATTAATGCAATCACTATCGACATTAGAACGATTGCTATCAAGACGATCGCTATCAGGATGATTGCCACCTTGATGATCGCCACCAGGGCGATCACTATCGACTGCGAGACAATCATTAACACCAGCACGAAGATCATTACTAGGACTACCACACCTAGGATGATCGTTATCGAGAACAAGACGACAGCTATCTCTACCGACATCAGGATGATCACTACCTTGACGATCACCTCATGGATGATCCGTACTGCCCGCATGATTATTACTATGGATATTCGGATGACTGTCCCCAGCTACAGGAAGACCCCCGTCAAAAACATGACATACATCAGACAAGAGGACCATCCTACGACCACCAGAGCCAACATCGCAAGTCGATTCCTTATGCTCCAGCTTCTAGTGGACCATACCCACCACGGCCCCTTATGTTGCCCCAAACCCGCATCGGCAAGGATACCCCCATGCGATGTTGATGCCTTATGCTCCACAGGCACCTCCTGTAGTGCACACCTATGGGGCCCACTCGTGGCCCCAACCCAGCATACGTCTTTTGTGCCTATTGTGCCTTATGCGCAGCCCGCACTCTATGTTGTGCCTGACATGCCACCGCCGCATGTCTACCCACTGGTTGCACCTACTTCGTATGCCTCACATGCGCCGCCGGTTCCTTATGGGCAGACTGGTCCATAAGGGTTGCCCGCGCCTTATGCGCTAACTGCACACTTTGCGCCATCGACGGGGTATTACCAAACCTTAGCGCCCTCACCACCACATGCTACGCCCGCGTCATATACGTCCTTCACGCTGTGGACTCCCTTCAAATAGTATGGTCCACCGGCACCGCATGTGCCTCACGTGACTTATACGCCCCCGGCCACATACCAGCCTTCTCACATTGCTTCAGAGTATGACACTTAGTATGATGAGCCCCCATGGATTTATGAGGACTACTATGGTCCACAATATGATGGTTCCTATCCACGACTATCCGACGACGAGTATTACGATGATGGTGGAGAGCCTCCTCGTATACCCAGTCGTGCTAGGACCACTAGGAGGACTAGGAGAAGTGCTCGTAACGCACCATATGCACATACGTTCACGACTTCTACTGAGTCCCCACCTGTTTCTCATACTTGTGTCTCACCTGAGCTAGATGAGCTCAAGACTGCCCATAGTGTTACCTTCTTAGTAGACCCACTAGATGGGCCTCTACCACTTTCGAGGCCATCATTTACTTTCGTTACAGAGTGAAACGTAGATGCGCTCGATGCCACACCTAGTGATGACCTCCCGCTGGAGACTCCGATAGAGACTCCGCCACAGCAGACCATTTGGGGTAGTTTACTCACTAATTCAGAGCTAGTAGAGCTCGATGCTATGAGATGTTACGATTCCCTGGAAAATCGTCCAGAAGAGTTTCCTCTACTTAAGAAACTTCAGATTACCTCTCCCGATATGCTTGAGCTAGTTGAACTCATGGCAACATCTAGTAATGGATTCCCGGACGAGCAGTCGGAAGAGCCTTTGCCACTACAGACGCTATAGTATATGGTTCTTGTAGTCCTTGAGTTAGTTGAACCGTTGGTTATCTTTAGTTATTGATTCCTGATAGGGCCTTCGGAAGAACCTCTGCCCTTGGCAATGTTGCAGCTTGGATTTAGTACCGATCTAGACTTAGACCCACTTTTAGCCATGCTTCCCATTCATATCTTGAGAGAATTTATGGATAATTCACGATCACTGTAGAAGTTTTTGTGCGTCATTGACCCCGCAGTTGAGATGGTGATAGATGTGCTTTTCAGGCTAAGACATATACATCGCGTCGCCACAAACGCGAATCACATTCACGAGAGGAGGTCTGATGCACCTCCGTATTTCCTTTATGATTACGGTGCTCTATTTGTGAGGTACTTCTGGAAGCCGATGTGGCTTCTCTGAGATACACGAGTTGGTCTTACTATAAATAACTTACCCCTCCGCGATAGATAGATGGACTAAGGCCGACTCATCTCCCGTGTATTACTTAGTATGTTCTTGTGATACGAGAGATTTCATGATGTGGGAATGGGTTATTTCTTGGGTAGAGTTTGCGACCTTATCGCTTGCAATTTACGTCATCGAGTTGATTATGTTCAATACCATGTACGGCCAGATACCACGTAAGCCACATGACCCTACACCCTTAGTCATGCATTATAGGTTCTTAGATTATGGAGTTGCATTTATGAATCGTGTAAGAGAGTTACGCATGGCATTCATACTCGCATCATCATGCAAAACGAGAAATACAAGGTTGCCGATGATGTGCGTCGTAGGTCAGTTAGCTACACCGAGGGATATCTTGTCATGATCAGGTTGAGGCCCGAGAGATACTCTTTTGGGGTCGCTACGAAGCTTCATGCTCATAGTGTCAGGTTTTCCCGGTAGTCCGTGTGGTTGGTGAGAATGCCTACGTTGCGGGTATCCCGCCAGACTAGGGGATCTGTCCCACCTTCAACGTTAGTGATCTGGTCTGGTACCAACCTATGCCACCTATCATTGAGCATCACAGCCCCTTGAGCCTTAGTTGTGAAGTGAGCGAGAAAAGCCATCTACCCCCTCCCGTCCTGTCCCCACTAAGGCATGAGCATGTCGGTACTGGAGGAGGTAATTAACGCTGTAGGGGAGCAGATGGACCGCAAGTTTTTGGTGCACTAGTAGGGTCGACCGGCTTCTGACAACACATGGATCTCAGAGGCAGAACTTCGTCGGGCTCAAGCGGAGCTCATCCAACCCATTGAAGATATCATTGGCTTTAACTCGTCGGAGTCGAGTTCTTCCAACCCCGGGAGGTGATAGAAATATATGCGGCCGGCAAGGCAATCACACATTCCACATCTCGTTCCATGTTCATTAATAGAACATATTCATTATAGTGCACGTGTGATGTGTGTAATGAAGTCCATGAATACATGATCGGACTTAGTGAATTATGATGAGATCGTAATACGGAGATCACTAGCCTTTAAGCATGTGTTCTAAACATTCTTATTCAAAGGTTACGTGAGAAGGACATTGAAGTATCCGGATACAATAGCACTATCTAGCCTCACTCATATGATGGGTATGGCCGGTCCTGTAGCCATTAGTGTGGCGACACTAAGGATAGATAGCGGGTGCTCTTTTGTGGAAAGAGTTCACTGAATTGATCCGTACGAATCCCTGGATGGTATTGTACAGAAATGTCAATCAGGTAGATTCACATCACGGTTATGTAAGTGGTCCTTAGACGTGAGACACCAAAGACGTCTTGTGGACAGACGGTTGTACTTTGGCTATGGCCAACGGGTCTCTAATCATGTGATACTAAACGGTCTTAGTTTGGGTGCATCAAGAAGTACACAAAGGCGATTGAGTGGTCAAGATGGGATCGTCCACCCTCGGTTTAAGAGGTGACAGCTTAAGGAAGATGATGCAACGAAGTCCTTGGCCAAGGTAGTGAAATATCAGAGAAGAGTTCTCCAATGATTTCCGAATGCATCAATACTGACTCAGATGATCGATTAGGGTTTGACAGTTGACCATACCCTAAGTCATCCAAGGAGCGTCAAGTGGATGAGGGATTATACATACACGGTAACTGATGATGAACAGGTTCCATAAGTCAGTCGATACACACTCCTTTGTATCTTCTAGTACATGAGGTGTAGCTTGGCACCCCACGTGTCGGAGTCTCAACCTATCGATTGGGTTAAATTGATCCGACGTTAATTAATCTATATGATGATATAGTTAATTAATTTGGATGGCCAATAAATGTTATTGGGCCGCTGGAGTCGTTAACTAGACTGATACATGGGCCTAGAGGTCACACGCAAATGGTCTTTTGGACGTTGGAAGATATACTTAAGTTTTGGGGGTTTTTATGAAAAATACCCACTTAGTATAAATAGGGGAAGGCCCTGAACTAAATTCACCCAGGCCAGAATTTTTCAGGGGCCTTTCCCCTTCTTCTCTACTCTCCCCACATCCCCTCTCCATCCCTAATGTGATTGGGACGACGTAACGACGCCGACGGAGAAAAAATGGGGCTCGTCAACGAGAAGGAGGAGATCCGATGTGCCGAGGATCGCGTGGATACGTCTAGAGGCTGCACACTTGAGCAGCTCAACTCGTCTCGCTCTGGGATCGAAGAAATCACGAATGAGATTTGTGCAAAGGTACTTCGTTTAATGTTTTTGTCGATGTCGTTCGATTCTCAAAAGTCTTCTGCTGCGCATCATTTTCATTTGCTCATCCATGTTAAGGCCTCTAGAACCCAACAAGAGGATGATGGAGGACTATCCAGTCAATAGCGCCCTGACCCATCACTAATCACTTCGCGGAGCCCAAGCCAACATGAAGAACCCATACTTCCACTATCAGGTTTGAGAAGTGCCATCGTCTTCTCGCTTCATGTTGTGTGTCTTTATGTAATTTTCTTATTTGTCGTCTTCGGATTTTTGGGAGGCCCCTCGTGGGTGAGTGCCGGCCTCCCCCTCATACGTGTTTTATTTTGATTAAATTAGTTGTCATCTTTAGGGGGAGGAAATCCATGTTGGGCTTCTTTGCCCCCTAAAGAGTCCTTCTAAGGGGAAAAGCCCAATAAGCTTTCCCTTACAAGGGGCCCAATTGGGCATCCCATAACGGCCACTCCCTCTCTATAAAGAAGGGGAGGAGTGGATGTGGGAGGAGGAGGCTTAGTCATCTTGAAAATTTCATATCTGTGGTATCATTGGCAGTTATCGTGTGTTTTTTCCCCCATTTTGAAGAAGTTTAATCATGTTTATTTTCTAAAAGAATAAGAGGAAGAAATTGAAGAAAACTCATCTTGAAGATTGTATCATTGGGTTCCTTTTCTGCCAACGATCGTCGGTCTCGTTGGCCTCTCCTAGACTGAGAGTTATCTTCATTCACCGGCACGTCATCGATTCGTTTAACAAATTCAAAGTATTGGAACGATATTTCAACAGAACGAGAAGGTGCGTCGTGTGATCGTGTGCCACCCTCTTGCAAATTATTTCGTTAGAGGAAGATTCGACAAAAGAAGATGGTGAGCTCTGTGACATTCCATCAAGCTCCCTTATTCGTGTTGGTCGGCTCTTCCAAGTTTGAAATGGATTTTTTTCATCTGTTTCTCCTCACCACTTCAACTCTGGGGTGGAGAACTACCTCCTAACGCGTCCGTTGTCCGTCGCCAGTT
Source organism: Wolffia australiana (assembly GCF_029677425.1). Classification (NCBI taxonomy): domain Eukaryota; kingdom Viridiplantae; phylum Streptophyta; class Magnoliopsida; order Alismatales; family Araceae; genus Wolffia; species Wolffia australiana. The sequence goes on from NC_135835.1 coordinate 7,819,494, forward strand.
CTTCGATGAAGGAGTACTATGACAACTTGTCACATGGTCAAATCTCGAACTGGGTTTCTTGCTCGGAATTGGCGTGTGCCAGCCTCAGTGCTTGGAGCAGAACACTGAGCAGCCTTGATCTCTTGCAGCGGAAGCTTGTGCAATTGCTTAAGATCGCTTGAGAGGGGTTAGAGGAGATGTTGGTGCTAGGCACCATCCATGAATAGGGTCATTGCATTGATATCTTAAAGAGTGCATCAAGATTACATGGGGGAAGACAAGGGGTGTTACAAGGAACGAGACAAGGCGCCTTGCGCCGAGGTAATGTCGCTACACCGCCTCAGAGCCACTGCTCCGCGCGCGCGCACCCGCTCTGCTGCTACACAAGCGCGCCGGGCCGGGCGCCGTGCGCCCGCGGGCCTGGCAATCACACACGCCACTCCTACCTTGACGATCACACACGCCACCGGCACCCATGTCAACACTCTAGCGCGCAGTCTGCATGACGTCGCCGCATTCGACGCCACCGAGCTGGGCGCTGAGCTCTCAGCACTACCCGCAGGAGCGCTGCGCGCCCGATGTGACGTCTCGGCGCTCTCTATGTGCCACTTGCCTTAGTCTCCTGGCGGGAGGTCTCCCTACCGCGCGCCCCGCACACGCAATGTGCGCGCTGCCCGTGCGGCCGTTGCGCGGCACCCCACACAACTCCACGTCGCTGCACCCGCGGCATGCCACCCGGCCTGCGCGTCCCGCACCTGCGCGCAGCGCTCGGCGCTGATGCGTAGCACTGGCGCCCGCGCGTGGCGCTTGGCTTTGGCGCGTGGCACTTGGCGCGCGCACGCACACGGCGATCAGCTCGCGCGCCCAGCACGCGCGGACCATAGCTGATCCGTCCCGCTCTGGGCGTGGACGGGCACGTGCGCAGTCTGCCATGAATCACCACCGACAGTGGCAATGGCCTAATAGATCAGGTATTTGGATATCACTATCCATTATGACTCATTCCATAAAATGTCATGAGCCAAATACAACGGACACGCCCTCCCAATAAGCACGCAGGCCTTTGGGCAGGAAATGCCGCCTAGTTAGGGGCCTAACACAACCGCCGAGAATCGTTACATCCATATGATTACGTGAGCAAAGATAGTCTTTATTGGGCCCCTCGGTTATTTATCGCCCAGAAATATTATTTACACTCAATGGAGCTTCTTACAACTGAACGAATATTTGAAGTTTGACGGAACAATTGGATAAGAGGTTGGGTCTTCTAACCCTTCCTTTAGCCATGCGACTCTCAAGGATTTCAACATTATTTTGGGTCGGTTTTTTTCCAAAGTGTTCATTGACGGAGGGGTCTTTTGCCTGCTATTCCCAAAAGCTTCATCGACGTCGACATCTTCTGATCAGCATCCACGACAAATCCATATCGACGGCGTCTTTCTTCCATCACAAAGTGCTACCAATGAGCGGTTACAATTCATGTTGGGGTTGACTAGTAATTCTGGTGAACACCCTTGAAGCCTATCCCTTAATTGTGCGATTGTTGTTGTCCGTGCTCAGCAGTGCTCTCCAAGCACATCCATTCAAAGCAACCTCTTCGGTGATCTTCTTACTTCAGACGTGATTTGTACCTTATTGATCTTGGATCTTCATATCGATCACGACTCCTTGGATCGTCTTGCCGATATGAATCATTTGGTTTTTCTGAAAGCATTCACCAATGACGGCCTGCTTGTACTCGGACGATTTTGGCCTTCTCAATCAGTATCCCACCAGCATCGAGTCGGAAGTTCACATTCTCTCTCCTTTTATTCACAATGTTAATTATTTCTTTCAGTGTCGATCTCTAATTGCTCATTTTCTCGAGTGATTTTAATAATTGATATAGGATTTAGCCACCACCATCGTGTTTGGAAATTATCTTTGACAGTATTTGGATTTGCTCGTTCACGTTGACGTTGTGGACACCCTTGGACGAGAATCGTCCCCCACTACATTGACCCCTTGAGCCGATCACGCAGATCATTGGGGCTTGATTGTGACAAAACCCATCACATGTCTTCCAATTGAGCTGTGTCTCGCGTCATTTGATGATTGACGTACTTCTCGTAACATTTTCTCAAAATCATATACATTTTTCCACTACGTTAACATCACTTTTAGAGTTTTACCCTTCGGACGTAACACAAAGTGTCAATTTCGACCGTCGTACATCACTCCAGCTTTCTAGAACTTTAGAAAGAGTCGCCACCATTGCACCTTTTCTATGATGAAGATGCCAAAAATCAAGGCCAAACAAGCGTTTAACAAATCAAGAGGTATCTCTCATGACCTTGGATCTCATGGGTCAATGAGTAGGAATACAAACTCCTATCTCCAGCCTCCACTGACCGGTTGATGGGGGATGATGGTTTGGGGGGAGCGGGGGAGAGGGATGAAGAAGGACAGGCTTAACCCCTGGCCATCCAATCTCCATAACAAAGAGTTGTGATTAATTTTCAGCAGTGGGCCCCTTTTTCTTTTGGCTATCATATGTCCTCATCAGCTCACGCCATCACATGCCTCGTCAGCATCTAGCCTTTTAGTAGGTCCATCATAGGGTCCCACCATCCCCCTTAGCAGCCACCAAGGAATTAGAAGCATGCAAGATAAAAAGAAAAAGGGCTAGATATAAATTGAACATCCAATCTTCTGTAGAGAATCAGATGGTCAATATTGGATTATTAGTTATAAGCCACCTTGTTCCAATGAGGGCTTTGGGTTGGATCTGCTCAAAGCCTGGTTGATCTCCTATCTCTTTCAATCTAATATTGACCTATTTTTTATCTTCTCACCCAGCCCACGTAAATAAGTTGAAACTTAAAAGGCATGCATTAATCTGTATCAGAAAAATAAAGAATAATTTATGTTATATAAATGTTTTGATGGCGCACGCCATCAAAGATCGTCGACGACGTCGTCCGTACCACCCAACACTGTCGTCGAAGATCAGGTGAAATTGCTCGAATTATCGCGTTTTGTTTTCTTCGTTCTTTCTCGTGTTTTGTGTTTTTCTCGTCTCGTCGTTGTGTTTTTGTCGTGTTTGCGACATGTCCCGTGGTCCCTCATCATCGACACGAGAAGGGTCTTTAGCCATTTTGGGCCCCCTTGTGCCTTGTCTCTTGTTTTCCTTTTCTTTTTATTTTGTTTTAATTTCCCCTTTAATTTTGCAATGAGAGGGCCCATTATATAAGGGCCCCCTTAATGGACCCTTTTCTTCCCCCTTTGTTGACCCAATTGGGGGCCCATTGGCCTCTCCCCTTTATAACGGAATAGGGGGCGCCCTAAACATTCAGACCAGGAAGAACACAGAGAAAGGATCGTCGTTTCTTGTTCTGGTCTCTCCCTTCGTTCAGAGAAGAGATATCAGAAAGGGAGGGGAGAAGAGGAAGATCGAGAGGGGTTGGGATAGGAGTTTAATCTTCTTACCTCTCAACACAAGGTGATAGCCTTGGCCCCTCGCTGGGCAAGCAAATTCGAACCACCATTAGATATTCGGCCGTCACATTGACGAAAGGGGGGGGGGGGGGGGTTCGTCAGAGCAGTGCGAATTCCGTCAGAATTGGACTCGGCAGGATATCCTGGGGGCGTGCTTCTTGCCTCCAAGCCCCGTCGTTGGTTCAAGACTGAACGACCCTCTGATTTCATCGGAGTCAACAAACAACGAGAAGTCGGACGCCGTTCCCCTCGTTGGGCGGCCAGGAAAAGGAATCGCAGATGGCGACTTCAAACTCTGCCGGGAAAATTCAGGTAATAGATGATTGTCAACGCTGTCGGATTTCTTCTACCGATAGAAATTCAGGCGCCGGAGGACTGAATCCCCCGTGAATCCTTCTGCCGACGGACATTCAGGCATCAGTCGCAAGGTGATAAAGTCTTCCGTTGAATCCTCTCTGTGGACGGGAGTTCAGACGCCAGGCGCCAGGTGACCGAAACCTCCGTTGAGTCCCGTTTGTCGATGGATCTCAAGCGCCAGAGAAAGTTAGCTTACCCTTTTGTGCCTTGGTGCCGAATGATTTCCGATCTTGACCAATGAGACTAGACGACCAAATTGGAATTGGGTCACCCCAGACCATTCGCGCTACACAGATCAGTCCACCACAGTTGGGCTAAACTTCCCAGGGGCCGTGTGACCGTCGGTCGATCTTACCACCCCGTCAGTCGTCGCGCTACCGGACGGGAATTCTGCCATGACGGTGAGTCTATCCGTTGCCGCTCGCTCGCCGAAACTGTCCATCGTGCTGGAGTTGTGCGTCCAACACTAACGCGCCGAACACAACCAGTTACTGGCTGGAGCCGCGACCATTGCTGCTCTCTCTTTCTTCCTCTCCTCCGCCCCTTTGCCAACGCTCCGGAACCATCATCACCCGTCGAGCCGCCATCAGCTCTCCGGCGCCTCTCCGCCCCACCCGCTTTGACTGTCGTGACCGTCGATGAACCCTGCATCACGAGGTACGCCGTTCTCTCCCGTCACTAGTTTAATTCTTCCTTGCAGTACATTTTCATCTTGACTCCACCGCGCTCGGGCTAGGTAGGTGAGAGAGGTTTTGAGAGAAAACTACGACTCTGTGAGTGTCTTACCGGTACGGATGAGATCGTTCGTTACGTGAGAGCCCTATGGACTGAGTCTGTTTGGCCGTAGATGCCTACATCGCTCCGACGAGGTTTGAGAGGCCACCGTCGTCGTCACTCGGTGACCCCATCCAAGCTTGGAGCTCGGCGCCTCCCTCGAGTCGGAGCTTGCACGCACGACACGTAGAGCACTCATTTTGGCGCATCGTAGTTACATTGACCGTTAGGGTTACCCGTCGGACAACGACACCATCGACGTTCGATACCACCATCCCTTATTGGTACCGAGCCATCATACTCGGTGCCGACCGGACGACGTCCGACATCATATTTCCCCAATATTTATATTAAATTCAAATACTATCCTCCTCATGAGTGCTCTCTGGCTATGCATTTATCTGATATTGGTGCTTTGTGGGCTCAATTTACCTAGTTCATTGTGGGGGTGTTGCCCTGCTGCTACTTTATCCTGCTTGTGCGCTGCCACATTCTGGCCACTTTTTGGCTTTAGCACTTTGTGTTTGATGGCCTATGGCTAGCTTGAGCACTTTGTTTTCCCTTTTAGGTATGTTTTTCATGAGATCCCAACATAATCCTCACCATCAAAATGTTTCCTATCCATATTGATTCCGCTCAATCTATCTTTAATATTAATTATGTTTCTAGTATAAGGTGAACATGCTCATTTCTTACCAGCTAAGTTTTAAATTAAATCCTATTAGTCCATGCACTGTCTTATTGAGTTGTTGATGGTACTTTAAGTAGCTAGACTCCTCCACACATATCTCCCTCTTTTTATGCACCTCTCTTTCTCTCATGCATCTCTCTCTCCCTTCATTTATATATCCCTGCATCCCCTCTCGCTCTGAATTTTCTCTCTTTATGCATCTCTCTCTTTCCCTCCCTCTTTTGGTTTGTATCTCTCTCACTTTTGGCATGGCTATTTCTCCTTGCATTTATATATCTCTCTCTGCATCTCTCTTACTTTCCCTGCATATCCCTCTCTCCATGATAGCTATATCTCTTACCTTTTGTAGATCTTTCTAACCCTTCATATCTCTTTCTCCATGTATATCTCTCTGCACGTCTCCATGTCTCTCCTTCTCTCCCATTTCTGATTTTCTCTCTCTATATCTTTATATATATCTCTTGCTCTACTACTCTTTCTCTCTTTTGTATTTCATTATATTTCTGCATCTCTCACTCTCCCTGCATCTCTCTTTCCTAAAATAGATATCTCTCTCTCCCTACATAGCTATGTATCCTTGTGCATCTCTCCTTCTCTCTGTCTCTCCCTTTTGTTCTCTCATTATTTATCTCTCTCAATCTATCTTTGATATGTGTCTCTGCATATATATCTCTCAATTTCTTCATATCTTGATCTCTCTTTCTGAATCTCTCTCTTTCTCTCTTACTGCTTAACTCTATATCTGTGCATGTTTCTTCCTCTCTCCATGTATAGTTATCTCTCTATTTCTTTTTATCTCTCCCTCTCTCTATATCATTCACTCTTTGTTTTTCTTTCTTCCTCAATGCATGTCCATACGGCTTTCGATGTCCTTTATATTTCTACTTCTCTCACTTTATATAAACTATGTAGTTTTACTATTTTGAGGTCCAAATTCATAGGTTTTGTCTCTTAATTTTAACTATATCTAAGCATGAACATCATAGGTATTTAATGAATTTGATGCCAGAAGATTGCACACTTCATCAGATGATGTCTTCCCCTCTATAGAACAATATAATTAGAGACTACGTGAGTTCAGCTTCTCTTACAATAGTTTAAGAACTAAAAAGATAAAAGTTTTGGCCATTGTAAAGTTTTTACCCTTGGATTTTGGTGTGAAATGCTTCAATACTAATATTTTTTATACTTGCATGACCCCATCTTATTCTTAAGATTGAGTAGTAAACTTATTGGGCAGTTAAGAATCTGAATATTATGATTTTGTTCCACCAAAATCCTTGAGTGACATTCTGATTTTTATAGATTTTATTTGGTATTTGACGAAATTTTATGAAATTAAATTCATAAATAAAATAATTTTTAATTAAAAATAAAAATTGAATTTATTTTCATATTTCAATGACTTTTTTTATTTTTCTACCCCTTCCTAGAATTTAATGCCACACTGATCAGAGCAGATATTAAATTATGGGAGAAAGAAAATTGGATGGGAAAGATTGTCTCAGATTCAAACAATAATTATCTAATGATCTAGAAGGCTTTTGGGATCAAAATTTTGAGGGTATTTTCATCTTTGTTTCCTCTATCAACCCATCATCTATGATCTATCAATAAAACCTCCATACATATATATAAGACACCCTTGGAGTTTGTTTCTAATTAAGATTATTGAATTGATATCCTCATTCAACATCTCATTTAGGTTCACTTATTCATTCCAAGAGCGGAGGATTCAAGGATTGACATTCAGATCAAGACAAGTGAACAGAAAGCACCACTCACCTCCTTAGGAATATGAGGACAAGGTTAATACGATCTTCATCTTTTTTAACTCTCACTTTGTCCTTTTTCTTAGATTATCATCCAAGATAGCCTATATTTTTGCCATCAAACATGCCTCCAAAAAACTGTCTCTCGTGGGTGCGTATCCATCACCATCTCCATCACAATCAATCATGTGATTTCATTCATCTATGTATCCACCACTCAGGACAGTGTTTTTTACTGTCACCTATCTTTCCCAGAGCGCATGCTAAAGTATTTTAACTATAATTCATTATTATTATTTCTAATTATGAATTTCCATATTTTTTCAAAGACTATTTAATAAAAATTTAAACAAATTAGATCGAGTATGATTAGTATTTTCTGACCTTCCTAGAATTTTTTTAATTACTTTTTGCTGATTGGTTTCATTAAAAAGATATAAAATAATAAAAGTAAAGTTAAAAAGGACTGATTCATTAATTGCACATCGTGGATTTAACCTTTACTTAAGTATAAATATGCCTTAAATGATAAATTTAACCCTTATTTATGGTTCATCAACCATCATTGGTTGTCTTGTAGGTATAATCCTTCATCATCTCAAAACTCCCATATGACTTGGGGTCTAGTTAAAATCAAGCCATAATCAATCATCCCAGTTAGTACTAACGCATTAGGATATCATTAAAGAACTCTTCTTGGTAAATGACTTGATTACTTCATGTTCCTTAAGGATTCTTCTCTTATATTGATGCCAAAAGATTCCATCTTAACCTCTCAATCACCTGTAAACTTCTTATTGCATCTGAGCTAAGATGGTTTGGAATTCTATGATTGAGAACTCCGAAATCACTCTAAACTCAATTTTCTGTCCGCATATTATATTCAATATCTCATGTCTAAGGACCACCATAAAATGAATGAATAAGCTTTAAAATTAATCATAATATAATTTATGGATGCATACTTATCAATCAAGTTAAATCTTTTCCCTAAAAATCACACCCAATATCTGTCATTAGTGTCTTTACATTAATGGCTACGGGATCAACCATACTCATAACATGCATCATGACTAGAGAATATTTTTATATCTGGATATGTTGATGCATTTCTCAAGTATCCTTTGATGGATTATTTTGAACAAATGCTTAAAGAATAATGATCAATGTATTTTGATCTCATCATAAGCATTGCATGAATTCATGGACTTCAGATATAAATAATTGCATGGACATTATAATTCATATATATTGTATCAATCAGTATAAAACAAGAGGTGGAATGTGCAATAGACTTTAAAGTGACATATATTTCCAAAAAAAATCCCCTAAAATATGAGTGTTCGTGAGATGCCTCAAAGGCAATTAGAACTATGTTATCTTGTTGATCCTCCTCACTCCAACCCAAAAATTTCTGATTAATTTTATCTTAGTATAGGATTCCGTGAAATAAAGTACACATTGGGTTCTCTAGCCTTTATTTGGAGGAAACTAAATATATTCTGGTCGCTGAAAATTTTGAACAAAATCATAATGGTGATTCAAAGCCTATTGATAAAATCAAATGTGCAATGAGCAGTTCAAGTGTGAAGCCTCCAGATGTATCCACATGATACATGGCATGTTGGATCTCTTACATCATCTTGACAAGCCTCGTTCTTGCTTCACCATCATATTTACATTCTCCCTAACAAATCAAGAATGGAGAGGAGAAAAAAGGAGAAGTGGAAGAAGGCTAGGGCCTTGAAAATTCTTGCCTTGTGACCTTCATTCAAAGCCTTCCCTTATTTATACAAAGTAAGATTCTCTTTTTCCCTCAACTTTAAGCATATATTTTAATGTTAAAAAGATGTGATCCTCTAGGCTCAAGTATCAGTCTATTGAATAATTACAATGGACCAATAACATTTAATAGCCATTCAAATAAACTAACTATATCATCAAATATATTAATTAACGAGAGATCAATTTAACCCAATCAATGTATTGAGTTTCCAGTCCATGGGGTGCCAAGCTAGACTTCATGATCTAGAAGATCCAAAGGAGTGTATTTAATAACTCATGAAACTTGTCTTTCATTGGCTAATGTGTGCATATAATTCATCATTCATTTAATGCTCCTAGGATGACTTGGGTATGATCAATTATAAAACCCTAGTTAGTCATCTTAACTAGTATTGATGCATTTGAAAATAACGGGAGAACTATTCTCTAATATTCTAGTGCCTTGACCAGTGACTTCATTGTGTCATCTTCCTTTAGGTATCTCATCATATACCAATTGTTGATTATTCCATCTTGACCACTCAATCATCCTTCTAAACTTATTGGTGCACTTGAGTTAAGATTATTTGTAATTCCATGAATATGAACTCGTATGTCATAGTCAAGGTGCAACCATCCATTCACAATAGGTATTTGGTGTCTTCGCTCTAAGGATTACTTAACACAACCATGATACTATCAACATGAGTGAAAGGTTGTTATAATACAATTCAGTGATTTACATGAATTGATTTAATGAGATATTTTTGCTAAAGACCACCCACTATGTGTCCTTAGTGTATTCACCCTAATGACTATGAGAGCGGCCATACTTATCATATGAGTGGGAGTAGATACTTATCCTTCTTGAGTATCCTTCCAATAGGAATATTTTGAATGCATGATTAAAGAATAGTAATCTTCTTATTTTGATATTGTCATAACTTGCTAAGTTGGACCATGTATTCATGCTCTTCATTATAAGCATCACATGTGCACTAAAATGAATACATTAGACTAAAAAATTATGAACCAGATGTCAAATGTGTAACTCTCCTATCGGCCACATATATTTTCATCAATATAGCTAGAGGTTCTATCCTTGTTTAGAAACTTACTCTTTTAAGGGGCACCACAATCCATGGAATCCCCTCAACTAATACACATACTCTTTGTGTCTACTTGAAAGACATTTAGGATGAATGATACCATGTTGAGCACTCAATTATCTTTTTGAACATCTTGATGGATTTAAGTTATGACGATTTACAGTTTGATGATTAAGAACTCCTAGATGATAGTCAATACGCCGCTAACCATCCACATAGTATTTTTCAGTATCTCATGGATAAGGACCACTTACACAATCCTACAAGAATACGTTTGATTAAAATTTTCGTATGATACCATTAAGTGATTAATACATATCAACAAACTATTTTTACTAAAGAGTATCCATTCTATATCTTTGCTGCCTTTGCACTAGTGGGTATCGATCATTAGCATTAAATGTTGGTGAAAACCAATCATTAAAGAAGAAACAATCTGGCATCATGATTAGCAATGCCATAATTGCATTTAATGATAACAAACTCTCCCCCCTTTTTAATTTGCCGGTGATGTGGCCCAACCAGAAAAAAAGACACCCTTTTCTTTCAATCAATGCACACCTGGAACAAGACTAACAAATTCAAGATAACTGATTCTTACATCCTTTGCCTGGTCAAAAATACTGATGTGATAGATGTGTCCTGAGATACGTGGTGCACAAGTGTCTTTATTTTGCTGGTTTTTTAAAACGTTCCGATGCACTGCCACATTGCATGCCCTTTTCCTTAACATATTAACAGGACATTAATATATCGTTATTAATTTTTTTTCCCTTTTCCTTGAGGAGAAGTGGCATGACGAAGTCATTGATCATGGATGAAGTGGACCAATCTGAACCAATCATGGAGTTTAATGCCATGACGAAGAAAAACCTCAAAAAAGGACATGATGGCACTGAGGAGGATAATGATAGAGAAATCTTTGAATTAAATCAACAACTAGGACAATATCAAGGCTAGATATCTGGCGATCCAAAACTTTGGTTGAGCTGAACTTTGTAGGATATCTTCATCTTTTTGTCATCTATCCATTTGTAGGGTTATAAATTGTGGCCTAAATCTTTTTAAAAACCTCTTTAGGCTTATTTCCTCCTACAGAAACAAATTAAAAGAGAGTGAGGTTTTGAAGGTCCTGCATGAGTGTTCTTAGCGCCTTTAGTGCTTGAAGATGGTCAACAAACAAGTGGGGAGGCTGATATGCATCAGAAAGATGCCTTGACCCCAAAAGAACATAGGGATCTAAGGTTAGTACCTTGCATTACATTGATTTATCTACAACACATTCACTTAGATAGAACATATCCATTTGATCATCACTATCCACCAATATCCATCACTTAGATAGATCATATCCATTTCATCATCGCTATCCACCAACATCCATCTGATGCAGGATGACGACGGACAGCGGAGGTGGGCGAAGGGCATGCAAATGACGACAACGGGTCGTCGCAATGGAGAGGAGGAGGATTTGCCGTCCGAGTGGTGGCATGGCGATAACGCGGCGGTGCTGAAGACAACAGGGGTGAAAAAGAAACTCTTTTTCTATTCCAAAATCCACCAACCGTTCACGCCAAGGGAGGGGGTTTTTATAACCTTCTCCCTTGATACGTTTGAGATTACAATAAAAAAATAGAAAACTATTAAAAGAAAGAAAAGAAAAATAAAAAGGGATAAGCGGAAGTTTATCTAGTTAGGGTGGGTGGGGGGGGATCCCCTGTCATTCCTCACCACCATCACTATCCATTATCATCTACAACTAGCATCATGAATCCTCCACCATCTATATCATGTACCATCGACTACATCATGATCCCATCACGTGTTTTCCTCTCTAATCACCAAATAAACCCTTAGCCACTACCTTCCCCCATCTCATTTCTCATTCATTCCCTACATCCACCACCTTCATTCCTATGCCTCATTCTGTCATCTCCATCACTTCTTGCCATCAACCCCTCTTATATTATAATAACTCCTAATTTAAATATTAAACCCTACTTTAAATATTTGTTCTTATGATCCCCCCTTTAATCATCATCTTATCTTATCATCACCTCTCCACATCTTCCTCCATCTCATTCTCTCACTTCCCCTCACTTTGTTCACGTTCCACTATCTACCACTCATACGTGTGTTATTATCCCCATCCTACCTCATCATCTTCATCATATCACTACATCTTAGCATATATGTATTCCTTCTAATCCTCTTAAAATCACCATATCGAGATAGGTATTTCCCCAAAATCCGTTCCATGAGGAGACAACCCATACACATTTGATAGCTTTTACATTTTCATGAGTTTTTGTTTATAGATTTTTCTGATGAAACATCTAATAATGACATAAATTAGCCCCTCTTTTTAGTTTATGAAGAGAGAATATTGATGGTGTGGCATGGATGGAGTGGAGCAGATGAATTAAATGCCTACGCTGGATGAAACAAAGATGGTGGCGGACATGCGCCAACAAGTGATAGAACAGGGGCAAGTGATGCGAATATACCGTTGTTGATGATGTTAGAGATGAGGCATGTATGCTCCAAGAAGTGGCAGAGGTTGGTAGAGGTGTATAGGATGGTGAAAACCTTGGCTATCAGTGATGACTTAAAAAAATACAAACATGTGAGTCATAAAAAACGATGATCACAAATCTCATCACATGAAAAATGGGTCAAGTGGTGCTTTTTCTTCACATGCGTTGATATGAATGTCACTCCATCAACCCTTTGCTCCTGGAATACAAGAACCTATCCAAGAAAAGATTTTGAATCAGTAAGCCACTCTAATGTAACACGACGGATGCCGGGATCAAACGACTCATGTTACACATAGGGAGGGCAAGGGCAATCATGTCATGTAGTGGAGACGATTAATGTGGACGTAATGCAAGTGATGATGGAATGATGAAATCAGTGAGAAGTATATGTCCGATGTCGACAAACACCAACGCCCACTAGGCTACAGTAAGTGTGGCCTAAGAATGCCACTAGGCTCCTAATGACTCGGACGGCGGGTTGAGAGCGAATGGTGTGAGTGCGACTATTGCTGCTCGTACAAGCACCATTCGAAGCACCAACCAAGATCGTACCAATAGAAACCTATGCCCAGTGACATATTCCTATCTATAACTAACCTAACCATGGTGGTGGAGAAACTGTTCAGAGGCACTGAAAGAAATAATAAAACGCTGAAAGGGAGTTGATGAGCATACCAGTAGCGATAGGCGCGTGCGGTGTCTGATTTGGTAGCAGTGGAAGGCGAGCAACACAAGGTGTGATGATGACATAGGTAGGAGTGGCGGCACAAGCAGGTCGACAGTAGGTTAGATGACGGGCGCAACGTTGGGCACGAAAATGGGCAGACTGACTAGCACATGATGGCGTGACAACTGCAAGGCACAACAACAGTAGGACGCAGTAGCAGTAGGGTGCGATGGCGTAATGGCGTGGCAGCACAATGGTAACAAGGCATGACGGCGTCAAGGCACGGAGGTGCGACAGGCGCCAAGGTCAGCCGTGGCTGGATGCGGGGGCGGCGGCGGCCAAGGAGCGGTTGCAGAGGCGGGTGAGGGGTGACCACAGGGCAGCCGATGGGTAGCCATAGGGGCAGGTGAGGGGCGGCTACGGGGGCAGCTGAGGGGTGACCGAAGGGGCGGCCAGGGGGGGTGGCCGAGGGGCGGTTGAAGGGGCAGCCGAGGGGCGGCCCAAGTGTGGCCACGGGGTGGTTGAGGGGAAGTCGTAGGGGCGGCCACGGGGCATTCAAAGGGAGGCTGAGCGGCGATCACGGGGCTGCCCCGGGGAAAAGGCCCAATTAAAGTAATTAGGGCCCCGTATTAGGAGAGAGAGACCCCTAACATGCCCACACATGGGCTCTCACACGCGCAAATGTGTAGGTCCATAGAGCAGTCCGAACACGTGCAAAACAAACAAAAGCAAACAAATACGCGGCCAACATACATGGCCTACTAAACAAGGAAAATGTAAGGAAAGATAATGTCAAACCTTTGCGGCCCATTGACTAGGCCTGGTACTCTGAAGGCTGGGTCTCATGCATGAACCCTCACTCGACAAACTGGTTCGACGGGGTCTTTGATGTTGGATGGTTCCCCATCACACTGTCATAATCATGATTACGAAAAAAAATCTAAGGGTGTATTTTTTAAAATGATGGGGGCTCTATTTCTAGATCCAAGGGGATGGATGGATGGATAAAGGAGGTAAATTGTTTTCGATTTGAATGGACAAATTTATTCAGCTCAAAACTCCAATGTCGTTAGGTAGCACCGTTTGAATTTGATGACATGTGAGCCATCTAATATATGTATCTCCTTTGATCTTCTCTCTCCTCTGTTTTGTGTAGCAAATTGTCAACATAGCACACAATCCTTGGAGAAAAAACAATAATTTTTTTAAAAAATATTTGAATTAATTTTAACATTATATTATCATATAATTTTATTTTATTTATGAATTTAACGTCAATAATTCCAAAAAATACTAAAAAATCAAAAAAAATACATTTTCATTCCAAAGATATAAAAAACTATTCATAAAAATAAAAAAAATCTATATTTATACTTTCTAAATTATGAGAATATTTTCTTTATGAAATTAGCGTTAGAAAGTTATTTGAAAATACCAAAAAATACAGAAAATTTTAATCTACCCTTCAAATGTAAGCCTAAATAACATTGTGTCACAGTGATTTCAGTGAGAATTGCACATAAAATACATGAAATTGCTATCAAAATTAGATGTTTATTTGATATTATCAGTTAGGAAGTGTAAATTATCAAAGTTATTTAAGAATGATTTTTGAATTTTTAGGTATGCTATTTGGTGTCTTGAAGTATTGAGGATAGGCAAAAGAGAAGTTGACAGGCTTTCTTGAAGCAGAAAAAATTTTGTGGTCCTAGCATAAACTAAAGACCTAGGGGTAACTTTTATCTTCTTAAATTGCCTCAACTCCTTTATCGTTATTGATCTATATTATTCTCATTTCTTCACATTTTGTCTTATAATCACATCTTAACCTGGCATTATCACCTCACATCATTAAATCTTCACTTACTTTTAAAATCGTAATTCAATTGTTTTCTCACTCCTATCTCTTTGTACGCATTCTGTTTCCATCATCACCTTATTACTTATTCATCCATCTCATTCTTTTATTCTAACTCACTATGTTCACGTTTTACTATCTTTTATCTTATTAATAGTCATCTCATTCTTATTAAAAAGTAATTATCACCTTCTTACATCATCATTTCCATCATCTCAGCATCTCCCATTTTAAACATATATCCTCTCCTACCTTCATGGCAAGTTCAAGGACATTAAATCCCCAATCATCATTCCCCATGGGGATGAACTGTACTCATCACTAGCATGATTTGTTACCTGAATACATGTTTTTCTATAAATTTATTGATTCAACTCAAAAACAGCAATGACGTAATTTCAATCCTAATTTTGATCTTATTAATTTGCACTATTGCTAGAGAATGGTTACTATTATGGGTCTTATTTATTTATTTGTAATTTTTTTATATTTTGCTAAAATTCCTTAGGGATGTTTGAAATCAAGGAGAGTCATGAAAAAGTCAAATGGAAGGCATAACTTTATTTATTGTTGTTATCTTCCTTGAATTTTTATTGATTATTATTTTTATGTTGAACAGTAGAAGATCACTAAGACAACATGACTTAGGAAATAAAGCAGATGGATAACAAAATTCCAAAATAGATAAAATGATCAAATTGATGATTATATGATAAGTGGAATTGCTCATGATTAAAATATGGTGAAAATAATACAAAGATTAAAATGATATTCAGTTTCTTTGGGCATGAACCGCTTTATAACATTAATGCTCCCACCAATGAGGGATTCAAATTGAAAATCAATCATCATATGATTCATTCTTTACAGAATTTTGATTTTTTATGTAATAATATTCATATAAACATTTGGAATATTTTAGTCACATTTGCCTGACTTTTAATTTTTTTATGTCAATAATATGAGATAATGTCATTTCAGTGTTAGAGGTAAAACTTGAAGTTTGTTTAAAGCATTATCTACCAGTTTTTGTTCTTGGAAAGAAATGGATATCACATTTTTAAAAATATTCAGTTAAAAAAGTGAATACTTACGATATTTTTGTCAAGGGTTCAATGAATCCCTAGTTGAAAGATGGAAAAATGAAGAAATTACCTAGGAGATATCCTCACCACAATTTAGAAGTTTGGGAAAATTTTCAAACCTTTATGCAAGTTTGAGATATAAGACAGAAAGAGATTAAGACTGCACGTGGAAGCACACTTATGCATAAAAATTGAAAATTCGGATGAATCTTTAAATAATTTGAAACTCCAGTAGATAATGACTAATATTCCACCACTCTCAGCTGTCATGGATGAAATGTAATTCATAGAAAAGGTGGAATGATTAATGTATGTGCTGTTGAACCCGGCTTACGAATAAAACAATTAGTTAAAGCAGCCTCCAATTTAACCACACAAGAAGATAATTTTACCTCTCATGATTCACCCCATTGATGAACCCAAAATGAGTCCTGAAAGCATGCACATTATAAAGCCATTCTGGCATCATTTTATTAATATTATCTTCATTATTATATGAAATTTAATCTCATGCATTAAATGACATGGTAAAATAGGAAACAATGTATATGCATTACTACATAAAATAAATGAAATTTAAAATAACATAAATTAATTAATCAATATGTATAGGTATAAAAGGGCGTGTACATTGTATGAATGACCAAAATTGGGGCTATGTCAACAAAAACATGGCATTCCCTTGGAATGGTTATAATGATGGTAATGGGGGTGGGCACTTATGGTGCAGGCAGTCTACGGGTAGATATAAAGGTGGAGGTTCCCATAACACCTCTTTAAAGGACAATATTGAGACAAAATGTCATGACAACAATGCCCATGATGCCTTCCATTGATGGTTGTAGTTGAAGGTAATGCTCAAAGTTAATGATGTGATGTGGAACTTATGGTGGCGGAAGAGAATCAGAACAGTAATCAACAATGACAAAATTATATAAGACTCGCACATGATGTCTAAAAACTTCTCTTTGAGCTGACATGAAATTTTATCTTGTACTTGAGTATCCAAAGGATAACCAATTAAACATATGTTGTGTTATAGGGTGTGATTGACTATTTGACATGATTCATGTTGAGATAATAAAACAGAGTGAGACATACCAAAATTTTTTAAGGATGATCTAATGATTGATGGGAAATTGCAAGGAAATCTCGTTCCATGTTCATTATTATATTTATTTGATATAGTGCACATGTGATGGTTACTAAGTATTTCATTAATACATGATCAGACTAACTGAATTATGATGAGATCATAATATGGAGAGTACTAGTCTTTTAGCATGTGTTCTACATATTCCTATTTGAAAGATACTCGAGAAGGACATCAAAATATCCTATCTCACTCATAAGACAAGTATTGTCGGTCCCGTAGCCATAAGTGTGGAGATAGCCAAGATAGATAGTGGGTGCTCTTTTACAGAAAGGGTTCTTTCAATTGACCCGTACAAATCCTTGAATGGTATTATACTAAAATATCTTTCAAGTTGATTCATGTCGCAATTGTGTAAGTGGTCCTTAGACCTGAGAAACCAAAGACGTTTTGTGGATGTAAAATTGTACTTATGATTATGAGCAACAAGTTCCTTATCACAAAATTCTAAACAATCAAGGTTCGATTGCATCAAGAAGTTTACGAAGATGATTGAGTGGTCAAGATGTGATTGTCTGCGCATAATACAATAGAGACAACTCAAGGAAGATGATGACATGAAGTCCTTGGCCATGGTAGTGAAAGAGAAGAGTTTTCAAATAATTTTCATGCGCAACAATACTAACTCAAATGATCAATCAAGATTTGAATGTTGTCCATAACCTAAGTCATTCAAGAGTGTCAAGCAAATGAGAGACTATAGGTATATGGAAAATAGTGATATATAAATTCCATGAGTGAGTTGATATACTTATTTATGTCTACTAGAGCATGAGATGTAGCCTGGCACACCGCGGCTAGATACTCGATCTATTGATTGGGTTAAATCGATCCGGCATTAATTAATCTATATGATGATATAATTAATCAATTCGGAAGGTCAATAAAGCTTATTGAGCCACTAGAATAATTAACTAAACTGATACATGGACCAAGAGGGTCACATGCAAATGGCCTTTTGGACATTAGAATATATATACTTAAATTTCAGGGTTTTTTATGAAAACTTCATACATAGTATAAATGGGGGAAGGCCCTGAACCAAATTCACCCATGCTAGAATTCTTCGGGGCTCTTCCCTTTCTTCGCCCTTCTTCCCATATCTCTTCCCTATTTCTGATGTGATCGAAATGATGTAACAATTACAATGTAGGGTGAAAAAAGGTCGTCAAGGGGAAGGAGGAAATTTGATATGCAAAGGATTGTGTAGATACATCTAGCGGCTGTAGACTTATGCAGCTCGACACATTTCACTCAATGATCTAAGAAATCACGGAAGTGATATGTGCCTTGGTGATTCCATTGAAGGTTTTGTTGATGTCATTTTGATTTCGTTCCAAGTTTTCCACTACAAAATGTTCTAATTTTCATCCACAAATCAAGGCCTTGTTACCCAACAATCATGATGTATGCAGTTAAATCTATAATCGATTGATTCCTTGATTGAGTCTATTGAAATCACATACTCCTCTAGCTTCTAGATGTGTCAACACATTCCTTGCTACAAAGAATATCCTAGACATCTTCTTAAATGACACTATTACAGATCTGAGATGATATCCTCAACATTGTAATCATACACACGGAAAAGGTGCTCAAAGCAAAATAACGAAAAGGTTGAGGTGCTCTTGGGAAACTTGCTACTATGCTTTGGAAAAGGTACTTTTGTCCTTACATGAGAATTATAAAAAAAGAATCATATTATGCTTAAATCTTAAGTAAATCGTCCAACCTCTAGTAAACCTTATGTATGACCCTCTAAGGCTAAGTACCAATCCAGTCATTTTTTAAACCCATAAACTAATAAAATATAATACATAAATTAATTAACTATTGATCGATTGAATCTAACCCATAGGTCACGTCACCATCACCTGCGGTGCCAAGCTACAACACATACATTAGAAGTTACACATGAGGTGCCGAGCTATTAATTCTTCCGTGGAACCTTCTTATCATTAGTTACTATGAGCGTATAATCCTTTATCCATGCCACACTCTTATGATAACTTGGGGCATGGTAACCTTCAAACCTGATTGTTACCTGGATCAACTATAGTCATCATATCAGTGAGATCAAATAATATCTAATGTTATTCTTTCCAGATATTTTGATGCCCATTTTAAGTATCATATGAATAAGAATATTTAGAACATATGTTTAGAGATAAATGATCAATGTATTGATAACATGAAAATAAGAGCTGATAAACGGTTAATTTGTGGCTTATATTTGTGGCTTTTAATGCTTATAAACATTAATTTTAATGCATGTTATCATGTTTCTAGGTTAAAAGAAACTTTTCCTTGAATTTCATATGAAACAATACTTGGGAAGAATAATTGGTCAATTTATACATTTTAAATGGTTTTAAAATGAGGATTATGAGAATTTAAATGCTTTTAAATTGACCTATTTCTATAAATAAAATAAAAATAGTAATAAAACTTATTTTAGAAGCTAATAACACATTTGTTTCGCATTAATAACCTTTTTCTTTCATTTTATATCAATTGTTTTCTTTTACAAATGTTTTTTTTTAATTTAAACTGGCCCTTATTGGGCCAGTTTTGGGCACTAACTGTGAGAAGGAGCGCAAGGCGCACGAATGAAGCACTCCACACGCAGTACCAGATAGGCGAATCCTAAGATGAATTTACGTCCTGAGTGCGCGACACGCACGTACACGATTTCGTGCGTGTCGCGCACGAAAGGAGACACGCGAAGGCCCAAAGAGCGAATCGCATCGCGTTGCACGTCCAGCGTACAACGCAAAAAAGATTAAAGTTCTAACGGAATCGGAAGAACTTGTTCTTCCGATTCCGCAGCAATAAAAGGGAGAAATCGAGAAATTATTGATCATTGTTGATTTTTAAAGCTCAAGGAGAGATCCCTAGCTCCCTTGAAGACTCAAGATTCAACCAAGAAGAATTTGAAGCTCGATTCGTGGAAGAAATTCGCAGATCCGTCGCCGCAAGTTTCAGGAATTTCAAGTCAAAATCGGAATAAAATCTTCAGCGTTCGTTGCTCGAAATTCGCCTGGATCGATTCTCTGCTCGTCCTGGTATTTCTAGGTGCATTTTGAACATATTTTACGCTTCATAATTTCCCCAACTTTTCTAGTTTTGAGAATTCCGTTATGTTTGCCGTTGGTTTTTGAATTCCGATTTTAATCGTTTTTTTATGTAGATGTTAGTTCGATTTAGAATCAGTTAGTCTTAGTCGATTATCAAATTCCTGTTGGCAACCCTACCTGTTGCTTGAATCGCATAAATCGTGAATTCGATTCACGATTTCGTTCTTCTTAAATAAGCAAATCGTGAATCGTATTCACGATTTGCTATTTTAGGATATAGTTACAATTTGGTATTAATTGGGATAAAATAAAAATATAATAAAAATACTCTTAGAACTAGCATAAAACTTAGTTTTCTGATTCATTAAAAATAGTAAAACACCCTATGAAAAATAAAACAGATTAAAGAAATAAAAAAATCTTAGAGTTGAATCCATTTAAGGAATCGATTTCAAATTAAAAAGAACAAATATATATATAAAAAATTCAAAACGACTAAAGATTCTAAATCAACTAAAAAGATAAAATAAGTCATTTTATATCTCTGTTATTTAATAACAGAGAATCATTAAAATCACTTAAGTTCAGAAGGATAGAATGTTAGTTAAAATTTACAAGTATTAGCATTTAAATAAGAAATTAAAACATCATTTCATTAAGGTTTCAAATTCAAAACCCTAATTAGAAAGAAAATTGAATATTTCCTATCACCTCCCTAGGGTTCGACCCCTTACTCAAGCATTAAGGGAAAAACAAATTTTAGTGATTAACATCAAAAACACCTAAATAACGACATATCAACGTGCATTTTTGAGGTTATCATGTATCGTGATCTCATCATAGTTGACTAATCATTGCATATATATTTTAAGACTTTATTATAAACACAATACTTGAACAATATCGAATTTGATTTTTTTCAATGAACTTAAAAGACACATAAAAGAGTGACTGGCTGCAAACCATATATTTGTCTCACATGTGCCTTATTATTATATTATAAAATCTTTCCATTAATATACCACACAGTTAATATTATTCCTACAACTATATTATTATAATGCTATTTCTATAATAATATTACAAAACTATACTTTATAATGTTAAATAAAATAGCATTACATTATTTCTGCAATGTTAAATAATGTTTAGTCTTTGCATTCATAATTTACAGTATCATATAGATAGAGATAAATATATAGGAATTTTCCAAAATAGTTAAAGCTTTGTATGTTACTAATTATCAAAATACCCATAAAATTTCCTTTATTTCTCCATGTATAATAAAGTTCAAACATTCCACGAGTTCAGGAAAACCAAAATCTAAGCAAACATTTATTTATTTATTAGTTTTAGATTCAAATCCTCAAGTTAATCCATCATACAGCGTATTCAAAATTTTATCTATAATTAACATATCGAAATAGACTCGTTGGGCCGGCTATGTCAAGTAATCCGACCAGGCCTTTTCGTTAGGTCCGGTCGCCGGATCCGACCAGACCTCCAAACCCGGTTTCGGGATACCGATAAAATTCTTACAAAAAACTAAATCCTTGTGAAAGGTTTCATCGAATATCCCCAGAATAAACATTTAAACCTTCCTAAAGATCAAATAATTAGTGCTACAAACGGCAGCGTAGGGACCGATTAATCAGCAAGGAAATAATTTTCAAACAAATCACATAAAATTAGGCCGGCGAAAAATATCTTCAATAACCGCTGCACTTTTTCAAGTCTATCCTTTTTCTCCAAACAGTCGGGGATCGGACGGCTGAGATCGTCCGAAACTTTAAAATCACGGATACGAGCGCGCGTCTTAGCGAGAAACGTGGAACTTCGAACGCCCCGGAGAACCTTCTCACGGCAGACAAGAGAGAAGAGGATAGGGTAGAAAAACTACGTACCTCCACCGTGAAGAGCGGAGACTGGCGAGAAGATATGCCGGTGATACACAGCTTGTGCGGGCGTAGCGGAAGAGATGACGAGTCTTGGGGCGTTTTCGGATCCCCCCTCTTCTCTCCTCCGCGCCGGGTCCCCCGGCAACCCGGTTTCGGCGATGGCGGATTCAGATCCGAAAACTCGCCCGAAACCCTCGTGCTGAAGGCAGACCTGCGAGGAATGAGAGGAGGGGAGGTCAAGATGAAGGTAGAGGCCGGAGTTCTCCAACTGTGGGGGGAGCAGAGGATGACGCCGACGACGAGGGACGGGAGAGGCGGCGAGGCCGAGGTGCGCCGGTTCCGTCATCGGATTCCGTTGCCGGATGACGCCGAGGGAGATCTGCTTCGGTCTGTTGTTGAGAAGGGAGTCCTCGTCATCACCGTCCCCAAGAGAGACGTTGTCGGAGCTGTCGAGTCGCCTGCGTTGTGCTTGTAGCTAAACTTGGGTAATTGGTTTGTTTTGTGGGTTTCTTGTGGTTTGCGTTTACCGTTTTGTGACAGAAAACTTTCGTGCATACTAGTGAGATATATTTAATATAAATGGACTAAAGTTTTTGATTAGGGCCGAAAGGGGTGTTTTTTTCACATCTTGGAGCCCCTGGAGATCGCGATGTCCGCGTAGGGAGCTAACTGCTGGACCCTTACAAAGTCGCAGGTTGCGAGAACTGAAAGCAGAGAAATGAAGAAGATGATGTCAGATGATGTTCTTCCACTCTCTCTTCATCACTGGATAATTTCGCTGGCGGTGAAGAGCAAATGGTAGATTCTCATCTAGGACCTCAAACGAATTAATAGTCAATGATTTTTCATTCTGTGTAATGAGTTATGAAAGGATTGTAGTATTAAAACTTTAATTCGATTCTAAATGGCTGGATTGAAGGCGAATCAATTCGATCTATCGAAACAGTTTCAGATAAAATACAGGTGCGCTCATTCAATTTAACCACATTGGAATTTGGAAGCATCATAAATTAAAAAAATGAAGAGGGAAAGATGATCAAAATATCAGTCTCGTAAATCTCATAAATGTGGGGGAATAATTTTTCGTCCTATCGGTCCGAAATTTTTGCCGCGTCATTTTGTTTCGATTTGTGACAATAAAATCCGTTAACTAATGATGTATCTAATAATAGCGATTTTTCGATCCCGTAAAGATCATGCAGAACAGTGAAAGATAAAGAGAGGAAAAAACCCGCTAGATAGTTTTTCATAAATTATTTTCTGCTCCATGAATTTATGAAAAAGAAAGAGAGAGAGAGAGAGTACCGCAAGTCTGATAGAAAAGCTGCGCAGCTCGCTTTCTGGTCATCCCCAACGCCAGCATGTTCAGCGATTCGTAAGGTGGAGCCCCCGGAGTGTCGAAATGTGTTTTCAGATGCCTGATAATTCGATATTGGTCGTGGGATGACGAGTGATAACGAAGAATAATTATATGATTCAGAACTTACGTCCTTATAGATTGAGTGATCTTGTCGACTGTGGGATCAGACATCGCAGGCGTTGGCGTTTGCGCCGGCGCGGTTTCCTCCAGGAGTTGAGTCCCGTTGAAATCTAAATAGCCCATTTGAAAAATACATAGATTTCAAATAATTGATCGTATTTAAATTAGAGAGAGAAAGATTAGAACCTTCTTCAGGAGTCTTATCCTTGCCAGAGAACTTGCGGAGCTTTATCTCCCGTGTGTGGGGCTCAAGCGGGGCGTCTTCTTCCACTGGATCAAGATTCCCAAGGCTATTTTGGGATGATGAATGCTGCCTTTTCTTCGATCTGCTGCGAATTCAAATCCATCTTTCGTCATCAAAAACCTCTCTGCACCGATTTTTCAAATTTTTGTTTTATTTTTACTAACCTCGTAGAAGCTAATCGAATTTCCGGTTCCAGAGGAAGAAAACTAATGTCTCCCGATCCTGAACCGGGGCCCGATCTTGCGCTACGACCTGAAAATACAACCCGCTCCATCTTCTTTCTTGATTGAGAAGTAATAAATATGTTCTTACCAGAGCTGCCGGGAGTGGCGAACGCGTCCGTCAATAGCGTCTCCGCAGCTCCATGGAAGTCGACGTTCTCCAAGTTAGCCCTCAGTTTCTCGATGGAGGCGTCGAACGTTCGAGACCCCCTCTCGTCGCCATGAACGTCAAACCCCTTCGCGGCAAAGAATCAAAGATAAATCTCATAAATGTAAGCTTTTTTTCAAAAGAACATATCTTACCACATCATAACCAGCTACTCCTTGCGTTCTAGATGGTGATGGCATGTCGCCAACTCTCCCTAGCGAAATCATGGAAAGATCAAAACCAATGGACAAGAGTATTCTCCATGAGAGATGAAGATTCGGACCTGGTTGTCTTCTCGGCGGAGTTTCCCCGTCTCTGAAGTTTTTCACCAGCTGCGGGGGATAATGTAATCGTCGAGTGGTGGGGTCGAGACCTGATGATAAGATCGATATGGTAGGAATGATCATGCGCTCGCTAATCTCGATTAGCTGTTTTGAATTGTGCTTCTGCTGGATGATTAATGTTAGTCGGGTGAGTTGTTTGGATCCGGAAGCGAGGTTAAGTTTTAGATTAAGTTGACCTTCGTCTGCCTTGGCCTGGTTGAAACTGTATCGTGTGTATCCTGCAACCATGTATGGAAGTCCTCCGCCGGGATGATAAGAAGACCGCTGTCCATGGCGACAGGACGAAATCGTGACCTTCCTTTCCGCTTGCCTGGCCGAAGATCGTTCATATCCACGCGCTTCTAATCAAATTTTTTGAAAACACTTAAATATTCTTGGAAAAACCATAAAGCGGTTCTAGCTTTTCAAACTTTAAAAGCTTAAATTAAAAAATAAAACTCAATTAATTGAACAAATTAGAAATCCTGGAAAATTATAAACAGAGAAAAACAAAACAAATGAAAACTTTAAGGTATTCATAAAGTGTAAACACTATTTTCCTTAACCAACTAGAGGACTTAATCAGAAACTTAAAATTAAAAATTGCTTAGAGAAACGAAAATTTTGATAGAATTTTTCTTTCGATCAGGAATTTGTTTAATCAAACAATTTACGAATGTCGAGCTCATTAGATAAGTACTACCACAGAAGACTCCGGTTCCCGGTTTCCCTCCAGTTCTTCTGCTGGGGTATCCCCTGTTCTCTCGGCTCCTTCAGCTGGATGCTCCATGATTGGGGAGAAATAAGAAAGGTTGATCTGATCTGCTGTTTTCTTGTCCATCGGAGTAATGCTAATCTGTGAATCGTCGTCTCCTTCGATGTCGAACCTGACGAGGCGCGGAGAGCAGTTTACGATCACGTAGATTAAATGTTCGCCATAAGCGAGAAGATCAAGAGAGGGATTTCTCACTGACCTCTCGAACCTCTTGTAAGCACCCCCCTGCTCTGCCATCGGGCCGAGATCGTCATCCAAGGTGATGTTCGCCGCATCAGCTAAAAGATTTAATATAAAAATATCATCTTACATCAGTGGAATCAAGAGCTTGATTTCAATTATCGCTGATCTTGGCCGTTGAACCCACCTTGGTGCGGCTGATAGGAAGAATCGCCACCTCCGGTATCGACGTTGATGTAGTGTTCTTCCAAGTCGTCCAGTTGCTGTAGTGATATCGAGATGTTCGAGATCAAATAGTAAAATTTTAAAAATCTTCGTGAATAGTGCTTCTGGTGATCAGTTAGATTTTTTCAGAAAGAAATTGTTCATGTATGTACCATGCGAAAACCCTTGCGCGGGAATCCCTCCGCAACGAAGGATGTTGAACGCTCAACTTCCATATCATCGTTCTCTGGCAGCGTAACAGCCTCGTACCTGCGAAACAGGCGGTGGAAGCGATTTCGATGAGAGCGCGATCAGCTCAGCATCAACGTGTTCTTCAAGCATAATCATTGAAATGACCACGGAGGGAACTACATTGATAAATCCTATTTCATATGAGCCGGAAGTTTTATTAGCGTTTTTGGAGAGCTCGAAAGTAGGAAATTCAATGAGCTTGGGTCGTCTGAGATGAGATCTACCTGGCTTGGGATTTTCCCTTCGGAAGAACTGTGGGATCCGGGACAGACTTAACCCTCCATGCATCGTTGATCTCCACCTGATTAATTTAAAACATCTTAGAACAATTCAGACAAGATAAAGACGCATCCCATGGAGTTCAACGGAGCCGAGCGGGATTGCTGGAAAGATAAAACATCAAAGAAACTAAGGTAGGAGTCGTAGTGGAGGATATTCACCAGAAGGCGCGAGACATCATCTGTGGGAAAGGAGTGACAAATCTCGTTGGTTAAATTGTTTCCAAAATCAGGATGCTCAAACTTTGGCATAAAATATGATGAAATCATTTACCGTAAAGAAGCTTAACCTTCCTCTCGTAAACGATAACTACGCCGCCTGAATAGGAGAATGGAAGAGAGAAGGCAGTGCATATGAACGATGGTTCAGATAAAAGAAAGATTGAAACGATGGAAGGAAAGCACATTGAGCTGTAGTTATCTCACCCATGAGGATTCCAGAGAGTCTGAGAGCCATCGGAACGGAAGGATTCAGAATTTCCTCGCTAAGATGAGGCGAAAATCAGAAGAAAGACGCAGCATCAGCAGCTAAAGCACAGTTAAAATGATACATCGCGCAAGACACGCAGATTACTCAAAATTTTCTCACCAGATTTTGATGATATTGAGTTTGCTGAGCTTCTTGCGGTTCATCCTCGCATGCATCGTCGCCGCCATCCTGAAAATCCACTGTCATCTACACATCGTAGCCTCAATTCGCCAAAAAATGATCAGAGAACAAACAGATAGTGTTGAGTTCACCAAATCTGGCCGAGCGGCGCCTTCCTCGCGAGGAGCTGGTGCGAGTAGAACATTCTGGAGCTCTACTTCTACGCTTCGGTTAGATCTTTCTTCTCGGTAGCTTCTGCTCGTAGAAGAGAGAGGAGAGGCAGCACGCCTTGCAGAGGAAGGCTGTCGCCGGCGCGCGAAAATGGAGAACACTGTCAGATAACAAACTGCATGGAATGAATCGCCCAGCCGCGGGCCCACCGAACTGACGAGGAGAATATTCTATGGTTCTCCCTCAACCGTTCGATTCGCGCTCCCCCTTCGAATGACTGACGTGGCGACGAGAAGGCCGTCGGTTTTGAATTGTAGTAGAGAGGACGGACCGTGTTATTGAACGAATTCTTCATAATGGATTCGCGAGAGCATGCCCAATTGAAGCCCAGTTATCAGCCCACCGGATTATAAGTTATTTATTTTATTTTCGAGTCATATAAAAAGGTTAGAGATTGGCCCTGCGAACCCGCTTATTTGATTGGGGAAGATTATAAAACTATTAAAGTCATTTGCCCCCGACTCAATTATTTGATCTGCAAGGTTTGGCAGCCAGCACTCTTCCCTGACCAGTCCCTACCCCATGTCGTTTATTCAGTCACAAGCCACTCTATCTCTGTCTCTCTCTCCCTATATATATATATATATCTCCTACCTATATCTCTCTCTCTCTATGTTCCGCTCTATATCTGTCTGTCGGTCTGTCTGTCTGTCTGTCTGTCTGTCTGTCTCTCTCTCTATCTCCTTCCTATATCTCTCTCTCTCGCTCTCTGTTCCTATCTCTTTCTGTCTGTCTGTCTCTGTCTCTCTCTCTCCGTGTTCCTGTATCTCTGCCTGTCTCTGTCTCTCTTCCTGCGTGTTCCTGTATCTCTGCCTGTCTCTGTCTCTCTTCCTGCGTGTTCCTGTATCTCTGCCTGTCTCTGTCTCTCTTCTTACGTGTTCCTATCTCTCTCTCTCTCTCGCTCCCGCAGTATCCATCAGATTCTCCCTTTGTGCCTATATCTCTGGCATTCTCTCACTGTCTCTCTATCCACTCCCGCGGGAACAAAGCCATGGAAACTTCAGAAAAGAGAAGCAGAGATCACGTCATGATCTTCCCGCTGATGGCCAAGGGCCATACCATCCCTCTCCTTCACCTCTCCACCGCTCTCTCGGCCCGTGGCGTGGCCGTCACCGTCGTAACCACGCCTCTCAACTCCTCCTTCATCCGCCAGTCTCTTCCTCCTCGTCCCCTCTCCAACATCAACCTCGCGGTCCTCCCCTTCCCCCGTCACCCCTCTCTCCCCTTCGACTGCGAGTCCACAGACCATCTCCCCCACCACGACCAATTCCCTCTCTTCCTCCAAGCCGCCGAGTCTCTCCGCGACCCTTTCCGCAACCTCTTACTCGATGTCTCCGAGTCCAACTCCCTCCCTCTCTGCGTCATCTCCGACTTCTTCCTCGGCTGGACTCTCCACGAATGCCGTCGCTTCAACGTCCCTCGCGTCGTCTTCCACGGCATGAGCGTCTTCACAGCGCTCCTCTGCAAAGGCCTCGCCGCCACAAGGCCCCATCTCGCTGCCGGCGACGAGAGCTTCCACGTGCCGGGCTCCCCCCCCGGACTGCTCCTCTCTCGCGATGACGTGCCCGCCATGTTCGATGACGTCTCCTCCGGGGACGACTCTCTCATTCCTCTCGCGCTCGACAACGGGGAAGCCGACTCGACGAGCTGGGGCGTCCTCGTCAACAGCTTCCAAGAGCTGGACGGGGAGTTCGTGCCTTACTTGGAAGCCTTCTACAAGACTGCCCACCCGAGAACGTGGTTGACGGGCCCTCTGTGCCTCTACCGTCATCCCCTTAACGCTATCTCTCGTGCGACTGACCCTTGTCTTGATTGGCTCGACGGGCGGGCGCCGGGGTCGGTCGTGTACGCCGCGTTCGGGACGCAAGCCCATGTCTCGGCGGAGCAGATGGAGGAGGTGTTGCGGGGGCTGGAGATGAGCGGCCAGGATTTTATCCTGGTTGCGAGGACGGTGGAGATGGCGCGGCCTGCTCGGGGGCTTGTTATTCGTGAGTGGGTGCCGCAGAGAGAGGTGCTCTTGCACCCGTCGACTGGGGGCTTCCTTAGCCACTGTGGATGGAACTCGGTGTTGGAGAGCTTATCGGCCGGTGTGCCTATTCTAGCTTGGCCGCTGATTGCAGAACAGACGTTGAATGCAAGGCTGGTGGTGAGTGAGCTTGGCGCTGGGATACGGGTTAGTTCTGGCCATGGTGAGTTGGTCCAGCGTGGTGAGATCTGCAGGTTAGTGAAAGAGTTGATGGGTTCTGGAGAGAAGGGAAGAACAGTGAAGAAGAGGGCCGAAGACCTGGGGAAGATGGCCGGTGCTGCGGTGAATGAAGGAGGTTCGTCAGATTTGGGGTTGACCCGATTCTTGGAGGAGATTCGTTGGGCTGCTGGTGATACCCTGTCCCAGCCTCAATAGTAATTGGCTGTTCCTTTGTGTTTCTCTCTCTACTACGCTCATCTACTGGTCATTTTTATCTGGGTTAATACCACGGTACATCCCAAACCATGTCCAAAGTCTGCGAGTAAACCTTTGCTTTTTTTTTGGCACGGGATATCCCGATCTCCGGCCAGATTTTTACCTGGCGGAACCCACCTAGCCGCCATGCTGGATTCCACGTCATCACCGTGATATGTCTACCTGCCAAGGGTTTAACTTAATAAGGGTTTAACTTAAAGAGAGAGGCATTCTATAGAGAGAGAGAGGGAGAGAGAGGAGTGCTAGAGAGAGAGAGAGAGAGAGAGGAGAGAGGTGTTCTAGAGAGAGAAAGAGAGGTGTTCTAGAGAGAGAAAGAGAGGTGTTCTAGAGAGAGAAAGAGAGGTGTTCTAGAGAGAGAAAGAGAGGTGTTCTAGAGAAAAATCCCTCTCTCTCTAGAACACCTCTCTTTCTCTCTCTAGAACCTCTCTCTCGCCTTTTCTCTAGAACTCTCTCTCTCTCGTTCTCTTTGCAGGTAGACATATCACGGTGATGACATGGAATCCAGCGTGGCGGCCAGGTGGGTTCCGCCAGGTAAAAATCTGGGCGGAGATCCACCTGGCAGCCATGATGGACTCCACGTCATCACCGGGATATATCGCAGATGACTTAGTGAGTTTGGGATATACCGTGCCAAAAAAAAAGCTAAGGTTAACTCGCAGACTTTGGACATGGTTTGGGATGTACCGTGCTATTAACCCTTTTTATCTTATTTCTTTCACAGCTGGCTGCTGGGCTATTCCTGTATTTCTACTGTAGGTGAAGATCCTTCTGTGGGTTCCGGCATGGCCACATGAAGAGATGACATAATGGTTTTCTTTTTTTATTCGCCGTTCTGTGTAGTTGTAACCCTGCTTGTTATCTCTACGGATGGATAAATTTATCGGCTGTGGTTTTCTGTGTGATTCTTCTGCATGGTTATCTCTGTTTGTGTGTGTTGAATGTATTCAAGAAAGATTCAAGAAGAGAAATGGAGAAGAGAAGAAAAGGGAGCGAGAGTGACACTTGAGAATTCAAGTTTGTCACTCAAATTATATTTTGCAAAAGATCTCCGTACAGTTGCAGTAAGATATGGTAGGTCATAATAATGAACCTACTTGGTTTTAACCTTAGCTTTCTATCTTTCACACTATCTATATTTAATCATCTTTGACTCTCTTTGATAGTGTCTATCTTTAAACGTATATTGAATCCTACCCGCCAATTCTCATAATGAATATAGGTTACATGCTCACGTGTTACTAGTCTAATATTGGTTGGCAATGATGCTGACGCTGTAATTCTGCCAAGTAGAACCCCTTTATACATTCCTTCATGTTCAGGGGCGGCAATAGTTATGTTGAGTTTGTCAATGATGCTTTTAAATCAAAGTGTTCAAAGAGGTTTCGTCAAAAAAATTGCAAGTTGACCATCACTGTTGATGATGTTGGTGTAAATATCTGTGGCGGGTTCAAGAACAAAATGAAATTTGATCTCTAAATGTTTTGTTGTTGCATGCGATACCTAAGTTGCCGCAATATTTTAACAGTGGAGAATAGGCAGTGTGTTGAATGAAATTTAAATTCTTTTTAGAGGATATTGAATCCAAATGACTTGAGATGATGCATTAGACAATGACTCGTAATCAGCTTCTCCAATTGATCTTGCTATTATGGGCTCCATTTTAGAACTCCAAGAAATAAGTTTTTCCAGTATAGACTAAATACGGTCCTTTTGATATTCTATTATCTCCTTCCCTTCCCAATCTGCATCATTGAAATCATTGATAGTTAAGTCTGATTCATGATATCTAAGTAGACCATGAAGGTTACCACCCTTTAAGATAACATAATAAATATTTCAGCACTTTCCAATTATCCAAATTTGGACTTTGTATTTCTTGGCGGGCCTTATTGATAAAAGTAACTATATCAGTTATTGTACGTGTAATGTTCCCACTATAATTCTGTTCTGAGATTCAACCACCAAGTTAATATTGTTAGTAAAAGAATAAGATAATGAATGTGAAACATATATTGGTTTACTGTTTTTCGTATTTGCATGTCGCAGAAAATAATAGATATATTTTGAATGATGAGCAGAAGATCTACAATGATAAATTTATCTCGTAAATGATTCTGTAACTTTTCAATTTCAGGAAAAATTGACACAACTAATTCAAAAGTTATAAACATAATTTAATATAAAAATGAGTTTAATATGATGATGAATAAAGAATACTGAAATTTCTATTTTGAACAAAAATCCGAAAATTTGAAACTTAATCATTTTATTCAACAAGCAATTGGAGCTTGTTGCAGACCATAGATTGATTGATGACCTTACTCTCACGTATACATCTTTGAGTAAGTTTCTATTTTTACAAATTTATTAGATTGAATGCAAATTAAATTTACAACGACAATTAAAATAATTATGCAATTTGCCACCGTCAGCGGGCGGAACGGAACGGGTGCGAACCTGACCCTGTTCTGTTCTGCCCATTCTGTTTCCTCTTTCCTTCTTTTTTTCTTCCTTTTTTCTCCTTTTTTTTGTATTTTTCAAAGGTGAGACCAAGCCAGACTACAAACGATTTTATCTTCTTCCTGGTCTGTTTTTTTAGGGCGCCCCCCTCTTCCTTTATATAGGGGAGAGGTTTGGGCCCCCTAAATGGATGACCAAAAGGGGAGACGAGGTCCATTAAGGGGGCCCTTATAAATTGGGCCCCCCATTACACATAAAAGGGGAAATTAAAGAAGTAAAAAAAGAAAACAAGGGGAGGTAAAGGGATCCCTCCCGTGACGATGATGACGGACGTGCAGACATGTCGCGCACGCAACAAAAACACGATGAGGAGATAAAATGAGAAAGCAGAAAACACTAGAAAGGACGAAGAAATAAAACACGATAAGTCAAGCAATCTGATCCGAGCTTCGACGACGGCGGCAGGTGGCGTGGACGACGTCGTTGATGATATTGGATGGCGTGTACCATCACAGACGTGGCATTCCAAAACCCCAATTGTGGGTTTGGAGAACAGCCAACGGAGAGGCCAAAGGGTAGGCAATGGTGGATGGTTGGTGTCATGCTTGCTATAGGTTACTAACAACTAGTGTAAGTGGGGTGATACGCTCGCTATAGGTGAGCAGTGAGCAAGCAGAGGTGGGGTGATGTACTTACTACAAGCGAGCACATGTTAGATAGACACAGATTAGCTACGTGTAGGAATTGTGCAAGTGGCTGTCTTTGTGCAGAGGTTGCAGTGGCATTGGCGACGATCCATAGGCAGCTTCCAGAGTGAAAGGAAGACAACTCAATTCAAAATTCATTGTTTTCTAGATCCAGGGAAGGGGGCTTTAATAGCTTTCTCCCAAGAGACCTTTTTAGAATTCTTGAGGAGCAGAAATATTGAAAAATACATTAAAAATATCCCATACACTCTGTTCGATTTTGTAATGTCTGCTTTTATTATAATGATTTCCCCATCCATTCCCCATCAAGATGGTTTTGGGGTAAAATGGACTCCATGGAAACAGGTTTTCAAGGAGATTCTATTCCTTGTCTTATTCAGAGAGAACCTTTTGTAAAGAATTCAAGATAGAGGTGAAGAAGAGAGAGAGAGAGAGAGAGAGAGAGAGAGAGAGAGAGAGAGAGAGAGAGAGAGAGAGAGAGAGAGAGAGAGAGAGAGAGAGAGAGAGAGAGAGAGAGAGAGAACAGAGAGAGGACATAAAGATAGTTAATTATGATTTCTGAAATCTCGCCAATCACATATATACTATAAACATGACAGTCTCTTGTTATCTTTTAGTATCAACCATTATAACAGCTCCTCCTATCTAAGGTTTGCCATATTTTACCGAGTTTTGGTAAATCTGGACCTAACCGACACCATCAGTTCGGGTTTCACGGTTTTATCGAAAGGTCGGTATAGGTTTTCGTCTGGACTGCAAACCGGACTGAAAAACAAACCGAGAAATAAACAAGAAAAATATTCATTTTTTCTGTTGAAACCAGGATTTGAACCTTGGTCTCCTCAACCACAACGCCTATACCTTTTAACCAACTCCACCAAAACACTTTCATGAAGAAGTTAAATAAGTGAAATATATAATCAAATGAATATAAATTTATTAAAATTGTAGATCCAAGAGGAAACGGTGTCCCGCCTTTCTGGCTTCTTGCATGGGTCATTGCTCTCCGTTGCCACCTGCATTTTATGTTGCCGCCACTAGTTGCTGCCACTTGCAATAGTGCCACCATCAACGCCATCATCATTATATCTCTTGTCACAACCTCTTGTTGTCCATCCTTCAAAGTATCACCATCTTTTGTCCATGGATTTGAGTGGAGACAAGGTATATCCCATATTTTTTATTTATTTAATTTTATTGATATTGAATGTTGGTAATATTTTTCATTACATAGGTCCCATCAAATCATGCACAAATCGAAACTAATTTGCCAATGACTGAAGATGAGAATTCTCACCGTAAGAGAGTTTTACCTGTCTTGAAATAGTACATAAAAAAGAGTAATGGAGATGATCGATGTAAGCTTCGTAAGGCGAAGGAGTTGATTGTGAAAAAATATAAGACATGCAGCACAATGAGGTTATGGACACACTTGAAAAGGTTTCATGTTGTAGTTCATATGCAACTTAAGCCTTTGTCTAGTCTGAAACCTGTATCAACGTATTTTCACACGATAATAGAATTTACAGGTTGAACACCAGAGCAAAAAAAGCAGAACTATTAGATCTCATCATCAGTACTGATATGATATTCTCGATAATTGAACATCCGAAATTCCAAAAAAATGTGTGAGTACTTTGCACAATGTAATTTGAAGCTACCAAGTGCCAAGCCAATACGACATGCGATAGATGAAAGATTGGAAGAAGATAATCACAGTTTAAAGAGGTTAGCCCAGTTGAAAAAGTCTCAAGTACACTAGACACTGGACTACCACCAACCGTGTGGCTATTTTTGGGATGACAGTTCATTGGATTGATGCGGAATGGAAGTTCTGGGAACGAGCTCTCATTGTAAAGCAATTAATTGGATCACATGAGGGATCATACTTGGCTAAGATATTGCACTTAGTTTTGAAACATTAAAATTTGACTCACAATGTAGTTGAAGTTTTTAGCTTTTTCCTCTTAATCACTAAATAATTAACAATATTTTCCTCCTTTTATAGGTATTTTCCATCACAACTGATAATGCTAGTAATAATACTACTATGGTTGCAACCTTATAAAGGCTACTTAAGAATACTGACTCCAAGTTCAACAAGCAACACCATGCACCATGTATGGCCCATGTTTAAAACTTATCTGTGCAGTGAGGCTTGAAGGAACTAGGTGTTTTATTATAATACAACTTTTATTTCATTGATCTTTGCAAGTTATTCTTTTAAAATTTATAAATTAATTTTTTTTTTTG
Source organism: Wolffia australiana (assembly GCF_029677425.1). Lineage (NCBI taxonomy): Eukaryota > Viridiplantae > Streptophyta > Magnoliopsida > Alismatales > Araceae > Wolffia > Wolffia australiana. The sequence continues at coordinate 7,854,501 of NC_135835.1, forward strand.
ATATGCAGGGGCCAAAAATATAATTGAAGAGGATACTGAGCAACATGAAAGTACAATTGAAGAAAACATTCCAAGATCATTCAAAGATATTCTCCATAGACTTTGAAAACTAGTCATTGCAGTTGGAGCTTCACCTCAATGACTTCACCACTATCAAAATATATGTGAGAAATTAGGCATGGAAAACTATAATTTACTCATTGAAGATGTCCCTACAAGTGGAACTCAACATATGATATGACTGAAGCAGCTTGGGAGAAAAGAAGAGTATTAGAGAAGATGGCGAGTGACTATCTCAACACCAACAAAGTGAACTTTTCCATCATTGATGAAGAGTGGGATCTCCTAAAGTGATGGGGGACCATCCAGCTGGGACGGGATGGGTCCAACCACGCCGGGCTGCTCGTGCCGATGCTCGCCACAAGGGGTTTAAGTACTCCGCGTAAGCATCCTCTATCTTTGTATTTTATTTGCTTTGTCTTGTTGTAATTTTTGTTCTTGGATTTTACAGATTGGGCCGGTGTTTTGGGCCTCGTCCATGTTATGTTTTTCCTTTTGCTTGTAACCGTTGAAGAGAGGCCAAACCACGTCTCGCAACGGTTCATCCTCTCCACGACCTCACTTGGCACCTATCCTCATTATATAAGGGGATAGAATGACCAAGTGAAGGCAGGCAATTGTTGAAGAAAATTTGAAAGTTGTCTCCTCGTTCTATCTAGCGTAGATAGGAATTAGAGTGTAGGGAGAAGTGGCTATTCTCGCTCCACGTTGAGACTACTCCGTGGATTAGAGCCCGCGCCTTCACATCGAGACTACTCCGTGATGTCGTGTTCAACCGTCCTCGTCGAGACTACTCCGAGGCCGAGGGTTAAAGATTCAAGAATCGTCCTCTCTTAGAGCATTAAGGCTTCCTCGTCAAGACCACTCTGAGGTTGTCTTGAGGATTCAAGAAGGGCCAACGTTGGGGTGTCATTGCCAGCCATTCCTCATCGAGACCACTCCAGGAACGTGCCGTCGACATCAACCGCCAGGATCCAACCATCTTTCCTGCAAGAATCCTCCAACAGATCAAGAAGCCGCCATTTCTCGTGGGTTCTTGGGTGGTTATTCTTCAAGAAACCGCCACCCTCTTGGCATTCTTGACCAACTACCGCACAAGAACCACCAAGATTTTAAGAAACCGCCATCTTCTTGGTGTTCTTGATCAACTACCGCACAAGAACCATCAAGATTTCAAGAAACCGCCACCCTCTTGGCGTTCTTGATCATCTACCGCACAAGAAGCTCCAAGAATCGACGCAAGCCACCATCCGGAGGTGTTCTTGGGGTGGTTACAAGCCAAGAACCCATCCTCCGCCCCTGTTGTGCCACCTCCACCGACGCCGGTGCCCACGCCTCGCCCACTACATGCTCGTCGGAACTCAGGGCCTCCCCGCTCTTTCCTGTTCCGTGCTGAGTCGACCAACAGCACACCGGCTCCTCTCCGTTGTTGTCTCACCGTCAACGGAATCTCCCATCGCCTTCGGCTTCATCGAGACATCATTTCCTGCCGTGGACTCCATCAATTCAGGTATCTCCTCGTCTTCCCCATCAAATTTTTAGTATCGTTATCTGTTGCAGTGTCGTCTCCCACTGTCTCTTCCTCTTCCTTGGATTACTACAATAATTGCTATAGGATAACCACCGTGTCGAGAAATAGGACTTCTTTGCGGTAGAAGGTTACTCGTTGATCCTTAGACTTGGGACAACTCAGGGCCGTCAAACGCCCCTCACTCGTAGACGTCGTATTTGGTCTTGAAGGGTCATTGGGAGTTTAATCAGATAAATATCTTTCTTAGTGGACATCATTGATCTTCCCTCCTCATTTGTAGTCGTCACTTATTGCTCACCAAGGGTTTCTAATCGACATTCAGTCCATAACATTAACTACGAATTCACTCACCATTGCTCCTGTGACGTAATACGAGCCGTCCGATCCTGGCACGCTCATTGTATTACATCATAAAGCTTTTTCAGGTGAACTTCAAGCTTTTCATGACATAACTGAGGTAATTTCGAAGTCCAAGTCTGTTACATCATAAACAGTTTTGAGAGCTTATGGATTTCCATCAAGAAAATTGCAAGCATCAATTGAAGGTCTAGACAGCCCTCTTTAAAGTGAAGTAAGGGTAACCCTAAGCTTTGAACAATCAAGGTCACTTAAAAGTGCATTTTCTGCCATGAAGGATAAATTATTAGAGTATGAGTTTCTCTCAAATACTAAGCCTATGCTGCATATTACTACAATGTTGGGCCTAAAAATGAAGTCTGTGTTTATTCCAATAAGTGAGCAGAATTCTTTCATTCAGTCTGTACTTAGGTTGCTTGAAACTTCTTTGTTTGACTTCAAATCCATATTAAGTTATTGAAGATACACCTGTTCCATGTGAAAAATGATCAAAGGTAATTATTGCATTGATGGAGCTAGAGCAAACAAACACTACAATGATACCAATATCTACTAGAAATGAAGTAGATGGTTTTATCTAAGTGACCCTCGCATTGGTGTTAAGGATGATTCACTTGAATGGTGGCATCATATTGGATCTAAAAACTACCCACATCTTGATATCCTTGCAAAAAATTATTATCTACCTGTGCATCAAGTGCTCCATCGGGAGCATCTTTTTATGCAGAGTAAGGAATTGTGACATTTAGAAGAGGAAGGTTATCAGCATAAACAATATCAATTCTGAAGACAATGAAATGTTGGGCTCCTGATGACCATGTGGATGAAAAGGTAATGTAATAAAAAGCAGATGATGATCCAGAGGAACTCAAATGAGTCCAATTTTTATTTGTTTCAGGTGGCATTCTTATCTTTTCAAAAAATATTATTTTGATTTATGTCCTCTTACTCGTATATTATGACGGTTTTGTATGATCTTTCTAGGTTGAGAAGATAGATCATGATATCACATTGGAGTCAAAGCAAGAAAAGGTAATAGCATGATGGAGGACCATCGAGAAGCTCATATTCAAGCTCGACGTCAACTGCAATGTGACGCCCGACCCAACACGAAGAACCCTACCTTCAAGTACACGGCTTGACGACTAATTGGGTAAATTATGCATCTTATTTCAAGTATTTCTTTCTGTGTAAAGATTTTCAAAGGGGGCCACCTGTTTAGGCCTTTGTTTTTATTCTGATGTAATTTTCTTTAATTGACCCATTAGGGGAAGGTCTCTCACTTGGCCCCCTAATGGCCCATTAAGGCATCCACCTATATAAAGAGGAGAATGCCTTAATGGAGAACATATTTGGCATTTGAAAATTTCAGTAGTCGAGTTATTGTGTTTTTTTGTTCCACTTTCTTTTCAATTCTTCTATTGGGTGGGTCCCACAATAGATCTATCGGAGGGAGCAATTACCGGCAACATCCCTGACAAAAGGGAAGCTATCCGACGCAAGAATTGACCCGATTCTTCTCTCCTGCCTGCTTGCCAGTTTGTTCTGATCAATCGTTAAAAATTGCCAGTGTGAGTCGCCCCATCTAATCCCTCGTGATCGACCATACTGTTGTTGAGGAATCTGCTGTGGAATTCAATCCTCGAGAGCCACCACCGGAACTCCGGTCACTATCATCCGAACATCTTTCCTCGGCGAAGAGATTATCCACCCGTGAGTACTCCAGGCTTCTTTTGACTTTCCATCTCCTTAGGAAGCGACGAAGATTATAAACGGTGAAGAAGGCCATCGAAACACCACGTTCGAGGAGTTTTGCGACTGAATTTCTGCCAAGTTACGATTTTCCACTCGATCTTCGATCGGCCATTTCAATTTCGGGAGTGGATACTTTTCTAAACATCATCCACCGATCAAGATCTTTTGGCGGACATGCTCCACTCTTCCGAAGATCTATTTCTTCCTTTAACTCTTGACCGAAGAAAGGACCTGATAATTGTCGGGAACGATTCCGCCTTATGCAACCCCGTTGACATTTTTTCATCGATAGGCCCATAGAAATTTATCGATTGTCCACTATCACTTTCTGCCCTACGGAATTTCTCTCGCCGGTCAAAGATCTGATGACTGCTGGATCAGTTGGATTTCTGGGTTGATCGTTTGACCTTTTTTGTTTACCGTGACAACCTAAGGAATGTCTTCCCTTAGATTGATTATTCCAAGTGCTACAATGACGAGTGGGAATTTCTGTTCCGTTATCCCAAGCGCTTCATCAACGAACGACGTCATCTGTCCAGGTTATTCCTCTCCATTCCTTCATCCCTCTAAATTTTCGGCTTGATTACTTTCTTCAGTGCCAACGAAGTCGCTCCCCTGCAACATAGATTTTTCATAGGATTATCCACTCATTGAGAGTAGGGTTATTTTTTTTCTTGGCGTCAGACTAGAGTTAATAGCGACAAGGATTGTGGATACTTATGGGCAGTGATTGCCTCCCCATCTTCGTAGGTGTTCGAACTGATTTATCAGATCATCGGGAGCTTGCCCAACCCTAGACGTCTCGTGTCACCCCTGTCCACTGATCTATTCGGCGATAATTTGCTATGTTTTGTTTTTTAAAAATATTTGAATCCATCCTTTTACCACATTACATTCGTCTAATTTCTGTGTAGTAGTTCACTTGACGACACTGTCGTACTGTTTTACATCATAGCACATTGGAGTCAAAGCAAGAAATTGTAGGAGCAAGCAAAGATAAGGAGCCACGTGCTGTGGGATCTCTTATAAAAAAAACTTATCATATTTAAGAACTCAATAACTTAGCTTTCCCAGTAATTTTTTTCCTCGTGAAGTTTTGAAATAGAAAAACCTTACATAAATTTTCTTTGATTATGTGGTGAATGAATAGTGAAATGTTTTAATTACAAACTAAAATTGATTGATTCTCTTTTTAATTAATCATTTGACCTTAATTTTGACTTTATTTTTTTAACTTGGATCGGGATTTTTGGTTGGTATTCATGACAGAACTATTACCGAACCGAATGATTTTTGACCAAATCGAGACCGTACAGAAGTTTAGGTATAGGTTTAGGTTTTTGCAAAAAACCGATACCAAGACCGACACCGTCATTCCCTGCTCCTGTCTTTAATCATACCATCTATATTTGATCCTATATGTGAAATCCTGACCGTCTATATTTAATCGTATTCATGTTTAAACCTATATTGAATCCTGACAGATAATCTCATCAGGAGTAAAGGTATGTGTTCAATTCTTACTAGAATATTCTTACTAAAATTCCTATCTGTCGGAGCCCTATGAAGTTCCGGAGACATATCTGATGCGTCTTAGTAGAACTCCTCAACACCGTCTTAGTTGAGGGAGAACTTGAAAAGCTCTATCTCCGGAGGTTTTCATATAGAGGAAGGTTTTTTATTGCTTGGAGAGATCAAAACTGGGAAATGTGATAGACTTGGACTGTCTAAAATTACATCTACCTGGCCTTGGATTTCACCTGGGGAAGAACTGGGTGATACGCTACAGACTTAACC